>NC_029785.2:113220572-113265400 GCF_000816755.2 Arachis ipaensis | reverse complement strand
AAAAGAGTAGAGAAGAATCGAGAAGCATTAGATGGGAATGGAATAACGGAATAACGTCGGCAGCGGTAATTTGGTAATTATAGGGAAAAAGGAGGGTTCCTTGGAATTGGCGAATGTTTGTTTATTTTTGGGGCGCCACCAAAACCCACCCAGACCGGACTACTACCTTGCCACGACAGCACCACCTGCACCACCCTTCCTTTCTTTAATCCCCAAATTACAACCACCGCTTTTCCCTCACACATGTCTTCTTCTCTTCTCTAACACAGTAACGCCACAACCCTCTCTCTCTCTCTCTCTCTCTCTGCATTGAGCAACTCATCTCACTAATAGAAGCAGCCCTAACTTAGTTTCTCACACACAAATTCTGAGTTCAGACACTGAAAACAGTACTCATAGATCGATCAAAGATGGGATCTGGAGCTGGAAACTTCATCAAAGTCATTCTCAAGAACTTTGATGTTCTTGCTGGGTAGTCTCATTTCCCTCGTTTTCAACTGCTTCAATTATTAATAAATCACTATCTCTTTCTATTTTCTCAGCTGCTACTTTTTCTGTTGCAGGCCGGTGATTAGTCTTGTTTATCCTCTGTAAGTACAATCTTATTTTATTGCCGTGAATCGTGGTTGTTTTTGTGGCGGTTTTCTTTTTACTCTTTTTCTTGAATGGGACAGGTATGCTTCAGTTAGGGCAATTGAGAGCAAGTCACCTGTGGATGATCAGCAGTGGCTCACTTACTGGGTTCTCTATTCCATGATCACTCTCTTTGAACTCACCTTCGCCAAACTTCTTGAATGGTTCGTCAATTTCTTCTTTTTCATTTTCCTAACATATTGTTTCTTATTCCAATTCTAGTCATGTCTGTGGATTCATCAATTAGACGATTACTACTCTGTCTGCAAGTTCAATTTTGCTTAGGGTTCTTTGATTCTTAGAGATTTATAATCACTGGCTTATGCTTTCAAGTTTCAACCATGATTGTTAGTATTATAGAATGCAGTCCTACATAAACAATGTTAAACATCTAGACTAAAATTATTGTGCAAGGGGTATAATAGAAGCCATTGTATTATAACAAGGCCTCCATTCAAGTTATAATTTAGCATCATGCAAAGCTTTGTATGATTTCCGTTGTGATTAACTTTTTTCTGCCAACATCAACCAACTTTTTTAAAATTATTTTATGAGTAAACTATAATTTTTGTAATTGAAGTTTGTCAAAAATTTCAAAAAAGACCCCTAAATTTTCTTTTTGCTTTAATTTTGTCCTTAAAGTGTTCATTTTGCATCAAATATATTTCTGACAACTAAATTTTCAAAATGTTTAGGACCAATCAAGCAATAATGCATACAATTATGTTTGATTTACTTGTGTTGAAAATTGTTCTTGTAAAATTGTTGCTTAATTAGTTCTAAATTTTTTTAAAAATTAGCCATTAGAAACATATTTGATGCAAATAGAAAATTTCTTGGACAAAATCGAAACAAAATAAAATTTGGAAGTGTTTTTGAAACTTTTAACAAACTTTAAGGATAAAAAATATTTTATTTATCTTAAATTCTAGACCTTAAATTGTAAATATTAAATCCTAAATTCTCAAAAAAAAAAAAAGTAGAATTTCAGAATTCAAAAAGAAAAGTTGGCTAATTAATGTTAGCTAACTAAAAGTTGCTTCTCTATATTTTTTTCATTTTTTTTAACATAGTCATCATCAAACTCCAAATCATCTTACCCCCATCCATCATTCGTGGGTGAGTGGTGGTATGGGAACTTAGAGTAATGATGATGATTATGTCTGAAAAACATTTATGAAGTGTTTACAACTTGTACATATTTCAGGATTCCTATATGGCCCTACGCTAAGCTGATTATAACCTGCTGGTTGGTCCTTCCATACTTTAGTGGTGCTGCTTATGTTTACGAGCATTATGTGAGACCTTTCTTTGTTAATCCTCAGACAGTTAACATCTGGTATGTTCCAAGTAAAAAGGACAAATTGGGTAAGAAAGAGGACATTCTAACTGCTGCCGAGAAGTACATCCAAGAGAATGGAACACAAGAATTTGAGAATCTCATCCATAGGGTATTTCAATCTGTCTAAAAACTTTGTTGTTGTCGGATTATCGATCCTCATGTATACAACGATCTTTTGCGCTAATGTTGCCATCACTTTGCAGGCTGATAAATCAAGAAGCGATGGTGGTTATTACTCAATGTACCACGATGAGACCTATTGAATGCAATCTTTTTAAGCTTGTCTTTTGGAGATACGGGATGAATATACATGTCAGCATGTGACTATAACTTAAGTTTTTCATATTCTCCTTTCTGTGAATTGTTCTGTTATGGTGTAATTATTTCATGCGTACTAATCTTATGCGTTCTGTAATGGCTATGCTATGACACATGGTATATATTATATAGAGATAACGGAGTCGGCAGAGGAGATGCTTGTTGATTCAGTTTTTCCCTTTTATTTCTTTACCATGAAAGATTTGGACGCCAGCAAAATTGACCATAAAAAATTGAAATTAAAGTTACACCTAGATAAGTTTTATTTGACAAAAATGAGAAGAGTATAAAAGAGAGAGAATATTGTTATTGATTATTATTGTTGTGTTATCATTAGAGGCTTAAGCCTCTATTTATACACATACGAAACTTTGATTTTTTACACTCCATTAATTGAAAATTAAAGATTCTTTCATTGAGAAACTGAGCTGCTCAAGAATTAATGGGCATTCAACTCATTTTTCATTATCACAATACTCCCTCTTGGATGATCATTTAGGATTATGCCTCGTTAAAATCTTACTAAAGAAAAACCCAATGGGAAAAAAACTTTAGTGAAGGAAAAAGAGTACAAAATCCTTTGTGATGGGGACTGTCTCGTTAAAAACCTTGTCAAGAAAAACCCAATAGAAAAAAATCTTACCAAAGGAAAAAGAGTACAGTCTCCCCCTCTTGTCGACATCATTTAATGTCTTGAAATCGGCACATCCCAATCTCATGTACCAATCTTTCAAAGAAGGATTTTGGGAGTGACTTTGTAAATAAATTTGCCAGATTGTCACTTGAGCGGATCTGTTGGACATCAATTGTCCCTTGATTTGAAGATCATGAGTGAAGAAGAATTTGGGAGAAATATGCTTTGTTCTATCACCTTTGATGTATCCGCCTTTAAGTTGAGTAATGCATGCTGTATTATCTTCAAACAGGACAGTTGGAGCTATCTTATGATCAATTAGTCCACATGATGACAAAATATATTGGATCAAACTCCTAAGCCAAAAACACTCGCGACTTGCTTCATGAATAGCTAGTATTTCAGCATGATTAGAGAATGTTACTACAATTGTCTGTTTCGTGGACTTCCATGATATAGCTGTACCACCATATGTGAATAGGTATTCTGTTTGAAATCTCCCTTTATGTGGATCAGACAAGTATCCAGCATTTGGATAGCCAACTAATTGTGACTTGGATCCATAGGGATAAAACAATCCCATATCAACCGTTCCATGAAGATATCGAAAGATTTGTTTGATTCCACTCCAATGTCTTCTGGTTGGAGAGGAACTATACCTTGCCAATAAATTCACAGCAAATGATATATCGGGTCGTGTGTTATTAGCAAGATACATTAGTGCTCCAATGGCACTAAGATATGGTACTTCAGGACCAAGGATATTTTCATTTTCTTCTTTAGGACAGAATTGATCCTTTTCCACATCCAAAGATCTTACAATCATTGGGGTACTTAATGGATGTGACTTATCCATATAAAATCTCTTTAAGATCTTCTCTGTGTATGTTGTTTGATGAATAAAGATCCCATATTTTTTATGCTCGATCTGCAGGCCGAGACAAAATTTAGTCTTTTCAAGATCTTTCATCTCAAACTCTTCTTTTAGAGTTTTTATAATTGTTGGAATCTCCTCAGGAGTCCCAATGATATTTAAATCATCAACGTACACAGCAATTATAATGAATCAAGATGCAGATTTCTTTATGAAAATACATGGACAGATATCGTCATTCTTGAATCTATTTTTGGCCAGATACTTAGTAAGACGATTATACCACATTCGTTCAGATTGCTTTAGACCATATAAAGATCTTTGCAATTTGACTGAGTATAACCCTTGCGAATATTCATTGGATGGTTTAGATATCTTTAGTTCTTCAGGGACTTTCATATAGATATCCCGATCTAATGAGCTGTATAAATAGGCTGTTACCACATCTATTAAATGCATATGCAGTTTATGATATGCGGATAAGCTGACCAAATAATGAACGCAATGTTATTGCATCCACTACAGGGGAATATGTTTCCCCATAATCTATACCGTGTCTCTGTGAAAAACATTGTGCCACAAGTCGGGCTTTGTAGCGCACAACTTCATTTTTCTCATTTTGTTTTCTTACAAATACCCATTGGTATCTAACAGGTTTTACATCTTCAAGTGTACGGACTACAGGTCCAAAGACTTCACGTTTTGCAAGTGAGTCTAATTCAGCCTTCATGGCTTCTTTCCATTTTGGCCAATCATCGACATTCTTTGACTGATCTTGGCTCAAGATCTTTACTTTCATGTATGATATTTAATGCCACATTATATGCAAATATTTCATTGACATTGTCTTATTTCGGTCCCATTTCTCTCTTGTAAAGACATAATTTATCGAGATCTTGTCATTTTCACAATTTTCAGGTACCTGAACGTCTTTTGGCGTTAAAACTATATCAGAAGTTTGGACAACTGCAGGTGTCTTTACTATGTCTTTTTCAACAGGAATAGTTCTCTTTCGAGGATTTTTGTCTTTGGAACCGACATGCCTGCTATGCTTCTGGCGTGTATTTGCTTCGGTGGCAATTTGTCCAACTGGGACATCAATTCGAATTGGGGCATTTTCTACTGGTATATAAGACATGGTTATCCTCTTTGTATCGGAAAATGTATCAGGCAATTCATTTGCTATTCTTTGCAAATGTATAATCTTTTGAATTTCTAGTTCACATTGCCCTGATCGAGGATCTAAATACATCAACGATAATGCATTCCAGTTAAGTTCCTTTTCAGGAAGCTTATTCTCTCCCCCTAATGTTGGAAATTTTGATTCATCGAAATGACAATCCACAAACCAGGCTTTAAATACATCTCCAGTTTGTATCTCAAGATACCTCACTATAGAGAGAGAATCATATCCAACATATATCCCCAATTTTCTTTGGGGTCCCATTTTGGTGCGATCAGGTGGTGCAATGGGAACATATATCGCACACCCGAATATTCTTAAATGGGAAACATTTGGCTATTGGCCAAAAACTAATTGCATAGGAGAGAATTGATGGTAACTCGTTGGTCTCAAACGAATAAGTGCTGCGGCATGTAAAATAGTATGCCCCCAAATAGAGATTGGAAGATTTGTTCTCATAAGTAAGGGTCTAGCAATTAATTGGAGGCGCTTAATAAGTGATTCTGCTAACCTATTTTGTGTGTGAACATGAGCTACTGGATGTTCAACACGTATTCCATTAGCCATATAATAAGCATCAAAGGCTTGGGAAGTAAATTCACCAGCATTATCAAGACGAATTGCTTTGATTGGATTTTCTGGAAATTGTGCTTTTAATTGAATAATTTGAGCCAGTAATCTCGCAAACGCCAAGTTGCGAGAAGATAATAAGCACACATGTGACCATTTCGAAGATACGTCTATTAGGACCATAAAATATCTAAAAGATCCACATGGTGGATGAATAGGTCCACATATATCGCCTTGAATCCTTTCTAGAAATTTAGGGGACTCAAATCAAATCTTTACTGGTGATGGCCTTAAAATTAACTTCCCTTGAGAACATGCAGCACAACAAAATTCACTAGATTTAAGAATCTTTTGGTTCTTTAGTGAATGTTCATGTGAGTTTTCAATAATTCTCTGCATCATGGTTGTTCCCGGATGACCCAATCGGTCGTGCCAAGTTATGAATTCATTTGGGCTAGTAAACTTCTGGTTTACAGTGGCATGTGATTCAATTGCACTAATCTTGGTATAATATAACCCAAATGAAATTGACGGCAACTTTTCTAATATAACCTTTTTATTTGAATCGTGAGTTGTGATATATAAGTACTCATGATTTTCCTCATTCGTAGTCTCAATATGATATCCATTTCAGCGAATATCTTTAAAGCTCAACAAGTTTCTTAGAGACTTGGTAGACAATAGTGCATTATCTATTATAAATTTTGTTTCTCCAGAAAACAAAATTATAGCTCTTCCGGAGCCTTCAATCACATTGCCTGAGCCAATAATAGTATTAACATATTCTTCTTTTGGCATAAGATGGGTAAAATATATATCACTTTTAAGAATGGTGTGCGAACTTGCACTATCCGCAAGGCATACATCTTCATTATATATCTTTGCCATTTTTTTCAAAGATAAATAATAATAAAATGAGTAGTATGCATGGTTAAATTGAATACTTGATCGAAATTATTTTTCTAAGAAACACTGTACATAAAAATAATGTCATATACTAAAATTTTATTTTAAAACTTGACACATTTAATGATTTCAAATTCATAAACATTAATATTTCATTATTTATATACATTATATTTGAAACTTAAATATATAAAAAATAAAACTTAACAATAAGTTTTTTACATTATTTATTTAAATGGATATTTAACAATCCCACATATTAAACTATTCCATCATTGATCAAATGACCAATATTTCCTTCAAGATTCTCAAAGAAATCAGATACATCATAATGAGTGGTGGAATTTTCAGCATCATTTGAAACAAAATTTGTTTCCCTCTCTTTGTCGTCCTTTTTCAAAGATGCTTGATAAAAATCGACTAGGTGCCTTGGGGTACGACAAGTACGCGACCAATGGCCCTTTCCACCACAACGGAAATACTTATCCTCTGTTAATTTATTTTTCCCAATATTTCTTTCTTTATCCCACCTCTGGTGAGATCCTTTCTTTTGAATATAATTCCTTTTCCTTCCATATTTTTTCTTGTTACCAAAACCTTGCCATTTACCTCTTCTGGGGTAATGATTTGCCGCATTTACTTCAAGAAATGGAGCTGCGCCAGCTGGATGCGCTTCATGATTTCTTAAAAGTAATTCATTGTTGCGTTCAGCAACAAGAAGGCAAGAAATTAACTCATAATATTTTTAAAATCCTTTTCTCGATACTACTGCTGCAGGAGCACGTTCGAGGCATGGAAGGTTGAGAAAGTTTTCTCAAACATATCATTATCAGTTATCTTTTACCCACATAATTTCATTCGTGAGGTGATTCGAAATATTGCAGAATTATATTCATTTATGGATTTATAATCCTATAGACGCAAGTGCGTCCATTCATATCGGGCTTGAGAAAGTATCATCGTCTTTTGATGATTATACCTTTCTTCAAGGTCTTTCCAAAGATCTGCAGGATCTTTTAATGTGAGATATTCATTTTTCAATCTTTCGTCAAGATGACGATGAATAAAAATCATGGCTTTGGCTTTATCCTTCTGGAATGTATTATTTTCAGCCTTAATGGTATCTCCAAGATCCATTAAATCAAGATGGATTTTAGCATCTAATATCCATGATATATAATTATTTCTAGATATATCAAGAGCATTGAATTCAAGATGAGAGAGTTTCGACATAATGAAAATTTGTTACCTGAGTCTTCCTAAAAATTTGATCAGAGTCTCGTACTGATAACGTGTTGTAAAATAAATAAATAAATAAGGAAGATATAAATATAAGATAGAGAAATAGAAAACCCTAGTATTAATGTTCACCAATATAATTATCTTGATATAATAAAAGTGATATATATATATATATTACTAATATAAGTAGTATTGTATGTAAAGAGAGAGAAGAGTATAAAAGAGAGAGGGAATATTGTTATTGATTATTATTGCTATGTTATCATCAGAGGCTTAAGCCTCTATTTATACGCATACGAAACTTTGATTTTCCACACTCCCTTAATTGAAAATCAAAGATTCTTTCATCGAGAAACTGAGCCGCCCAAGAATTAATGGGCATCCAACTAATTTCTCATTCTTATCACAATAATTATTAATTTTTTGTTCATAATTTTGTAAATATTCTTGACCTTTCATCTTCTTTTATCTCTAAATACAATTCCTAACCCTAACCATTTAACTCCGCTCTCACCACCACCATTCCCTCCATCCCCTTCACTTCTATTCTCTTCTCTCGAGGTTCCCAAACCTCACCTACTTCCACTGCTCCGCCCTTTCCTCCGACAATAACCTCATTTTCATTTCAAAAACATGCCCCAACCCCAAAACTCTACCTCTCCTTTTGTTCCTCCTCCCTCCACTGCCGCACCTTCCGCCACTTCTCCCATCGCGCCATTTCCTCCCTCGCTTCCCGATGCCGCCTCTTGTATGCGGTTTTACTCCGTAGGAAAACCGGTGTTGCTGATGCTGGTGTCGCCGCAATCTGCACCGCTACGAACCACCACCTGAGGCACCTAGACCTGGGGTGGTGCTCCCTTGTCGGAGACGGCGGATGGGGTTGGGAAGGCTGGGCACCATTGTCCCCGCCACAGCAAAGAAGAAAGAAAGAAATGTGGGAATAGAAGATATACAGAGAGTGAAGAATAAATAGAGAAGAAAGGAAGAAAAGGAAAAAAAAGAAGTAGAAGAATGAGAGGTGGAGAGGGCGACGACGAAAGGAATTACTGCCGTTGTTGCTGTCAAACGAGCAGAAACAGATTCACTCTTTTTCCTCTCTTCATTAATGCTCAGATCCGCCACTACTTTTGCTTTGTCGTTGCTACGTCAACTACTGTTACAACACACACTCTTTTGGCTTTTTGGCTTTGTTATTATTTTCTCATCAGCTCCAAGCCTATGTTTCTATTTTCTTTGTTCTTATTATCCTTCCCAAAACTTGAGCTGTTACTTAGATTGAGATTGGCATTCTAATTGATGAAAGGAAAAATTAAGGTTTGCAGAGTAGCAGAAGTGGTGGTGATTATGGAAGGAAAATGAAGAAGGAAGAGAAAAGAAGAGCGGCTACTAGACGAACAATTCCATAGCCTCAGAAGCAAGATTTGCAGCGACAGTTTTCGATTGAGGCGATGAGCCTTGTTCGTCTTGATTTGGGGATTATTTTAAGGCAGGGTTTTGGGTACTTTGAGGTCGAATTCAAGATCGATCACTTGAGGCTTTGAATCGAATTCGAAGAAGGAAAGATTGATGAAGTAGTGGTTGAGAGAAATTGAGGAATTGGTAGAAAAAAATGATATTGAGATTGGCATTCTGATGAAAAGATAAATTAGGATTTGTAGAGTAATAGAAGTGGTGGTGGTTGTGGAAGAAAAATGAAGAAAGAAGATGAAGGAAGAGAGGTATTTATGAAATTATCAACAAAAATTTAAAGATTGATTATTTTTGTCGAACAAAATGTATTTTATATGGATATAACTTTAGTTTCAATTTTTCATGGTCAGTTTTGTCAGCGTCTGAATTTTTCATGGTCAGAAATGACTATTTACTCTTTCTTTCTTCTTCTTTGTTGTGTCATACTCCCAACAAAAAGAACTAGTCATTATTGAATTAATTTTATTGATCTTGTGAGTATTGCTAGGACATTTTTTTTATCTTTGATAAATCCAGCTCATCTTGATTTACATGCACGTTGTGTGAGTGATTTGTGCTAGATTGAGTTAAATTAGTTGAACTTGGTTACTAAAATGACTTGGTCGCCCTACACTATTGTAATTGGAAAATATTTTGTGTATTTATTTCATTTTTTATACATCTTAACCCTCTACATATTGGATTGGATGTAGGAAATAAGATTCAATAAAGGTTGATTCATCCCTGCATCTACTATACTACTATTAGGTTTTGTTTAGGGTACATTATTATTTTAGTCCTCATGATTTGGGTCAAATTTTGTTTTGGTTACTAATGTTTTAAATGTTCTATTTTAGTTTCAAAAAGTTTTGAATAAATTCAATGTTGTCCCACGGTTAAATTTGACACAAATAATTAATAGAGTGAGTGGTGTGAATGCTAACGACATTATTAGTTAAGTCAAATCTCCTTATTCCCATATGTTAGATAAATCTCTTTCTCATATAAAATACCAAACCCTAGCAAACAATCATCAATGCTCCAAAATCAAAGGAAAAATATTTACATTGGTGATCATTGGAGGGTCAATTTTACTTACATACTGAAATCAAATGTTATTCTATTCAATATGTTAATTGTTTGTGTCAAATTTAATAGTGGGACAACATTAAATTCGTTTGAAATTTTTCAGAACTAAAATAGGATATTTAAAATGTTAGAGATCAAATTAGAATTTGCACAAAATGTTGAAGACCATAATAGTACTTTACCTTTTTGTTTATATTAGACTTTTTAATTGGATCATTGAATCCAATAGATACCCACTCTAGGTTTCACTTTCTGCCAAGGTTAACCCGGATATTAGGGATTAATTATTTAGTTCAAAATAGGTATCAGACTAAGAGTATAAAAAAATATTAGGTAACTAATTAGAGTATTAGTCAATTACTAATTGAGCCACCAAAAAGTAAAAAAAAAGTCAAAAACATTTAATTCACTCCAAAAATTCACTTTTATTGTTCCAATAAAGAAAAATAAAAATCTAAAACCCTCACCACTTCACTTCCCTCTCTCACATCTTTCTTCCCCAAGGGAAATGCTGCCTCCGCCTATGCTGCATTCCCGTGTGCCACCCTCTCATGCAGGTCATCTCAGTCATAGAGTCACCATTATCGAGCTTCAACAGCGCCGTGTTCATAGTTGGTACAACCCACGGTTGCCAATTGTCGTTGTTCCTCCATTCCTCACTGTCCATCTTTGTTTGATATTGGGAAAAGAACATCAAAAAATGAACAAAGTAAATTATCTCAAACATAAGAAAAAAACATCCAAAACATTACAACAAAACCATAAAATAACTAACAAAAAATATCCAAAATTATCAAAAAAGAAATCCAAAACTAACAAAAATAAACATCCAGAATAATTGGAAAAGAACAACCGAAACATCACAAAAAAATAAATCGAAAATCTAGCAAGGAAGAAACATCCAAAATAATTGTTGATACCTCATGAATGTGTTCAAGAGGAAGAAGATTCACGGACTCAGAATCTTCTTCAAGAGAATGATAATTCACAGACGCATTGCATAAAGCACTAAAACTGCAATCTCCTTCATCAATTGAAGAAGCCATTGAAGGACGCTACCCATGAAGGATGCCGATGCCGCTGAGGGTTCTTGCTCCACATGAGGCCGAAGAATTATTTGATCAATAATGTGCAATTGTGTTGCAAAATTGATGAAAATTTGCATGAAATTCTGAAAAATTATGGGGGGTACGTAGGGGGAGGTGCATGGCCCGCTGAAGATTTGACGACAACCGGCACAACAAAAAAAAAAGTCGAAAACCACCGGAATTACCAATGGAATCCTCCAAAAAATCTGATAGATAAACGTCGCTGGTAATTATTTACTGTCGGATTTTGTCTCTCCAATGCTAATTACAATGTTGGTGCCAATAATTATTTTTGCGCCATGATTACTGTTGAAAATTTCTGTTGGGAATTCTGACGGTAATTTTTTTTAGAATTTAAAATTTAAAACAATAAAACAAATAGCATCAGAGAGTTTTCCAATGCAAAATCCGACAGTAATATTATTGACTTAAAAAAATAAATTTATTTAATATCATTTTATCATAATTATAACCTGTTTAAAATTAAATAAAAATTAGCTATAGGACTAAGAGTATAAAAAAATAAATGCTAGATAACTAATCAGAGTATTAGTCAACTACTAATTGAGTTGCCAAAAAGTAAAAAAAAAAACATTTAATTTACTCTAGAAACTCACTTTTATTGTTATAGTAAAAAAAAACATCTGATCTTCTCTCGCATCTTTCTTCCCCAAGGAAAACACACTTCCTCCGCCGTATGCTGCATTTTCGTGCGTTGCCTTCCCATGTGCTTCCCTTTTCATGTGCGTCATATGTGTCATCTCAGTCATACCATCACCATTGTTGAGTTTCAACAGCGCCTCCATTTAGAGAAGGTTCGAGCCACGGTTGTCGTTCATCGCCGTTTCTCCATTCCGTACTGTCCATCTGTGTTTGGTATTGGAAAAAAGAACAAAGTGAAACATGTCAAATATAACGGAAAAATCATCCAAAACATCACAGCAAATCATTCAAAAACTAACAAAAAATTCTAAAATTATCCCAAAAAAATCCAAAATTAAAAAAGGAATAACCACAATTATTGGAAAAGAACAATCAAAACATAACAAAAAAATCTGAATCTAACAAAGAAGGAACATCTAAAATAATTGTTAATACCTCATGAACCTATTCAAAAGGAAGACACAGACTCTGAATTTTCTTCAAGAGAAGGATAATTCACAGACATATCGCTTAAAACACTAAAATTTTAATCTCCTTTATCAATTGAAGAAGCTAATGAAGGACGCTGCCCGTGAAGGATGCCGACACCGCTGTGGATTCTTACTCCATGTGAGGATGCTACATATTCAAACGACGATGCAGAATCGTCCGATCAAGGGTGCACAATTTTGTTGCAAAATTGACAAAAACACAAGCGAAAAAAAACTATGCAAAATTATAGGGTCAGGGGGAGGCGCACATCCCACTAAAGATTTGATGGCAATTGAGAGGTGCATAGCTTGGTAGAATTGATAATCAGAAGAGGAACACGAATTGGAGGAGAGGCGGGTAATGAGCACGTTTTTGAATGGTTATTAAGAGTTAAATGAGCATTTGTTAATTTAAAATCATGATTTTTATGAAAAGTTGACTGATTTGTTATATTGTTGGAAAAAAAAAGAATTGGTTATTTATACTTTTTGTAAAAAAAATTCTATTGTTGTAAAGTGATTAAATATTTTCGTGATTTTTTTGATATATTGCAGTTTTCTCTCCTACAAGTTTAATAGTATGTGATATGTCTAAGATAAAATAAAAAATTTTAATTTTTAAATTTTCTCCTTTAAATTGTCTGAGATAAAATTAGAAATTTTAATTTTTAAATTTGTTTAGTGTGTCAAGAGGAAGAATAGCAATTTTGTCATTCTAGAGTCAAGAAGAAGAATGGCAACTTTTTCATATTCAAAGATGTAACTACTAGAAGAAATACATTGTGCCACTCATAGAAATCAACGAGACCAAAAGTTTTATCTCAATAAGAGAAATTATATATACTTGAAGAGAAAAGAATATGAATTTTCTGAAGCTATTTGGAGTGCAAGTAATCATGAGGAGTCCACCAAATCTAGATCACGTCTAACTAAGTTAGTTGGATTTTGTTCAGATATAAAAATTACTTAAGGTGCAAGCATTCAAGTGAAAAGAGTTAAATTGTTGGATCATATCAGTATTAATTCAAATTTATTTAGTTAGATTTAATTTGATTTGTTGTTAAGGGTTTGTGAAAATATTTGATTTGGTTTTAATTTGTTTAGTAGTATTTTTTGGGGTTTAAAATTTAAATCAAATCTGATATAATCTATTAAGATTAAATTTGATTTAAATTAATTATCATATCTTTAAGATTTTAAAATTTAAATCAAATCTTATATGATCTAATAAGATCAAATATGATTTAAATTGATTAGAGTTAATTTTGGAGTCATATCTTTTATTTAATTTCGGATTTCATTGTTTTATTCTAGGAAGATTTGACCCACTTTTAAGCTGATCAATTAGGAGTCTATTTAAGCAAGTTTGTAAGACATTTTATGCAGTTTTTGATGAAAACTTCTATGGATGCTTTTATGGACATTTTTTTCTATGTGTATTCAAGTGAGATAAGTGGTTTGCTTTGCTTGTTATATGAAAAAATTGAAGGATCTAGCTTAAGATAATTATTAGTGTTAGTTCTTTCAGTTTCATCCAGCCTAAAAACATATTTTTTAGAGGTCTGGTAGAAAAAATCATCTATTCAACTATCTTTTATCTTTATATTTTTGTTTTCACTATGTCTTTTGTTACTCGTTCTTTTTTTTTCTTATCATTTGATATCAGTTATAAGTCGTAGGTAAATTCCTATTTATCTACACGTTCTAGGGTCTTCATTTAATTTTTGATTTATTTTTTATTTCTGTAATTTTTCTTTACAGTCATATTCAACATGAAAAAATGTAAAAAAAAAATTCAAAACAAGAAAGAAAACAATTTAGAGTATCAATTAGAGATGGAATTATTCTAATATCTCTAAAAATCTTCAAAAGTATCTCCTTATTTTATGTCGTTTGTCACATAATATGATTTTTTTTATCAAATTAAAAGTTTCTATCATTAAGATTATCTTAGTTTGATATCTCTTTTCCTTGATTTCTAAAGTGCAACTTGTTTAAAGCAATCCAAGAGTAGAAAAAGGGCAAGAGTGGTGAGCTCAAAAGAGGAAAAAAAATCTATAAGTTAAGTATAAAATAAGTGTACTAATCTGAGTGATACACGTGAGAAGAGTGTTGTGACGTCTTTATTATTCTTTTTTCTGATTTCAAAGTAGAATCAATGAAGATTGCGTATTGTAATAGTGATGATAAAGGAATCTCATATGAAAGAAAGATTTTTAAGATGCAAATCTCTACTTTTTAAGGAAGGAATGATGTTGAAACCTATTTTGAATGAAAAAAAAAGTAGAATTTATTTTTTCATATTCTAACCTTTTAGAGGAAAAGAATGCTAAATTGGTAGGAGCTAAGTTTTCAGACGATGCATGTATTTGGTGGAACGAATTAGGAAGATCTAGAAGAAAGTATAAAGAAATATCAATTTACACCTGGTAAAAGATGAAAAAAATTATGAGAAACCGGTTTGTGTCATCATCGTACCACAAGAAATTTCTTACAAAGTTTCATAAGTTGAAACATGGTTACAAGGATCAAAATCTGTAAAGGAGTACCACAAGTAGTTGTTAAATTTGATGATTAAGGCTAATGTTGAAAAGGGTCTTGAAGTTTTTATGGGCGATTTCTTGTTGTATTGAACAAAGAAATTGAAGACGAGGTCAAATTTCACCCTCATGTAACAATGGAGGATCTAGTCAATTTAACCATTAAGGTAGAGAAGCAGCAGTAGCTTATGACAACTTGGTTATCTTCATACTCTAATTCTATATGGGTTTCTAAAGGAGCAAAGTTTGATGATAAGACAAAATTTAAAATTGTAGATTTCAAGAAAAATCATATACAACAACATAAGAAGAAGAGTTTTTCTAACTCCATCTTTAATTCTTCTTCAAAGCCAGTAATGAAATAATTTATTAAGTATGCTGTAAGTGGATATATGTACTTAGAGAAATAAAAAATGAAATGTTCTCAAAGGGATTTTTAGAATGTGAACAAATTAAAAAAAAGAGAGAAAAAATAGAAATAATTGAGAATAATTGTGAGTGTTTGAGTGAAAAGAGTGAATATTTGAGTGAAAGAGATAGTTTTGAGAGAAAGAAAAAGAATAGTAAGAGAAATGAGTCAATGAGAGAAAAAGAAACTAAGCGTAATAAACACACTTGTGAGAGAGATCTAGATAGTTCTAGCTTAGACAATAGTGCATTAGTGTCATTGAATTCTAAAGCTTCTTTATTTTCTCATGTATCTAACCTTGAATCGCATAGTATTTTCATGTCAGTTTTTCAAGGTCTTGCATGTTTTATGGTATGGTAAGTCTCGAAGGCATTAATATGGATGAGAAGAAAGAAAGACAACCAATTCTAATCTTTAATAAACAGTTACATAAAACATGTCTCAAATACTCAACATATAAGAAGGTATTATTTGTTTTACATTTGAAGTTCAAGGATTGTTGAACAATAAGAATGAAAAGTGGACTAAATTACTTGAATCTTTTCCATGTGATTAAACAAGATAATAAGAATGTGATTATTGAAAAATTCTCTAAAATGTGTGGTCTAATCACTACTCTTACTCCTAAATTGTTAGGATTTGAACATATAAAATTTTTTTATGAAGCTAATCCTGATTTTGGTTCAATATATGATGCTTGTGCGAATATACGTTTAAAAGGTTGTAATGGATTGAAAAGAATTTCAGATATGAAGGAATTTATTTTTGTTAGCCTCATAAGCATAAAAGTATTGAAGGAATTTATTCTGATTGCACTGCATTAAGCATGTTGAATCTAAACCATTATCAAATTTCTATAGATTTTATACTTGGTCTGCCTAAGGTTAAAAAATGTAATTACAACATTGTTCACATCATGGACAAAATTATTAAAATGATATTTTTAATTGTATATTACAGTATTAAAAATTTCACACATATTGCTGAGTTGTTTTCAAAAACGGTTGATTATATGATTACTTATGTTAGTTGTTTGGATGATCATATCTTGCATGTTAAGAGAATTTTGGATAATTATTTGCGAGACATTGAGCTTCCTTATAACTTTGAAATTTATAACTTTGTTAGTTGTTATCCTTGTGAATCTTTTAATGATTTTAACTACTTGACTATTTTGGATTTAATGCTTTTGCCTTTGAGTAATGGTGTTACATTAGATTGTGAAAGTAAAGTTGAAAAGGTTAACAAGAGGAACATAACCATAAGTTAATGAGTAAAGAAGAGCCATTAAAATATGGTCTTTAAACTAAGGGATTGGATTTGGATTTATTGGAGGAAAGAGAAGCTTCTTATTTGAAGAAAACTATATTCGTTGCTAGAGAAAATAGTTCATTCCAAGTGTTTACTAATGACAATACCAACAAGATAAATTTAACTGGTGAATACTATGTTTTAGCTATAATTGATGTATTTAATTTTTTCCTTTTGTTATATATGTAGATTCGAAGACACATCCTTTTAAAGTGGGAGAGAATGATACATGCTCAAGAGGGCATTTTTCGTTATTCTAGAGTCAAAGAGTAGAATAATAATTTTGTCATGTTCAACGATCTAATTCTTAAAAAAAGTACATTATACCACCCATGAAAATTAATGAGACCAAGAATTTGTCTTGAGCAATTACATCTTGGAGATAAAGAAATATGGATTTCCTAAAGCAACCTGGAGTGCAAGTAATAATAAAGAGTTCACTAAATATAGACCACATCTAACTAAGTTGGTTGGATTTAGTTCGGATATGAAAATTACTTAAGGTGCAAACATTCAAGTGGAAATAGCTACATTGTTGGATTATATCAGTATTATTTCGAACTTATTTATTTAGATTTAAATTTGATTTATTATTAGAGTTTGTTAAAAGATTTAATTTGTTTAGTTGTATCTTTTGGAGTTTAAAATTTAAATCAAATCAAATCTAATCTACTAAAATAAAATCTAATTTTTGTTAGAGTTAATTTTGGAGTTATATCTTTTATTTAATTTCATATTTTATTGTTTCATTTTTGAAAGATTTGGCCCACTACTTTTAAGATGATCAATTATGAATCTATTTAAGCAAGTTTGTAAGACGTTTTATGTAGTTTTTAATGAATAAAGTTTATAGGTACTTTTCAAGCAATGCTATATCGACACGTATCCAAAAGGTGGTCATCAAGCTCTGTATTAATGTCAGATGGATCAGAGTCACTTTAGGATTTAATGTGATGGAAGAAGCTAGCTTGTTATGAGCCATTGCTGGAATTGTACCGCGTAACAGGATGGATTGGTCCTAAGATCAGTATGTCCATATGAGCTTATGGAGTGAGTGACTATGCTTTCTTTGGGCCTATTAATTTTTGGAATCCGTTATGCTTCCCTTTAAAAATGATTTCAGGAATATGCATAAAGGATCATTGTAGAAAGGGGAGCACTATGGTAAAGATGTAAATTGGTACAGATTTACAGATATTCTCTCACTTTCATTGTTGTATTGACACGTGGGTTTACTGTTTCCTCAGAAGTTGTCTCAAATTTTTAAATGGCTGGATCATTTGGTTGTGGCTAAGCCAAGCCTCTCCCATGCAACAGTGGTGGTTGTCGTAGGGGTTTTTGAGTAGTAACTAGTAAGAGGTCTTTTTGTTTAAATGGCTAGTCTGGATTGATAATTTCAAAAATTAATGAAAATAAGGTACTTTTGGGTCTACTAGAAAAATAAATGAAATTAGGTCAAATAAATAAATACGAGAACAATACTAACAAAAAATAATAATAAACATGAGAACTATTTAATAGCTATATTTAATTATTTATAGGCTTTAGCCAAAAAAAAAATAAAAAAAAAGTTGTTTCATTTGCAGGCTAAATATTATTAGATTTTATTTATTATTTATATTAGCTTAGTAGCTTTTTTAGGATTAGTTCAAAGAAATAAAATTTAAATATAAAAGGTTCATAAAATGTTTGTTGTACTCTAATTTTAAAAAGAATTGCTTGGTTGCAAATTTTAACTACTATTATAGCATTTTTTCAAATATAATAATTTTTATAATAACTTATTATACTTTACTAACATTAAGGACACTATAATTTTCAAATATAATAATTTTCACAATATTTCTGTTGCATTTAGACATGTTAGAATTTTTAATTTGAGAAGAAATACAAATTGAGAAAAAATAATAATAAAACATCTGAAGAAAAAGACGCATATAATGAAAATTTTAAGAAAAAAAAAATAACTTTCCAAAGTAACGAATTTTAAAACAATATCAAATACATAAACCAAAAAAAAATATCAACTGTAAAAATTTCGAACAAATTAAAATGAAATACTAATAAATAGAAGATTCAACCGACATTTAAAAAATTTATTTAAAATAAAAAATTAAACTTATATAAAGATGTGGTGAAATATGAAACAATAACATCTTTAGAAAGTGTCTAATAATTTTATTTATTTTTAAATATTCAACAATTAAATAAAAAGTGACAAACGAGTTATACCTTAAATGACATAATTTTTTCATGCTCACTTAGAGATTGCGAGTTCGAGTCTCCTTATTTTTAGTAAAAAAAAAATAATTAAACAAAAAGTGACACATAAATAGTTGATGAAACTAACTCTACAATGTAGCATAGGGTTGACAATACATACTTTATCCGTGGCTACCCAACCCCGCCTAATCTGGTCGGGTAGGATAGACTACTCGATCCATTACGGGTATGGTAGAAGGTAGAGATCTAATTTAAAGTATTAATTTTTTATTTTTTATTTTATTAATATGTATGAAATTTGGAATGATTGAATTTTATATTTTCTTCAAAAAAAATTTGATATTTATGCAGGTATGATAGGGTAGGGTTTAGAACTTTAGAATACGGATAGGGTTAGGATTGAGAGATTTCAACTCGCGAGTAGAATATGATAGAGTTTTAATGAAATTTTCAACTCGCGGGTAGGGTTAGGATAAGATCCAAATTCTATCCTACCCTGCCCATTGCTAGTCCATTATAGGACCAATAATGACAGAAAATACATACACATCAAATATTAAACATGATAATTATATGTCATTGTAAAATTTATATAAGACTATCATATTTTGGACAATTGCAGAAGTTATAATTTATTAAAAAAATAATTTTATTCTAAATCAAAAGTTTTTCTTTGTAGAAATAAAAAATTTCTTTTTAGGTGTTCGTATAAATATTTATAATTTTTTTATAATAAATATTTTTTCTTTAAATGTTAGAAAATATCTAAAACTGTCCTATGGACATTACCTAAGTAAGCAAGGGTCTTAGTAGGTTTAAGTGTATTGGAATTTCAAGATACCTGAGGGGTCAGTGTATTTATAAGTGATGAATCAATAACCACCGTTAGAGTAGTTCCACTTCTGGTAGAAATAATCGCCCTTTTATCTTAGAGTTGTCGAGATCTCTTTTTTAGAAGTGGGCGAGAAATATTAGAAGATAATTACAACTTCCTTGGAAGTGTGGATTGGATGACGCGGCGCCTCGGTCCGACCTGTTAGGAGGTCGGTTATAGGTGGGTGCTTTTTGGGGTCTTTCTATTTTTGGGCCGGACTCTATACTTTGGGTCAGGCATGAACAATAATACTTTTCTTTTTTAAAAAGGTAAAAACAAAAACTTTTTAATATTTAATTTTTTTTAAAAGAATCTATCCTAATGTGCAATTGTTTTTTTTTTTGTTTATCAAAAAGAAAAAAAATACATTTTCAAAAAACCAAGATGACCCTCATTTTTTTTTACTGAAATTAAGTTCTTAGATAAAAAAATTAGTAAAAGTTATTTTTAGCATAGTTATTAAACTCAGTTTAATTTTGTTAGCCGAATTGGTAAATCCAGTTTGGCTTAGTTGATTGAATTGAAAATTCGGTCATAATCTTGTTAGTTGAATTGGTAAATCCAGTTTGACTTAGCGTGTGTTTGGATTGTAATTTGTCAAATTAGAGTTTGAATAAAAGTGATTTTATAGAATTGATTTTGGGTAGAAGTAAATTTGTGTTAACATGATTTATGTTTGGCAACTCTATACCAAATTTGATTTATGTTTGGTTTTATGAATAAAATCACTTCTGCATTTGTAGAGAAGAAAACTAGCTAAACAAAAAATTAAAGCTTTCAAGAAATTCTAATTAACATGTTTTTTTCCCTTCAAACGTATTTACCAAACACACTCTTTAGTTGATTGAATTAAAAATTCGGTCATCAATCTTTATTGAATCATTAAAAATAATAACAACAACATTATTTATTACAACTTAATTTTTCAACGACAACAATAACAATAATAACAACATTAATATTCGAATACAAGAAAAAAAGATTCTTTTTTAAATGTGGGGTTATTTTTACATGCATTATCTATAAGTTAATTTGATTAGTATTTAATTAAGTGAGGTTCTAATACTTTTACACATTCAATTAGCATTAAATATTTTAACTTAAAAAAATCTAATTTTATATCAACTTGACAATGAATATATAGTGTTTTTGTTAAAAACGAGTCTTTAATTTTTAGTTAGAAACAATCTTCCACCATTAATTAATTTACATACGATTAAAAAATATTATAAGAGAGTTAAATTGTATTTTTTGGTCTAAGAATAAAAGATAATGTATAATATAAATACATAACTCTCCAATTTTTTATTCCAAATTTTTTCACTCATGTAATTATTTTATTTAATTATAAATAAAAAAAAATCAAGTCAATTTCACTACAATCAAACCCAAAGACCATTTACATATAAACATTGCATAATTAGACTCTTCTTATATTTTTTTTTAGTTATTTTAATACATGTATTAAGTATATAAATTAGATACTATTAGAATTTAAAAGTATTTAACAGATTAATAGAAAAAATAGTTAAGTAAATATGTAAATAATTGAAAACATAATGCCAATTTTTAAATATACTTCATAATTGACTAAATAAAATATTATTATTATTATTAACAATTTTAAGCATTATATATATATATATTTGAATAATTTTTATTTTTCTTGCAGGACTCATTAAGGATTAAAAAAAAAATTAAGAGAGTCAAAGACCAACTTATATATAAAAAAAGGTCCAATGCAACATAAATGGCTTCTCCTTTATTGTGTCTAAGTAAGCCAAGCCACCAACTTTCTAGGTCACTGAAGCTGGCCAAATTGCTTCCCCAACATAAAGATAAAATAGTACACGTGTTACAAGAAGAGTTATGTGATGGGAATATCTGTAAACTAAAATCTGTACACTATAATTCTCCTTGTAGAAAAACATAAAAAGAAGGGGAAGAAGTCATTTAACTTTACACATTGACCATAAAATAATTTACTGTATTTATATAAAGAATCATTTCTATGTATTTATTGTTAAGAAAAAATACTAGGAGACCATCGAAATTTATTATTTTTGGACATTACTTAACCATCAACTAAATTCTTTTAGTCTAGTTTTTTTAGTCTAGCAATCTAATAACATACTTTATCCTATATTTTTGAATATTAATGACAAAGTAATGGTCAAGAACAATATATTCTGATGGTCCCTTTGTATTCTTCTTTATTGTAATATAAACTTCTTTTAATACACAATACACAATGTCCTATTTAATTAGTATAGTAAAAAATAAATAGTTAGGATATAATATTAAAATAATATCTAAAACTTCATATGATTGAGAAAAATAATTCTAAAAATATAAATGACAAATAAATCTTCAAACAATAAAATTAATTAAAGTTTGAACATTTAAGATTAGAATATATAATTTAATTATGAAGTGTCAAACAATTTGAAACATATACACAAAAGCTCAAAATCAAAATGGTTCTTCTACTTGATGAAGAAGTAATATAGATTTGTATATCTGTTTTATCAAATTTTAGCAAATTAAAAGTGGTTCGATATCTAGTAGTATGGGAGCAAAACCTACTCCTCTTTGTGAGTATCAGTTTTACTAAAGTGCATCAAAGGATCTTTCTATCGAGCAAAATAAAATAAAATCGGAAAGATAAACAAAGTAAACTTTGAAAATAAATTAACTGAATTTTAAATGAATTGCATTCGATTTAAATAAAAGATGTTAACTACCTTCAACAAGATGGAAGGATTTTGAAATCAAAAAAATAAAGTGCTGAAACTTTTAAAAGAAAACAAGAAAGGTAAACGTGCTTGAAAGCTAAATTTGAAAAGAAAATAAAGATTACAGGAAATGTAAAAGAAAAGTAAAGACATGGAAGGAATCCTATAGAAAAAATGACTCGAACACAAACTCAATAAGTCGCAGGGGATATGAGTGTGTTTGAGTATTTTTCTGAAGTAAAGTTCCAACCACTTCTTCATCGATCTTTCATCTATCTATTGAAGTCCTTGACCAATCAGATTCAAAAGTAACTTTCGCGTGTTCTAACTTTCAAGCAACTGTTCCCGCTCTTTTATACATGAGTAACTGCCAAAAATCAACTACAAATAATCTTTATTCCTCGACTAAGTACATCGACTAGCTTTTATCTCTCATTCTCCAACAAACCTTTATCGATACAAACTCCATTCCTCAAAAAAACAATTCGTTCTACTTCGACTATGGTGTTTTTTGAAATCAAATATTTTCGATCAACAAATTGCCCCTCTTAAGATTAACGTGTTTTTCGATATCATTTTAAGAATGAAACACTTAATCCTATCTCATTTGATTACGCAACTACAATCAATAAATTTGATTTAAATGAAATTTATTAATTTTTCATTTACTTGTGCCCACTATGGCACATTTCCCATTGCTAGCCATTTCTCTCTCTTCCACTTTGCCTTCTCAATGAAGTTTTTAATTTCAAATTTTAAAAAAAATGAAATATAAAATGGTAGCGTTATTTACCTTTTATTTTCACTTGAGAAAATTCTCACCGTTACACAATATCAACCTTTTGTCTCCCAACTTTCACCTTTCTTCTCAAAAACTTGTTACTAATCCTTTCTGAATTTTCTTGTGCAACTCTTCCCTCCACAACAAAATCAATGATTAGGAATTTTTTTGCATACTCATTATTGGCTTCTCCTTCTGTTCCAAGAACTTTATCTGCCCAAGACAAAGGCAAACATATTGCAATCAAAGCCTTTGAGCAATCTGATTTGAAGGTATTGAATTGATTTAACGATGTTATCATTGAAGATCTTGAGAATTTTCCTAATGACAAAAGGCTTCTCATATCCTTCACTGCAGATGATGACACTTGTAGCTTTGTTGGTCCTTTACGAACTCTGGAACAAACAAAGAAGAATGCTCATTTCTTCCCAAGCGCCAAAGGAGAGGATTTGCTTATCAAGCAAGATCTTTTTATTGCCCCCTTCATTGACCACAAAAAACCCTTCAGAAACAATTCTAAAATCACCTCCCGAAACGTTGATTTCCTTGCCTGGTATCAATGCCTCGAACCAGAAAAAAAGTGATGTCTGGAAAGTACAGGGCATTCATGACCTTCTTCTCCTCTCTCATTTTACACTGACCACTCATCACTAGATGATTGGGGCTGCACTCTGTTTTTGGAATAAAACCACCAACAATTTTCACCTCCCTTGTGGAATGGTGGGGCCCACACTTTTTAATGTTGCTACCATTACTGGACTCCCAACAAACTATCCTGTTGCAACATTTGACACAAAAACTACCAAATCCCAGAAGATAACCGAAAAGAGTTCTTATAGTGGTTTTATCAATCACCATATGGGCCATGGAGATGATCCTGTGACTGATGACGAAAGTGAGGCTTTTTTATATTACTGGCTGAATGCCATCGTCTTTTGCACAAGAAGCATTCAAATGCAAAAATTATTCCTCCCACTAGCCGCCTTACTCCATGAAGGTCACAAGTTCAACTTGGCCAAATTAATCTTAGGAAATCTCCAAGATGAAATGGGGCATTTAGTTGATTGTCTTCGAAAAAGATCTTCGATCAGTGTGGGGGGACTCCTTTTGGCTTTCACAAATCTGGCTAAACACCGTCTTTGAAAAATATATGAAGCAAGATGGGGGCACCATTTCGGAAAAATAACACATTGAAGGCTTTGGATTAGTTCTCCTCCAGCCAAACTTTCAAGGTGCCACCTTGACTGAAGACCTCTTCTGGGCTGTATTCTCATTACTTCATTCATGCAAAAGCTTTTGAAATGAAGAACTGATATTTACCCCTTTTTTATGCGAAAATTGTGGGTCGGCTTGGTTCGAACGCTTCCTTTTCCCCACTAATAATGATGACGACAATGATTTGGCCAATGAAACTTGGGCCAATTTCCTTGCTGCTCAGGTATTTCCAATAAGAATACCTCAATAAAAAACAGAATTTAAAGTGACCCTCCATGCTCCTCATTATGTTGCGAGACAAATAGGTTTCTCCCAGGCTCTTCTAGCTCCTGTTCCTCGAAAAAACAAAGCCCTTTGTCACGTCGATTTCAAATCGAAGAAAGATATCCAAAGATGTCTCGACGTCAACAATGCAGATCTAAGCCATTATTCTTATTTGCCTTATAGTCGTAGTGAGTTTGTCACTAAGTCTTTCATCAAATGGTGGAACGGTTACTATTCTCAATACAATCGCTCCTTGGATGAAATTAAAGAGTCTTCGATTAAAATCATTCAAGGAGTTGAGGCTTCACCCAAAAGAACTCAGAATAGAAAAATTGAAATCACTGAAACATCCAAACAACCAAAGCAGAAAATCCAGAGAATTTCTACCAAATCTGCCAAATCGATAAAAGTAAGGACTCGATTAACTCTTCTTATTGATCCTGTTTATCATCATATATATTTTAGTAAAACTTTGCACTAATTGTACAATCATAATTACAGAGACAATCATCAAGTGAGAGTACTTCTAACGAGAGTCAACAACCCTCAAAGAAACAAATTTCTTCCTACTCGAATGTTTTTTTCTCATCTTCCAATGAATCTGATTCAGATGATTCATCAGAAACTTCTTCATTCCCACATCTCCAACCTTGGAAATCTACCCAGCTATAAATACATAATGAATTAAACTCTAGCCTCATCAATTTTCATTTCATTTCACTCACAACTATTTCTATATTGACAAAGGCTGGGAGGATCAATTAATCAATCTACCCCTTCTTCACCGATTGTGCAAGTCGATCTAGAGGGGCAAGGAGACCACCATTCGAATTCATCCCCTTCCGGTGATAAAACAATTTCTCATCATACGCATGAAACCCAAAAATCACCATCACCTGTTCAGCCAATAACCACCATTATCACTCCTATCCATGTCATCGATTCATCAGTTGTTGAAAGACAACATCCAATAGAATTAGATAAAGAAAAATATCCTTCTCCTCAACCTGTGAATAATTCTACCCTTTATTTTCCAATTGTTACCAATCTTATCATCAATTCTCCTCCCACACGAACTGTTGACTCACCTGTTCGAGATACCATAGAAATAGTGCCGTCTCTACAAGCAAGTCTAGGAATCAAAGTTCCTTCCGGTCCGATGGACTAATTTGGACCGTCTTTCCCACCAAGTCCCAAATCTGCATAGGACACTTCAGCCACTACTTCAAACCCGTCTAATTTTGTTTTGGCTGAGCTCTTAACTATTTTGAAAGGGATTATCGTCGAAGAAGAAGCATATACTTCAATGGAAGAATTTCCCAAACCAAGACTTCCTAAAGAATTTTCCCAAAGTGCCCTCGATCAATTGACCTCTCTTCTAAAGCTGTTAAACCATTTTGCTGAAGAATGGGTTTCACAGAGTGACTTAAACAGTATCTTATCCGACATTTTGAATTCTTCAATTGAATTCTAGGTTCTGCCTCAATTTTTTGCAGTGGTGAAAAAATTTGAGAGGGTTTCTAATAATCTTTTCATTTCTCAAGATAAATTGAAAGAAGTAAAAGAGAGGTTAACCAACATCGAGTGGAATCTGAAGAAGCTGATGCAATCCACCAATCAGTAAAAAAGTCTTACAAGGAATTTGAACCCGTATCACCCAAGCTGCTAACACTCAAGCTTATTTAGCAAGGCGTAAGGAAGAGCTCGAAAAGGAATTAGCCCTAATTCGAGAAAAACAAGCCGCATTGGCAGAACCTTATGCCAAAGCCCAGAAGGAAAAACAAACATTATTCAAAAGCCTTTACAAGATAGAAGACAAACAAGCTGAGATTAATAGAAGATATGACAGAGTGCAAATCGAAGAACATGATGAAATCGAAGCTTACAATGCCTACAACACGGAAAGAAATCAACTTCGCATGGAACTCGAAGAACTGTTAACACTTTATTCCCCACAAGTTTAATGTATTCTCCTGAACAGATCTTCTTTTCTTTTATTTGTACTTCTTTATATAATTAAACATCACTTTCCAGATATCGATATTGCTTCAAATGCTTTGATGAGCGGATAATTTATACGCTTTTTGGCATTGTTTTTACATAGTTTTTAGTATGATTTAGTTAGTTTTTAGTATATTTTTATTAGTTTTTAAATAAAAATCACATTTCTGGACTTTACTATGAGTTTGTATATTTTTCTGTGATTTCAGATAATTTCTGGCTGAAATTGAGGGACTTGAGCAAAAATCTGATTCAGAGGCTGAAGAAGGACTACAGATGCTGTTGGATTCTGACCTCCCTGCACTCGAAATAAATTTTCTAGAGCTACAGAAATCCAATTGGCATGCTCTTAATTGCGTTGGAAAGTAGACATCTAGGACTTTCCAGCAATATATAATAGTTCATACTTTGCCCGAGTTTTGACGACGCAAACTGGCGTTCAAACGCCAACTTCCTGCCCTATTCTGGAGTTAAACGCCAGAAACAGGTTGCAAATCAGAGTTAAACGCCAGAAACAGGCTACAACCTGGCGTTTAACTCCAAAAAGAGTCTCTACAAATGAAAGCTCAATGCTCAGCCCAAGCACACACCAAGTGCGCCCGAAAGTGGATTTCTACATCATTTACTTATCTTATGTAACCCTACCTACTAGTTTAGTATAAAAACTACTTTTAGTGATTTATTTTATATCTCTGGATGTTTAGTCCTTAGACCATGGAGGCTGGCCATTCGGCCATGCCTGGACCTTCATCACTTATGTATTTTCAATGGTAGAGTTTCTACACACCATAGATTAAGGTGTGGAGCTATGCTGTTCCTCAGGAATTAATGCAAAGTACTATTGTTTTCTTATTCAATTCAAGCTTATTCCTATTCTAAGATATTCGCTTGCACTTCACCATGATGAATATGATGATCCGTGACACTCATCACTATTCTCAACCTATGAACGCGTACCTGACAACCACTTCCATTCTACCTTAGATCGAGCGTGTATCTCTTAGCCTCCATTCTGAAAGATCAGAGTCTTCGTGGTATAGGCTAGAATCAATTGGTAGCATTCCTAAGATTCGGAAAGTCTAAACCTTGTCTGTGGTATTCCGAGTAGGATCTGGGAAGGGATGACTGTGACGAGCTTCAAACTCGCGAGTGTTGGGCGTAGTGACAGACGCAAAAGGATCAATGGATCCTATTCCAACATGATCGAGAACCGACAGATGATTAGCCGTGCGGTGACAGCGCACTTGGACCATTTTCACTGAGAGGACGGACGGTAGCCATTGACAACGGTGATCCCCAACATACAGCTTGCCATGGAAAGGAGTATGAAGGATTGGATGAAAGCAGTAGGAAAGCAGAGGTTCAGAAGGAACAAAAGCATCTCTATATGCTTATCTGAAATTCTCACCAATAAATTACATAAGTATCTCTATCCTATTTATATTTTAATTATATTTTAATTATCAATTCACCATAACCATTTGAATCCGCCTGACTGAGATTTACAAGGTGACCATAGGTTGCTTCAAGCCGACAATCTCCGTGGGATCGACCCTTACTCACGTAAGGTTTATTACTTGGACGACCCAGTGCACTTGCTGGTTAGTTGTGCGAAGTTGTGAGAAAGAACTAAAATTATGAACGTGCGTATTAAGTTTTTGATGCCGTTACCAAGGAAGGAACGATCACGATTTTGCGCATCAAGTTTTTGGCGCTGTTGCTGGGGATTGTTCGAGTTTGGACAACTGACGGTTCATCTTGTTGCTCAGATTAGGTAATTTTATTTTAATTTTAAGCTTTTTGTTTTTATTAATTTTATTTTCAAAAAAATTTTCAAAAAAAAAAAAATTAAATTATTCTATGTTCTTCAGAATTTTTAAGAATGAATTCTAGAGTTTCATGATGATCTGTTGAAGTCTGGCTGGCTGTAAAGCCATGTCTAATCCTTTGGACTGAGGTTTCAACTATCATTAGAGAAGAGCTTCTTTGTATTTCTCAGCAATTTAGCTTTTGTATGTAATGATCTGCTAAAGCTTGGATGGCCATTGGCCATGTCTAGTGTTTTGGACCGGAGCCTTCACTGAAAGCTTAGCTGGCTAGTAAGCCATGTCTAATTCCTGGACCGGAGCTTTAGACTAACATTGCATGATTCATGGAATTCTCATTAGAAATTTTGAAATCCTTATTTTTCTTTTTCAAAATAATTTTCAAAAAATCCAAAAAAAAAAATTAATAAAATCATAAAAACCAAAAAAAATTTGATGTTTCTTGTTTGAGTCTTGTGTCAATTTTTAAGTTTGGTGTCAATTGCATCTTTTTAATTTCATTAAGATTTTCGAAAACTCTTGCATGTGTTCTTCATGATCTTCAAGTTGTTCTTGATGATCTTCTTTGTTTGATCTTTGCAATTTTATGTTTCATGTCTTTTCTTGTTTTTCATATGCAATTTCAATTTGTTAGTGTCTAAACATTGAAAATTTCTAAGTTTGGTGTCTTGCATGTCTTTCTTTTCTTAAAAATATTTTCGAAAACATGTTCTTGATGTTCATCTTGACATTCAAGGTGTTCTTGGTGTTCATCTTGACATTCAAAGTGTTCTTGCATGCATTGTGTGTTTTGATTCATAATTTTCATGTTTTGAGTCTTTTTGTTGTTTTTCTCTTTCTTCATTAAAAATTCAAAAATCAAAAAAATATCTTTCCCTTATTTCACTCATAATTTTTGAAAATTTGGTTTAATTTAGTCAAAAGTTTTAAAAATCTAGTTGTTTCTTATGAGTCAAGTCAAATTTTCAATTTAAAAATTCTATCTTTATCAAATATTTTTCAAAAATCAAACCTTTTTCATTTTTCTTTTATGATTTTCAAAAATTTCAAAATAATTTTCAAAAATCTTTTTCTTATTTTTGTTTCATATTTTCGAATTCATTGCTAACTTTTAATATTTTGATTCAAAAATCTCAAGTTGTTACTTGCCTATTAAGAAAGGTTCATTCTTTAAATTTTAAAATCCTATTTTTTAGTTTCTTGTTAGTCAAGTAATAAACTTTAATTTTCAAAAATCAAATCTTTTTAATTTCATTTTTAAATATTTTTCAAATTAAATTTCAATCATATCTTTTTCAATTTCAATCATATCTTTTTCAAAATCAATTTCAAAATCTTTCCTAACTTCTCACCCTTTCAAATTTGATTTTCAAATCTTTTTCAATTAACTACTTAACTTTTTAGTTTGATTTTAAAAGTTTTCTATTTCAATCATATCTTTTTCAAAACTACCTAACTAATTCTCTCTCTCTAATTCTCGAAAATCACTAACCTCTTTTTCAAAATTTCTTTTTAATTAACTAATTGTTTTAAATTTTAATTTAATTTCATTTCATTTTTAGTTTATTTTCAAATTTTAACTTTAATTTTAAATTAAAAATAAAAATATTTTTCTTTTCTTTTCAATTATTTTCGAAAATTCTTCTCTCTCACCTCCTCCTAATTATTTATTTATCTACTAACACTTCTCTTCTTAAAAATTCGAACTCTCTCCCTCTTTCTGTGTTTGAATATCTTTTCTTCTTCTACTCACATAAAGGAATCTCTATACTGTGACATAGAGGATTCCTCTTCTTTTCTGTTTTCTTCTTTTTCATATGAGTAGGAACAAGGATAAGAACATTCTTGTTGAAGCCGATCCTGAACCTGAAAGGACTCTGAAGAGGAAGCTAAGGGAAGCTAAAGCACAACTCTCTGGAGAAAATCTGACAGAAATTTTTGAAAAAGAAGGAGACATGGCCGAAAATAATAACTAGGGGTGTTCATAAAAAAACCAAAATGTGGTTAACCGGTTAAAAAACCATAACCACATTTTGGTTAACCAGTTTAATGAAACAATTTAAAAACCATATCCATATTTTTTAGAATTGGTTAACCAAAACCAAATTAAAAAAAACCGGTTTTTAACCGGTTAACCAAAACCAAAACCAAATTAAAATCAAAACCTAATTTCAAAACCAAATTACATACTCTTTCTCTCTTTCTCTCTCTCTCTCTCTCTCTCTCTCTCTCTCTCTCTCTCCTCTTTCTCTCCCTTCTCTCTCTCCTCCTATCTCTCTTTTTCCCTACTCTCCCTCCACTCTCTCTCTCATTTTCCTTTTTCTCTTCTCCTTTTCTCTCTCCCTATCCTCTCTCTCTCTCTCTCTCTCTCTATTCTCTGTCCCCTTCTCTCCTTTTCCCCCTATTTCTCTCCCTTTTCTCTCTCTCCCCTTTCCTTCCCCCTCTCTCTCTCTCTCCCTTCTCTCTCTAACTCATTTTTCTCTTTATCTCCTCTCTCCTTTTCCTCTCTCTCCGCTTCTCTCTCTCTCCATCTTTTTTCCCCTTCTCTCTCTCTCTCTCTTTTCTTTTTCCCTCTTTCTCTCCTCCTCTCTCTCCCCTATCTCTATCTTTCCCTTTCTTCCTCTCTTTCTCTCTCTCTCTCTCCCCTCTTCCTCCTCTCTCTCTCCCCTCCCTCTCTCTCTCTCTCTCTCTTTCTTTCTCTCTCCACATTGTCTTTCTTTCTCTCTCCCTTGTCTCTCTATCCTTCTCTCCATCTCTCTCCCCTTCCCTCTTTCTCTCTCTCCCTCTCTCTTTCTCTCCTTCTCTCTCTATCTCTCTCTCCTTCTCTCTGCTCTCTCACTTCCTCTCTCTCTCTCTTTCCTTGCCCTCTTTCTCCCCCTCCGTTCTCTCTCTTCCTCTCTCTCCTCCCCTTCCTCTCTCTAATCATCTCTCCCCTTTTTCTATCTCTCTTCCTCCTCTCTCTCTCTCTTCTCTCCTTCTCTCTCTCCCATATCTCTCTCCTTTCTCCTCTCTTTTCCCTTCTCTCTCTCTTTCTCTCTCTCTCTCCCCTCTTCTTTCTCTCTCTCTCCTTTACCTCCCCTCTCTTTCTCTCTCTCTTTTTTTTCTCTCTTTCTCTTCTCTCTCTCACTCATCTCTCTTTCCTTTTCTTCTTTCTCTCTCTCCTCCTCTTCCTCTCTTCATTTTCTCTCATTCTCCTCTTTCTTTTCTTACTCTCTCTTTTCTCTTTCTCTCTCAACCTTCTCTCAATCTGATAGATAGATAGAGAGGAGGGGGAGAGAGAGAAGAGAAAGAGAGGAGGAGAGAGAAAAATGGGAGAGAGAGAAAGAGAGAGAGAAAAGAAAGAGAAGAGGAGAGAGAGAGAGAGAGAGAAAGAGAAAAAATTATTTATAGAAAATATTGAAAAGAGATAAGAAAGAAAAAGGAACGAAAGCAATGGAAGGAACTTCATTATTTACAAATATTACTCGTATCATTTAGAAAGAAAAAAAATAGATTAAAAAAATTCAATTAAAAAAAGGTTTAAATTTTTGGGTTTTTGTATGTAAAAATATTAATTTTTGTGTAAAAATCAATTTTTACATGTAAAAACCAATTTTATGGTATAAACACCAATTTTTTAGTATAAAAACCGGTTTTTGGGTCAAAAACCGGTTTTTTGTATAAAAATTTGGGTTTTATATGTAAAAATATTAATTTTTGTGTAAAAATCTATTTTTATATGTAAAAACCAATTTTATGGTATAAAAACTAATTTTTTAGTACAAAAACCGGTTTTTTAGTACAAAAACTGGTTTTTTGGTACAAAAACCGGTTTTTGGTACAAAAATCGGTTTTTTGGTACAAAAACCGGTTTTTTGGTATAAAAACCGGTTATTTTTTTAAAAACCGGTTTTTATTTTAATAACCGGTTAAAAACCGGTTTTGAATTTCACTAACCGGTTAATAACCATTTTTATCATGTAAAACCAATTTGGTTAATTAACCAATACTATATTTTTGGTTAACCAAAAAACTGGTTTGGTTTTTGGATTAACCAAACCATGAACACCCCTAATAATAACAATGCAAGGAAGATGCTTGGTGACTTTACTGCACCAAATTCCAACTTGAATGGAAGAAGCATCTCAATCCCTGCCATTGGAGTAAACAATTTTGAGCTAAAGCCTCAATTAGTTTCTCTGATGCAATAGAACTGCAAGTTTCATGGACTTCCATCAGAAGATCCTTTTTAGTTCTTAACTGAATTCTTGCAAATCTGTGATACTGTTAAGACCAATGGGATTGATCCCGAGGTCTACAGGCTTATGCTTTTCCCGTTTGCTGTAAGAGACAGAGCTAGAATATGGTTGGACTCTCAACCTAAAGATAGCCTGAACTCTTGGGATAAGCTGGTCACGACTTTCTTAGCCAAGTTCTTTCCTCTTCAAAAGCTTAGCAAGCTTAGAGTGGATGTTTAAACCTTCAAACAGAAAGAAGGTGAATCCCTCTATGAAGCTTGGGAGAGATATAAGTAACTGACCAAAAAGTGTCCTTCTGACATGCTTTCAAAATGGACCATCCTGGATATATTCTATGATGGTCTGTTTGAATTATCAAAGATGTCATTGGACCACTCTGCAGGTGGATCCATTCACCTAAAGAAAATGCCTGCAGAAGCTCAGGAACTCATTGACATGGTTGCAAATAACCAGTTCATGTACACTTCTGAAAGGAATCCTGTGAGTAATGGGACGCCTCAGAGGAAGGGAGTTCTTGAAATTGATACTCTGAATTCCATATTGGCTCAGAATAAAATATTGACTCAGCAAGTCAATATGATTTCTCAGAGTCTGAATGGATTGCAAGCTGCATCCAACAGTACTCAAGAGGCATCTTCTGAAGAAGAAGCTTATGATCCTGAGAACCCTGCAATAGCAAGCCTTTTCCATCATCCACTCAACAACAGACAGAGAATTCTGAGCAGAATCCATCTAATTTAGCAAATATAGTCTCTGATCTATCTAAGGCCACTTTAAGTTTCATGAATGAAACAAGGTCCTCCATTAGAAATTTGGAGGCACAAGTGGGCCAGCTGAGTAAAAGAGTCACTGAAATCCCTCCTAGTACTCTCCCAAGCAATACAGAAGAGAATCCAAAAAGAGAGTGCAAGGCCATTACCTTACTTGGTGTGGCCGAACCCAAAGAGGAGGAGGAGGACGTGAATCCTAGTGAGGAAGACCTCCTGGGACATTCAGTGACCAATAAGGCGTTTCCCTTTGAGGAACCAAAGGAATCTAAGGCTCATCTAGAGACCATACAGATTCCATTGAACCTCCTTTTACCATTCATGAGCTCTGATGACTATTCATCTTCTGAAGAAGATGAAGACATTACTGAAGAGCAAGTTGCTCAATATTTAGGAGCAATCATGAAGCTGAATGCCAAATTATTTGGTAATGAGACTTGGGAAGATGAACCTCCCTTGCTCACCAATGAACTAAATGCATTGGATAGGCAGAAATTACCTCAAAAGAAACAAAATCCTGGTAAATTCCTAATTCCCTGTAACATAGGCACCATGACCTTTGAGAAGGCTCTGTGTGACCTGGGATCAGGCATTAACCTTATGCCACTCTCTGTAATGGAGAAACTTGGGATCTTTGAGGTGCAAGCTGCCAGAATCTCATTAGAGATGACAGACAACTCAAGAAAATAGGCTTTGGACTAGTAGAAGACGTGTTAGTAAAGGTTGAAGGACTTTACATCCCTGCTGATTTCATAATCCTAGACACTGGGAAGGATGAGGATGAATCCTTCATCCTTGGAAGACCCTTCCTAGCCACAGCAAGAGCTGTGATTGATGTGGACAGAGGAGAGTTGGTCCTTCAACTGAATGAGGACAACCTTGTGTTTAAAACTCAAGGATATCCTTCTGTAACCATGGAGAGGAAGCATGAAAAGCTTCTCTCACTGCAGAGTCAACCAAAGCCCCCACAGTCAAACTCTAAGTTTGGTGTTGAACCCCCATATTCAAACTCTAAGTTTGGTGTTGGGAGGTCCCAACAATGCTCTGAACATCTGTGAGGCTCCATGAGAGCTCACTGCCAAGCTATTGACTTTAAAGAAGCGCTTGTTGGGAGGCAACCCAATGTTATTTAATTATATCTATTTTCTATTGTTTTTTTATGTTTTTTTTAGGTTGATGACCATGTGGAGTCACAAAAAACTACTGAAAAATCAAAAACAGAATGAAAAACAGCATTAAAAATAGCTCACGCTGGAGGAAGAACTTACTGGCATTTAAATGCCAGTAAGAAGCATCAAATGGCGTTTAACGCCAGAAAGAAGCATCAAGCTGGCGTTAAATGCCAGAAACAAGCACCAGACTGGCGTTTAACGCCAGAACAGAGCATGGAAGTGGCGTTAAACACCAGAAGCAGGCTACATTTGGGCGTTTAACTTCAAAAATAGGCAGCAGTCTGGCGTTAAACGCCAGTATTGCATACAAAGGGCGTTTTGCACGCCTAATTGGAGTAGGGATGTTAAGTCCTTGACCCCACTGGATCTGTGGACCCCACAGGATCCCCACCTACCCTAACTCTCTTTCTTCACACCTTTTCATAACCCTCTTCCCCAAATACCCTTCACCAATCACCTCAATCACTCTTCCCCATCACCTCTTAACCATTCACATCCCTCCACTCTTCCCCATAAACCCCTCATTCCTTCTTCATTTTCACACAACACAACCCTTTCTTCTTTTCCTTGGCCGAATACACACCTCTCTTCCTCTCCTCCATTTTTCTTCTTCTTCTCCTTCCTTCTTTCTTTTTTTGCTTGGGGACGAGCAAACATTTTAAATTTGGTGTGGTAAAAGCATTACTTTTTGTTTTTCCATAACTATTAATGGCACCTAAGGCCAGAAAAACCTCAAAAAAGAGGAAAGAGAAGGCAATTGCTTCCACCTCTGAGTCATGGGAGATGGAGAGATTCATCTCAAAGGTCCATCAAGATCACTTCTATGTTGTGGCCAAGAAAAAGGTGATCCCTGAGGTCCCTTTTAAGCTCAAAAAGAGCGAATATCCAGAGATCCGACAAGAGATTAGAAGAAGAGGATGGAAAGTTCTCTCTAATCCTATTCAACAAGTCGGGATCTTAATGGTTCAAGAGTTCTATGCAAATGCATGGATCACTAGGAACCATGATCAAAGTGTGAACCCGAATCCAAAGAATTGGCTTACCATGGTTCGGGGGAAATACTTAAATTTCAGTCCAGAAAATGTAAGGTTGGCGTTCAACTTTCCAATGATGCAAGAAAATGCACACCCCTACACTAGAAGGGTCAACTTTGATCAAAGGTTGGATCAAGTCCTCATGGACATATGTGTGGAAGGAGCTCAATGGAAAGTTGACTCAAGAGGTAAGTTCGTTCAATTGAGAATACTGGACCTTAAGCCTGTAGCTAGAGGATGGTTGGAGTTCATTCAACGCTCAATCATTCCTACTAGCAACTGGTCTGAAGTTACTATTGACCGGGCCATCATGATCCATAGTATCATGATTGGGAGGAAGTGGAAGTTCATGAGATTATACCTCAAGAACTCTATGAGGTGGCTGACAAGTCTTCCACTTTGGCAAGGTTAGCCTTTCCTCACCTCATTTGCCACATCTGCAATTCAGCTGGAATTGACATAGAGGGAGACATCCTCATTGATGAGGACAAGTCCATCACTAAGAAAAGGATGGAACAAAGAAGAGATCATGGACCTCAACAAGAGCATGAGGAAATTCCTCACCATGAAATTCCTGAGATGCCTCAAGGGATGCACTTCCCTCCACCAAACTATTGGGAGCAAATCAACATTTCCCTAGGAGAATTAAGTTCCAACATGGGACAACTAAGGATGGAGCACCAAGAGCACTCCATCATTCTCCATGAAATTAGAGAAGATCAAAGATCCATGAGGGAGGAGCAACAAAGGCAAGGAAGAGACATAGAGGAGCTCAAGAACACCATTGGTTCTTCAAGAGGAAGAAGATGCCACCCTCACTAAGGTGGACCCGTTCCTTAATCTCCTTGTCTATTTAATTTTTCTATTTTTCTCGATTTTTGAACCTTATGTTTTGTTTATGTTTGTGTCTTTACTATATGATCATTAGTATTTAAGTGTCCATGTCTTAAAGCTATGAATGTCCTATGAATCCATCACCTCTCTTAAATGAAAAATGTTCTAAAAATAAAAGAACAAGAAGTACATGATTTCGAATTCATCCTTGAAATTAGTTTAATTATTTTGATGTGGTGACAATACTTTTTGTTTTCTGAATGAATGCTTGAACAGTGCATATGTCTTTTGAATTTGTTGTTTATGAATGTTAAATTTGTTGGCTCTTAAAAGAATGATGAAAAGGAAAAATGTTATTGATAATCTGAAAAATCATAAAATTGATTCTTGAAGCAAAAAAAAGTAGTGAATACAAAAGCTTGCAGAAAAAAAAAGGGGCGAAAATAAAAGGAAAGAAAGAAAAAGAAAAAGCAAGCAGAAAAAGCCAATAGCTCTTTAAACCAAAAGGCAAGAGCAAAAAGCCAATAACCCTTTAAACCAAAAGACAAGGGTAAAAAAAGGATCCAAGGCTTTGAGCATCAGTGGATAGGAGGGCCCAAAGGAATAAAATCCTGGCCTAAGCGGCTAAACTAAGCTGTCCCTAACCATGTGCTTGTGGCGTGAAGGTGTGAAGTGAAAAGCTTGAGACTGAGGGGTTAAAGTCGTGATCCAAAGCAAAAAAGAGTGTGCTTAAGAACCATGGACACCTCTAATTGGGGACTCTAGCAAAGCTGAGTCACAATCTGAAAAGGTTCACCCAGTTATGTGTCTGTGGCATTTATGTATCCGGTGGTAATACTAGAAAACAAAGTGCTTAGGGCCACGGCCAAGACTCATAAAGTAGCTGTGTTCAAGAATCAACATACTGAACTAAGAGAATCAATAACACTATCTAAATTCTGAGTTCCTATAGATGCCAATCATTCTGAACTTCAAAAGATAAAGTGAGTGCCAAAACTATTCAGAGGCAAAAAGCTACTAGTCCCGCTCATCTAATTGGAGCTAAGTTTCATTGATATTTTGTTATTTGTAGTATATTCTCTTCTTTTTATCCTATTTGATTTTCAGTTGCTTGGGGATAATCAACAATTTAAGTTTGGTGTTGTGATGAGCGGATAATTTATACACTTTTTGGCATTGTTTTTACATAGTTTTTAGTATGATTTAGTTAGTTTTTAGTATATTTTTATTAGTTTTTAAATAAAAATCACATTTCTGGACTTTACTATGAGTTTTTATGTTTTTCTGTGATTTCAGATAATTTCTGGCTGAAATTGAGGGACTTGAGCAAAAATCTGATTCAGAGGCTGAAGAAGGACTGCAGATGCTGTTGGATTCTGACCTCCCTGCACTCGAAATGAATTTTCTGGAGCTACAGAAATCCAATTGGCGCGATCTCAATTGCGTTGGAAAATAGACATCCAGAACTTTCCAGCAATATATAATACTTCATACTTTGCCAGAGTTTTGACAACGCAAAATGGCGTTCAAACCACTGTTAGCAGAACCAGACCGGACCGGTCGGTTCGACCGAAAAACTGGTGAACCGGATCCTATACCGGTTCAGTCCGATGATTGGACCGCACAAGGTTAAGAATCGGTGCGAACCGGTAAAAACTGGTCAAATTCGGTAGCAACTGGTTCGACCGAACCAGAACAATTAAAAATTTCCCCAAAATGAAGTAGTTGGGGTTCGAACCCATCCCTCCAGGAAATAAAAGGTGACTATGCCCACCAGGCTACCTTGTCTATTACTAATATGGATACAAATTAAAATACATATTAATATCTTTCGGTAAATAATTTACTTTTATTTAATTTATTTTAATTTTAATTATAAGCTCACTCTATTTACATAGGACCGGGTTAACCGATTCAACCAGTGACCCACCGGTTGAACCAGTGATCCAGTGACCCAGTAACCTGACCGGTTCGATCACTGGTTCGGTTCTGACAACTATGGTTCAAACGCCAACTTCCTGTCCTATTCTGGAGTTAAACGCCAGAAACAGGTTGCAAATCCGAGTTAAACGCCAGAAACAGGCTACAACCTGGCGTTTAACTCCAAAAAGAGTCTCTACACATGGAAGCTCAATGCTCAGCCCAAGCACACACCAAGTGGGCCCGAAAGTGGATTTCTACATCATTTACTTATCTTATGTAACCCTAGCTACTAGTTTAGTATAAAAACTACTTTTAGTGATTTATTTTATATCTCTGGACGTTTAGGCCTTAGACCATGGAGGCTGGCCATTCGGCCATGCCTGGACCTTCATCACTTATGTATTTTCAATGGTAGAGTTTCTACACACCATAGATTAAGGTGTGGAGCTCTGCTGTTCCTCATGAATTAATACAAAGTACTATTGTTTTCTTATTCAATTCAAGCTTATTCCTATTCTAAGATATTGCCTTGCACTTCACCATGATGAATATAATGATCTGTGACACTCATCACTATTCTCAACCTATAAACGCGTGCCTGACAACCACTTCCATTCTACTTTAGATTGAGCGTGTATCTCTTAGCCTCCATTCCGAAAGATCGAAGTCTTCATGGTATAGGCTAGAATCAATTGGCAGCATTCCTGAGATTCGGAAAGTCTAAACCTTGTCTGTGGTATTCAGAGTAGGATCTGGGAAGGAATGACTGTGACGAGCTTCAAACTCGCGAGTGTTGGGCGTAGTGACAGACGCAAAAGGATCAATGGATCCTATTCCAACATGATCGAGAACCGACAGATGATTAGCTGTGCGGTGACAACGCACTTGGACCATCTTCACTGAGAGGACGAACGGTAGCCATTGACAACGGTGATCCCCCAACATACAGCTTGCCATGGAAAGGAGTATGAAGGATTGGATGAAAGCAGTAGGAAAGCAGAGGTTCAGAAGGAACAAAAGCATCTCCATATGCTTATCAATGAATTTCATAAGTATCTCTATCCTATTTATATTTTAATTATATTTTAATTATCAATTCACCATAACCATTTGAATCCGCCTGACTGAGATTTACAAGGTGACCATAGCTTGCTTCTAGCCGACAATCTCCGTGGGATCGACCCTTACTCACGTAAGGTTTATTACTTGGACGACCCAGTGCACTTGCTGGTTAGTTGTGCGAAGTTGTGACAAAGAACTAAAATTATGAACGTGCATATTAAGTTTTTGACGCCGTTACCAAGGAATGAACGATCACAATTTTGTGCACCATGCTTCCCATTTATCGATTTAACCTAATTGCCAGAATCGATATCTTTAATACGGTATGCATTCCCAGATTACAAATCGATCACCTGAAAGGGTCCTTCCCACACTAAAGCACTTCTCTTTCATACGATGGTTATAACTTCAAGCAATACTATTTTTCTGATGAATCATATTCTCGAGTGCTAAAATGCGTTCTTGATCTAAATCATTCAACTCATGATACATTGCATTCCAATAATCTTCAATCAGTAAATCATCTTGCCTCATGACTCTTAAAGTATTAAGATTAATTTCTAATGGTAACACTGCATCATGGCCATACACCAATTTATAAGGGGACGTATTTCTCGATCCTTTAGGTGAATTTCGATAAGCCCACAACACTTGGCTTAGAGTCTCATGCCAAGTTTGAGGTTTGCGACCAATTTGCTTCTTAATCAAGTTAATTAGAATCTTATTTACTGCCTATATTTGACCATTTGCTTGTGCATAATATGGAGTCGAAGTTACCATAGTAATATTCTTCCAAGTTGCAAAATTTCTAATGTGTTGACCAGTAAACATAGTCCCCTAGTTAGTACTCAAAGTTTGAGGAATCCCAAATCGATGAATTATATATTTTTCTACGAAATCAATAATTTCATTTTGACCTGCCTCTATCAAAGGAACAGCCTCAACCCACTTCGTAAAATAATCGATTGCCACCAGGATAAATTTATGATTCTTCGATGAAGGTGGGTGTGTTATTCCAATCAAATCCAAAGCCCAATCTCGAAATGGCCATGGTTTAATAATCAAATGTAACTCAGAGGCTGGAATCTGCTATATCGCTCTATGTCACTGACACTCTTGGCATGTTTTTGCATAATCAATGTAATCTTTAATCATGGAAGGCCAATACACTTGATCTTGTCGAAGCACCTATTTCATTTTTACTCCAGCTTGATGAGCACCACATATACCCATGTGAACTTTTTCAAGAGCAATGTCTTTATCCGATTGACCCAAGCATCTGGAAAGGCTACCATCAACGGCTTTCTTATACAGCTCACCAGCCATCAATACAAAATTCATTGTCTTTAACTTAATTTTTCGATCAATCCGCATGTTAGAGTCTTTCAAATATTCTGCAATTGGTTTTCTCCAATCTTCATCATCCCATTCATCCAAAGTCAAAACTTCTCTTTCCTCAATGGGTACCAGAATTTGACAAACTTTCGCCAATTTCTCCAAAGTTTCAGGGAATATTCTATATCTCGATGAAATTTGAGCCAACTCATTAGCAATCTCATTCCGAATGCTTGGAATATGAACCAAAGACACTTTTCGAAAAGATACCAATAACTCCCATGCTATCGATAAATACTTTTGTAACTTCTCATTATTACACTTAAATTCCTTCGATAACTATGTCAACACCAATTGGAAATCTCCAAGAATTTGAACATCTAATGCCCCTTTATCAATCAAAATTTCTAATCCCAATATCAAGGCTTCATACTCAGTGACATTATCCGAACAAAGATATTTTAACTAAAAAAGAAATTCTGACGGCATGCCTTTCGGAGAAATAATCTAGATCCCAACTCCAGCATCATCTTTGTGTTTTGAACCATCAAAATATAGTTTTCAACAATCGAAAACTACATTGATTACGTTTGTCCCCTGGTAATTAGGATTGTTTGGTCGATCTAGTAGAAAATCCGCAATGACCTGACCATTCACAGCTTTGGCCGATACATAATACAAATCGAACTATGTGAAGGCAAGCATCCACTTTCCTAACCGACCTCTTAATATAAGATAAGACAACATGTATTTTATCAAGTCAGTTTGTGCAATTACTCTCACAATTTTTGCAACCATGTAATATTTCAATTTCATACAAGCATAATAAAGAGAAAAACACAATTTCTCGATGGGAGAATACCTCAACTCAATACCAGTTAGCACTCTACTCAAATAATAAATAGATCTTTCATGACATTCCTTGTCATCTTGAGCCAATATACATCCGGTAGTATTCATATATGCTACAATATGCAACTTTAAGGGCTTATGAAGGCGAACAGTTGCCGTCACTGGTGCCTTGGACAAGTAAGCTTTGATCAATTCAAACACTTTTTGATGTTCCTTTGTCCATTCATACTGTGATTCATCTTTAAGTTTAACCAAAGATGCAAAAATTCAAGTTCGACCAGAAAGATTCGATATGAATCGACGAAGGTAATTAACCTTCGCAAAGAAAGATTATACTTCCTTCTTTGATTTGGGAGGAAGTAAATCCAGGATTGCCTTAGCTTTATTTTGATCAATAGCAATCCCTTTCTTATAGACTACAAATCCCAAAAAATTCCCTACAGACACACCAAATGCACATTTCAAAGGGTTCATCTTCAACCCCATTCTACGCATTATACTAAATGATTGTTGTAAATGATCGAGATATTGGTCCATTGAATTCGATCTGACCATAACGTCATCAATATAGACTTCCATGAGTTTCCTGAGAATTTCATGAAAAATAGTATTCATTGTACGTTGGTATGTTGCACCAGTATTTTTCAAACCAAAAGGCATTACTACCCATTCGTATGTACCTAATGCCCCACGACATCGAAATGTAGATTTCGATACATCATCTTCTGCAATAAAAATTTGGTTATGCCCCAAATAATTGTCCATAAAACTTAAGGTTTCATTGCATGCTGCAGAATCGATCAACATATCTGCTATGGGCATAAAGTATTCATATTTTGGAGTAGCATTGTTTAGATCTCGAAAATCAATACATACTAAAAGCTTTCTGAACGGGCGGAAAATTGCGGATTAATAATTTATAGAGAAAACAGTGTTACAAGTACAGTTCTTAACCGAGGAAAATTCCGCTTATCAATTTAAAAAGGTTGTCACAAATCAAGAATAAAAATACTAGGAGTAGAAATCCCAGGTCGTCTCCTAACTAGTTGACAAAAGAGTGCTATTTTATTAGTCAGGAATTTTTCCGAGAAATTTAGAGTTGGAGAACGGGAGAATAAAATAATAATTAATTAAAGCAAGAAAAATTAACGAGAAAATTTATATAATTAAAATAAAAGCCTTGACCAGGAGAAGATTAATTAGAAGTTCTATCCTTGTTGAATTTCCCAAGTGTAATGGTAATAGGTTGTTGCTTCTACTTAGTTATCCTTTACTAAATAAAGAAAAGTCAAGTAACTAACCAGCTCTGATTCCCAATTCCTAATCCTTTCCTAAGGAAGAATTAGAGTTAGAGACTAGAGAGCCAGCCAACAACTTCCAATTCCCAATTGACACTTGAGTATTCCAACTCAAGGGTCTCCTTTTAATAAACTCCCAAGTCAAGTTGGGAGTCTAATCCATTGACTTGAATACGACCTTCACAGACATATAAAGGGAATAAAAAGAAGGCATGATAAACTAAATAAAATAATGACTGAAAATTAATTAAAGGTAAAAAGAGTTCTTTGCATTAATAAATCTCAAAATCATAAACATACGTATCTGAACAGGGTTAATGGGTGATTAAAAGAGTAAGAGAATAAGGAAACAAACTAGAATAATGAAAACTTCAATGGAGGTAGTGACTCTTCTCAATATCCAAATCAAAAGCATAAAACTCTAAAACTGTGTATGTGAAGAAACCTAGGGGAAGTAGTGATTTCTCTCTAAGATTTTAATCTAAAACTAAAAACTGTATGAATGAGAATGCGTGTTGAGCCTCTGCTTGTCCCCTGGCTCTAGTCTGTGTTTCTGGGCCGAAAACTGGGTCCAAACTTAGCCCAAAATCGCCCCCAGCGTCTTCTGCATTTTTTGCACGTGGCGCATGTCACGCGTACGCGTCAGGTACGCGCACGCGTCGCCGTGCAATCTCGCTTCTCACGCGTACGCATCAGGTGCACGCATGCGTCGCCATGAAAATCTCCAAATCATGCGCACGCGTGAGCCATTGGTGCGCGTCGCTCCTTGCTGGTTGTCTCCTTAGTTTCTTGTGTTCCTTCCATTTTTGCAAGCTTCCTTTCCATCCTCTAAGCCATTCCTGTCCTATAAAGCCTGAAAACACTTAACACACAGATCACGGCATCAAATGATATATAGAGGAGTTAAAAATACATAATTTAAAGGCTCGGAAAGCAAGTTTTCAATCATAGAACAAAATTAGGAAGGATTTGTAAAATCATGCAATTTATATGAATAAGTGTGCAAAGATTTGATAAAAACCACTCCATTTAGCACAAGATAAAGCATAAAATAGTGGTTTATCAATCTCCCCATACTTAAACATTAGCATGTCCTCATGCTAAGCTCAAGGAGACAAGGGAATGAATGGGGAAAAGTAAGACTCATGAAATGCAACCTATATATGAATGCAACTATATGATAAGATGCTTCTGTCTACTTGGTTAAAAGTAAACAAGTTCTCCAAGACAAACATAAGTCATATTTCACTAATTCAAATCATACAATAAGAGACAGGTAAACTTGTAAGAAGATAGCTCATGAAAGCAGGGAACACAGAATCAAGCATTGAACCCTCACTGGTAGTGTATATGTACTCTAATCGCTCAAGTGTCTAGGGTTAATCCACTCTACTCTTCTCTAGTCATGCTTTCTAAAACTTTGTTCTTCATCTAACCAATCAACAAATATTTAGTATACCAATGCAAACATCATGAGGTCTTTTCAAGGTTGTAATGGGGCTAAGGTAAGGGTAAGGATATATGTATGGCCAAGTGAGCTATAATATGAATCTTTGACTAACCTAAGCTATCACCTAACACACACACACACACTCTATGTAACTCTAAATTCATGCCTAGCTACCCAAAATTCCCACTTTTGTATATTTCACATACTCATATACCAAATTTTC
>NC_029785.2:113205041-113220489 GCF_000816755.2 Arachis ipaensis | reverse complement strand
ATTTATTTCTTCTTTTTTTTTAATATAAAAGTAAACATAACATATCAATGCATATGATTTTTCTGATCTCATATGAGTATGCACCCAAATTCCCAATACTTTTGTCAATAAAACACAACACAATTTCATCAACCCAAGTTCCCATAATTCCCCACACTCAGTTGACACACAATCTCTATCTTAAGCTAACCAAAGATTCACTTGGGGTAATTAATTGTTTTTCCGCTTAAGGCTAGTGATGTGGTATAATATAGAACAAATGGGGATTAAAAGGCTCAAACTGGCAAACAAAGGTAATTAAAATGGTAGGCTATTTAGGATAAGTGAGCTAATAACAAATGATGGCCTCAATCATATGCATGCATGCAAATACACTAAATAATGGACATATAGAATGGAACAAAATAAAGATTGCAATCATAGAGAAGAAACACACAAGAATAACAAAAAAATCATGGTTAAATAATGTAACCGTATGATTAAGCTCAAATCTCACAGGTGGTGTGTTCTTAGCTATAATTCATGTTCCAAATTACAATCTTCAAACAAATTTAACACAAAGGTTTTAATTTAAATCAGTGAAATGCTATAAACTAGGGTCTTGAAAAGAAACTCATTACTTTAGCCAAGCAGAACATACATGCAAGCAATTATTATCATGCAATCTATCCTATCTAACAAAAGAAAAAGTCAAATATTGGTGTTAAGAGAGAGAAGTTACCTCTGGAAGTCAGGGACTGACCTCCCCACACTTAAGGCTTGGCACGGTCCTCCGTGCCATCAGTAAGGAGCAAGGTAGGGCTGGAAGCATCGCCTCCGCTGTCTGATTCGCCCTGGCTTCCTGTGCTACTGGATGAAGGGGAGGCCGGGGTGTCCTTCTGTTCTGGAGGTGGGTGAGTACCAACAATGAGTTTCTTCAGGTAGTTGTATCGGCGCTCTATTTGCTCCATCCACCGGTCTTGCCAGTCGAACCTCTCAAAGATCTGAATGAACATCTGATGGGTGGATGGTGCTTGTGGTGTGAATGATGATGGAGTAAAAGACGGAGGAGTATCCAAAGATGGGTCTGCAGGCCGGCTCGCAGAGGGAACTGGTGGCCTGATGTACTTCCCATGTGGGATGTATTGGTCGGCCCTAGGGATCATGACCTTCGTGTCTCCTGCCCGATAGGACACACCTGCTGCAGAGACTAAATTGGAAACCAAGGCGGGAAAAGGTAGGTTACCCGCTATCTGTACGTGTCCCATGGCTTGCCGGATGTATTGGGACAGGTTGAGGGGTTGCTCTGTCAGAATGCACTAGATGAGAACAGCCATGTCCGCAGTGAAGGTGGACTCGTGAGTACTCGGAAAGATGTAGTGGGACATAATTTGTGCCCACACGCGAGCCTCCAAAGTAAGTGATTGGTCTGAGATGCTCTTAGGTTTTGACTGATGCGGCCCATAGATCCAGGTGCTGCCAGGTTGGGTTATAACTCCAAGGACACTGGCCCAGTCGAACTGATACATCTGGCGCTTAAGAGAGGCTTCTTGATATGCATCCAATCCCTTTGGGCTAGGTGGAAGACCCAGTGCTCGTTGTATGGCACTCTCGGAGACAGGGACTTGGTGCTAACGAACATAGACAGTCTGCAGGGTAGGCGAGTAGAAGTTGGAGTAGAATTCAACTACCCATGATAAGTTGGCCTCCCGCGATTGCCTCCTCAAAAATCCCCACTGTCTCCTCTCGATGCGGGGCTCCACAAAATCAACAAAGTGTGTTGGGACAATGAATAGATGCTTATTGTTGTAGTTCCTCTCGGCTAGGATGGGGAACATCTGTTCGCAGTAACAGTTAGCGAACCGTGTGGAGTCCCGTGCAGGAAAGGCGATCTCTACTGCATCAACTTTAATGATCCTCTTCACCCGCTTTGTTGGCGGCTTTACGCTTGTAGATGGAAGCGCCTTAGCCGGTGCCCTCTTGGTTCCTCTCCTTGCTGGTGTCTTGTCAGTAGCCTTCTCTTTTCCTTTCTTGGTACCCATGCCTAAGGAAGAAGGAAATAGGAAGAATGTGAAATATAGATAACTAAAACCAGAAGGTGGAAATTCCAAGTGATAATGAATGCCAAAGAAAAGAGAATAGCTTAAATACATGGTAGCTACAACATGTAGGTAAGACATCAATTAAAAGCAAAAAAGCAATTCATAGGAATTAGATGCAAGAGGGTAAATGCATGCAAGTACTAGGCACAAGAAGCATAATTCAAGCATCAATTAATAAATGTGCCAAATTAAAGAGCACTTGTATGATGACAATTGTGAATGATAATCCCAAATACATGTGGAGTATAAGTGCTGTGAAAAAGAGGCATTCAAGTAAAAGAGTAGAAGAAAATAGGATTCAAAATGCCATAAGAGCTTTTTCACAAACACTTGGTGTGCAAGTTAAAATAGGAATGAAAATAATATAATCCAAATATATATGAGAGCCAAAATTAAATATCAATTATCAAATTACTCCTTACAATATCCACAAGCTCAAGTATAATAAGGTAATACCCAAAATAAAACTCCAATACCAACATAAGAATGCATGAAAAAGAATGCAGAATAAACCATAAATAACTAAGCCAATAAAGATTGAGAAGAAAGATAAATTATTAATATGCAATAATGAAGGAAGAATGAAAGAAGTAGATGGGACGAAGAAAAGAACCTGAGGTAGAAGGTGAGAAAGGGAAAAAGAAAGTAGTGGAGAGTAAGAAAGAATAAGGAAGAAAGAAGGAAGAAAAAAGAAGAAAAGATTAGGAATAGAAGAGAATTAGGATTGGGGGAGGGAAGAATTGAAATCTGGCAGCGTGCTTGTTTAATTGTGCGTCGCATGCGACGCGTACGCGTACAGCACACATACGCGTGGGTCGTGCAGTTTTGGTAGTGACGCGTAGGCGTCTGGCACGCGTACGCGTCCCTTGGGTTGTGCGAATCACGCATGGGGTTGTTACGCATGGGGCCAAAAATACATACGACGCGTGCGCGTCAGGTACTCGCACCCGTGGATCGCCATATTGTGAAACTGACGCGCACGCGTTAGGGACGCATTCGTGTGGATCAATTTGTGCCTCTAGCACAGTTCCAGCGCGAGGGCAGCACAACTCTCGGGTCAAACACCAATTTACGCCGATTTCCAGAGTGACGCGTACGCGTGGGCTAGAAAAAGCACAAGTGACGCGCACGCGTGAGGGACGCGTACGCGTGGGCTTGCTTGTGCGCAAGGCACGTTTCCAACACCACTCCGACCCAACTCTCGGGTCAATTCTTTGGTGGTGCAAACTCACACATGACGCGCACGCGTCAGTGACGCTTGCGCGTCGTCCACCATTTTTTTATGCAGAATGCAGAATGCAGATGATTATGCAGAAATTATGAAGAGTACTGTGAAAAACAAAATAAAATAAAACTAGGAATAAAAAGGGACGATCATACCATGGTGGGTTGTCTCCCACCTAGCACTTTGCTTTTACGTCCTTAAGTTGGACGGTCCACAAGCTCAGTCTTCTTCTGCTGGTGGATCCCCCAAGAGGAAGATCTCGAGCTCTTTATTGTTCTTCATCTTCTCACCATGATACAGCTTCAAGCGATGTCCATTGACCTTGATGAATTTTGAGCTTGAAGGATGACTCAGGTGGAAGACTCTGTATGGCTCGGCCTTCTCTACTCTATAGGGGCTCTCCCACCTTGATCTCAGCTTGCCTGGCATGAGTCTCAACCTTGAGTTGTAAAGGAGAACTAGCTCCCCAGGTCTGAAATGTCTTCTCTTTATATGCTTGTCATGCACAGCCTTCACCTTTTCTTTGTATAGTCTAGAGTTGTCATATGCCTCGAGTCGAAGATTCTCCAGTTCTGCTAGTTGCAGCTTTCGTTCAGCACCAGCCTTCTCAAATCCCATGTTGTATTCCCGCACAGCCCAGAAAGCCTTGTGTTCTACCTCCACTGGGAGGTGGCAAGCCTTTCCATATACTAGGTGGAAGGGACTCATTCCGATGGGTGTCTTGTATGCTGTCCGATAAGCCCAAAGCGCATCTACAAAGCCTGGTGCTCCAGTCCTTCCTATGAGGCTTGACTATCTTCTCCAGTATGCACTTTATCTCTCTGTTAGACACCTCGGCTTGCCCATTGGTCTGAGGATGGTAGGCTGTTGCTACCTTGTGAACAATCCCATGCTTCTTCAGTAGACCTGCTAATCTCCTATTACAAAAGTGAGTACCTTGATCATTCACGATTGCTCGTGGTGATACAAAGAGACAGATAATATGGTTTCTGACAAAGGAGACATCCGTGTTAGCATCATCAGTACGGGTAGAAATTGCTTTCACCCATTTAAAAATATAATCTACAGCTACCAGTATATATAAGAAACCACTAGAGTTTGGAAATGGACCCATGAAGTCAATGCCCCAGACATAAAAAATTTCACAGAATAGCATAAGCTGTTGGGGCATCTCATCCCTTTTGGATATATTACCAAACCTTTGGTATGGGAAACAAGATTTATAGAAGGCAGCAGTATCCTTAAAAAGAGTGGGCCACCAGAATCCACAGTCTAAAATTTTTCTAGCTGTTCTTATAGGGCCAAAATGTCCACCACTCTCAGAAAAATGGCAGGCCTCTAAAATGGACTGGAATTCTGACTAAGGCACACACCTCCTAATTATCTGGTCAGCACCATACCTCCATAAATATGGGTCATCCCATATATAGTATTTGGACTCACTTTTCAGCTTGTCCCTTTGATGCTTAGTAAGATTAGGAGGGAAGGTATGACTAACTAGATAATTAGCTATAGGTGCATACCAAGGAACTACTTCAGATATTGCATGCAAGGTATCAAATGGAAAAGAATCATTGATAGGAGTGGAGTCAGTCTTAATGTGCTCTAGGCAACTTAAGTGGTCCGCTACTAAATTCTGGGAACCACTCCTATCTTTGATTTCTAAATCAAATTCTTGCAGCAATAATATCCAACGTATTAACCTCGGTTTGGACTCTTTTTTAGCTAATAAATATTTTAGAGCTGCATGGTCTGAGTATATTACCACTTTAGTACCAAGTAAATAGGCTCAGAATTTATCCAGAGCAAAAATAATAGCCAGAAGCTCTTTTTCAGTGGTAGTATAATTAGACTGAGCAGCATCTAAGGTCTTAAAAGCATAAGCAATTATAAAAGGATCCTTACCTTCGCGCTGAGCCAGTGCCGCTCCTACTGCATGGTTGGAGGCATCACACATAATCTCAAAAGGCTGGCTCCAGTCTGGTCCTCTCACAATCGGAGATTGAGTCAAGGCGATCTTCAGCTTATCAAATGCTTCCAGACAATCCTCATTCAGCTTGAACTCAACATCTTTCTGCAGCAGTCTGGATAAAGGCAATGCTACCTTACTGAAGTACTTGATAAATCTCCGATAGAAATCTGCATGACCAAGGAAAGAACGGACTTCCCTCACGGAGGAAGGTAAGGTAAACTAGAAATGACATCCACCTTTGCTGGATCTACAGAAATACTAGTATTAGAAACAACGTGTCCTAGAACAATATCTTATTTTACCATAAAGTGACATTTTTTAAAATTTAATACAAGGTTTGAACTAACACACCTGTCTAATACTCTAGCTAAACTATCCAAGCAAAGGGTAAATGAATCACCATACACACTAAAGTCATCCATGAAAACTTCCATACAACTCTCAATAAGATCTGAGAAAATACTCATCATGCATCTTTGGAAAGTAGCCGGTGCATTATACAAGCCAAAAGGCATCCTCTTGTATGCATACGTTCCAAAGGGACATGTAAAAGTAGTTTTCTCTTGATCTTCAGGAGCTATATGAATTTGAAAATAGCCTGTGTAACCATCTAAAAAGCAGTAGTGTGATTTACCTGACAGGCGATCAAGCATCTGATCAATGAATGGCAGGGGGTAGTGATCCTTGCGAGTAGCCTGGTTGAGGCGCCTGTAATCAGTGCACACTCTCCAGGAATTTTGTACTCTAGTTGTCAGGAGCTCTCCATGCTCATTCTTCACTGTTGTGACTCCAGACTTCTTGGGCACCACTTGTACTTGGCTGACCCATTTGCTATCTGAGATGGGGTAGATGATGCCAGCTTCAAGCAGTCTGGTCACTTCCTTCTTGACAACCTCCAAAATGGTGGGGTTCAGCCGCCTCTGAGGTTGACGGACATGCCTTGCTCCCTCTTCTAAAAATACCCGGTGCTCACAAACTTGAGGGCTAATGCCTACTATATCCGCCAAGATCCACCCAATCGCTTTCTTGTGTCTTCTCAGCACACTAAGTAGCTGCTGCTCCTGTTGGGAAGTGAGTTCCCTTGCAATAATAACTGGGAGCTCCTGATTGTCCTCGAGGTAAGCATACTTGAGGTGGGGTGGAAGGGGATTCAATTCCATTTTCTGCTCATGGCTAGGCACTTGATCATCTGGAGCTAGTGATGGGGGTAAGGTATCCTCAGTAAGCTCAGGGGGTTTCCCCACACTTGCACCTTGCTCCATGTGCCTCTCTTCTACTTTCTCTTGCTGAACTGTAGCTATAGTTTCATCAATGATGTGGAAGATGGAATGATCTTCTGGAGGGTGCTTCATAGCTTCATCCAAGTTGAAGCTCACTGTTCTACCATCTATCTCAAAAGAGTAAGTTCCTGAGAAGGCATCCAATTTGAACTTTGAAGTCTTCAGAAACGGCCTTCCAAGCAGGATGGATGATGGTCTTCCTGAGTCGTTAGGGGGTATCTCTAAGATGTAGAAGTCAATAGGGAATGTGAGCCCCTTAATGCTCACCAGCATGTCCTCAGCAATTCCTACCACCGAGATTATACTTTTATCTGCCAAAACAAAACATGCTGCCGACCTTTTTAAGGGAGGGAGCCTCAAGGCATCATATACAGATAATGGCATAATACTCACACACGCGCCTAAATCACACATGCAGTCAGAAAATTTTACACCCTCTATAGTAATAGTAACCATACATGGATCTGGATCACTACATTTTTCTGGTATATCACCCATTAAAGCAGAAATAGAGCTACCTAGAGGAATAGTTTCTAAATCCTGTATTTTATCTTTATTCATGCATAAATCTTTTAGAAACTTCGCATATTTAGGTACCTGGCGAATGGCATCGAAAAGGGGAATCGTTACCTCAACCTTTTTGAAGATCTCCACCATCTTGGGGTCGAGCTCCATCTGCTTTCTGGAATTCCTAGCAAGGTGTGGAAATGGAATGGGAATGGCTTCTCTTGTAACTGCAGCTTCTTTTGGTACTCCATTCCTTGGTTGAGCCTCTTCTTCTTCAACCATATCTTGTACTTCCTCCTCTTCTTCAGCATCCGCTTCCTCAACAATGTCTTCAACATGAATGTCTTCCTTCAAGCTTGGCTCCTCGTGACCCCTCTCTTACAGTGTGGTTTCGGACCTCAAAGTAATGGCATTGATTTCACCTTTAGGGTTGGGTAAAAGTTGAGAAGGTAGTGCATTGGAGCTAGAAGATTGATTGTTTGGATTGGATGGTGGTTCCATCCGGGAGATGAGAGCTTGTAATATAGAGGTAAGACCAATGATGCTTGAGGTAAGTGTATTCTGCAGGTCTTTCTGTCCTTGTACAATAGAGCGAAGCATCTCATCATTGGAAGAGGAAGGGGGATAAGTAATTTGAGGGGCTTGCTGTTGGTTGTTCTGAGGTGCTTGGGCTTGCCTTTGATGAGGTGCCCGGTACGTCTGGCCTTGGTTCTGCTGTTGGTATGGGGGGTTCTACTGATACATGTTCTGCTGATTGTTATTGTTGTTCCACCTCTGATTTCACCGTTGTCTCTGCCTCCTTAGTTGTAGTTGTCCCTCCATCCCTGGTTGGAGTTGTCCTGCCAACCTTGATTGTAGTTCTTACCTTAGTTATAATTGCTGCCTTATTGATAGTATCCTTGATTCAGGCGGTCACAGAAATTATGAGTGGCTGCCAATGTGTTGTCTTCTTGTTGGAGCTGCGGACATTCATCAGTGTAATGAGTATAGTAGGCACATATTCTGCACACTCTTTGGGGAACCAACTATTGACACTGTTGTTGTGGGGGAGGCTAAGGTTGTTGTTGATTCAGCTGCAGCTGCTTCAGTATGTTGGTCATCTCTCCCAAAGTCTGTGTGAGAGCAGCAGTCTCACTACTAGAGGAAACCTCCACAATAGCCTTGGGATGGTTGTTCCTGTGCCTGACATTCCGGGTAGACTCAGCTAGATCGGTGATCAGTTGCCACGCTTCTGTCGCCATCTTGTACTTCTTCAGAGAACCATTACTCGCAGCATCTAATGTAGTCTTATCCTGAGGCTTCATGCCTTGTGTAAAGTAGCTAATCAACACCAACTGGTCAATCTTGTGGTGGGGGCATGAGTCTAGGAGATTCCTGAAGTGCTCCCAATACTCATAAAGAGTCTTTGATTCTCCTTGGATAATGCAGGAAATTTCTTTCCTCAGTCTGTCTGTGACTTCTGCTGGGAAGTATTTTTCCAGGAATTCCCTTTTGAGCAGATCCCAATTAGTAACAAGTTCTTCAAGTTGAGTGTAGAACCACTCCCTTGCCTTTCCCTCAAGAGAAAATAGGAAGGCATACAGCCAGATAGTAGTCTCATCTGCACCATAACGCCTAGTAGTTGAACAGGCTGTCTGAAAATCTTTGAGGCGCTTTATGGGCTCTTGAGCAGTTAACCCATGAAACTTGGGCAGTAAGTTGATTAGCGCAGTCTTCAGTTCAAAATCTACAGCCAGATTTGGGTGACGCGCTTGATACGGTTGCAGTGTAAAATCTGGGGCTCCTGCTTCCTGGAGAGTAATCCTTCGGGGCTCCGCCATATTACCTGCACGTAAATCAACAGATTAGTAGAAGAAGAGCTTATTTCTTCCTCAAATGGCATTTCAGATTCGCCCTCAGATGAGATTGGTGAATTGGTGGTAACCAATTCACTACCCTCAGAGGCTAACCGACGCTGAGCTTGCCTAATACGTGAAATAGTTCTTTCAATTTCAGGATCAAACACAGCTAAGCTCGGATCAGGCAATGAACGCGTCATTCAATGAAAGAAACATATAGCTCATGGTAATAAAATAAAATAAAATATGCAAATATGTAAAATAAAAATATTTACACCAACCAATAATTTAGCACACTATTGCAACTCCCCGGCAACAGAGCCAAAAATTGAACGGGCAGAAAATTGTCGATTAAGAATTTATAGAGAAAACAGCGTTGCAAGTACAGTTCTTAACTGACAAAAATTTCGCTTATCAATTTAAAAGGGTTGTCACAAATCAAGAATAAAAATACTGGAAGTAGAAATTCCAGGTCGTCTCCCAACGAGTTGACAAAAGAGTGCTATTTTATTAGTCAGAAATTTTTCGAAGAAATTTAGAGTTGGAGAATGGGAGAATAAAATAATAATTAATTAAAGCAAGGAAAATTAACGAGAGAATTTATATAATTAAAATAAAATCCTTGATCGAGAGAAGATTAATTGGAAGTTCTATCCTTGTTGAATTTCCCAAGTGTAATGGTAATAGGTTGTTGCTTCTACTTAGTTATCCTTTACTAAATAAAGAAAAGTCAAGTAACTAACCAGCTCTGATTCCCAATTCCTAATCCTCTCCTAAGGAAGAATTAGAGTTAGAGACTAGAGAGCCAGCCAACAACTTCCAATTCCCAATTGACACTTGAGTATTCCAACTCAAGGGTCACCTTTTAATCAACTCCCAATTCAAGTTGGGAGTCTACTCTATTGACGTGAATACGACCTTCGCAGACATATAAAGGGAATAAAAAGAAGACATGATAAACTAAATAAAATAATGACTGAAAATTAATTAAAGGTAAAAAGAGTTCTTTGCATTAATAAATCCCAAAATCATAAACATACGTATCTGAACAGGGTTAATGGGCGATTAAAAGAGTAAGGGAATAAGGAAACAAAGTAGAATAATGAAAACTTCAACGGAGGTAATGACTCTTCTCAATATCCAAATCAAAAGCATAAAACTCTAAAACTGTGTATGTGAAGAAACCTAGGGGAAGTAATGATTTCTCTCTAAGATTTTAATCTAAAACTAAAAACTGTATGAATGAGAATGTGTGTTGAGTCTCTGCTTGTCCCCTGGCTCTAGTCTGTGTTTTTGGGCCGAAAACTGGGTCCAAACTCAGCCCAAAATCGCCCCCAGCGTCTTTTACGTTTTCTGCACGTGGCGCATTGAAAGAGCAGGAAGGATTGATGGTTTAGAGGTTATAATAAACTCTCATTGCAAGTATAGTTACTAAACCAAGCAATCAACCTTTCTTACAAACGTTTTGGTTGTCACAAGTAACAAACCCCTAAATAAATTGATAACCGAAGTATTCAAATCTCAGGTCATCTTCTCAAGGAACTGCAGGGAAGTATGTTCTTATTATTGGTTATGGAGATTGTAAATTAGGGTTTTGAGAATGAGGAGGGAATGATTTAATTAGCAAATAAAGTAAATGAAGAACAAGCAATTTAAATGGCAAGTAAAATAATAAATGACTGTAAATAAACTTTTGGCAAGGTATGAGAAATTAGAGGTCCTATCCTAGCTATCCTTATCAATGATGATGAGAATTGAATCTTAATTCCACTTTGTTAACCTTTACCAAGATAAAGGAAGGTCAAGGGATTAATTGGTTTGATCTTCGAATCCTATTTATTTCCTAGAAAAAGATTGGGATTATTGAAGTTCATTTAATTAACAAGATAACAATTATCATTCATGTTTGAGTTTGATAACTCCTGAGTTACTGATTTCTTAACCAAGACCAAAATGAGAGAAATAAATCTACTGGAATAAAAATGCCTTCAGATGGGAATAACAATAATGTAAATAAGAGAAAGCAATATTAAACTGAAATACCTCAAATAACATTAATTCAAATATGTAATCTGTAACATGGAAGAATTCATAAATTAAATTGCAAAAGTAAATAAAAAGGAATATTGAATCTGATAAAGATATAATCCTGAAAGCGAATAAAATCCTAATTCTAAATCCTAATCCTAAAGAGAGAAGAGAGAGGAGAGAACCTCTCTCTAAACTAAATCTAAATCATGAAAACTAAACTAAAGTCGTCTCCTCCTGTGAATGGATGCATTCTCCCACTTCATAACCTCTGGTTTATGCCTTCTGGACTTGGATTTGGGCCAAAAAGGGGTTCAGAATCCGCTGGGAGCATTTTCTGCAATTTCTGGTGCGTGGCCTCTGTCATGCGTCCGCGTGGGTCACGCGGTCGTGTCATTCGGAGTTTTCCTTGTCACGCAGTCACGTCAGTCATGCGGCCGCGTCATATGTGTTCTGCTCAAGGCGCGCGGTCGCGTCAGTCATGCGGCCGCGTCGCTGCTTCTTCGCGCTTTGCATGCGTCCGCGTCATCCATGCGATCTCGTGGATGCCAGTTTCTTCACAAACTCCGTTTTATGCTTTCCTTCCATTTTTGTATATTTCCTTTCCATCCTTTAAGTCATTCCTGCCTTAGAAGATCTGAAACTACTCAACACACTAATCACGGCATCGAATGGAAATAAAGGTAATTAAAATAATTTATTTTAAAGCATAGGAAACATGTTTTTCACATACATCACATAATAAGGAAGGGAAAGTAAAACCATGCAAATAATATGAATAAGTGGGTGAAGGATTGAATAAATCACTCAGATTAAGCACAAAATATATCATAAAATATGGGTTTATCAACCTCCCCACACTTAAACAATAGCATGTCCTCATGCTAAGTCCAATTTTATCCCATGTGTATTGCTTTATTTCTCATTTGGGGAATTCTTTTGTGTCCCCTTTATTTAAATACTGAAAAAAATTTTTTAATGCACATGGTAATTCAATTAATTTGATTTTACATGAGCATGCTTCCCAAAACTCTTTATTTTGAATTATTTTATTCTTTTCAACTTTTCTACCTTTTATTTTTATCATCCATGTTCCCAATAGGTTTTCCCACATTTAAACCATACATACTTCCTATCTTAAGCTAACCAAGGATTCAACTTGGGATTTTTATTTTGTTTTTCTGCTTAAGGCTAGTAATGTGATTTATAGAAAAAAAAAGATTTAAAGGCTCAAGGGGGCTAACAAGGATGATGTGAAAGGTAGGTTATTTTGGGATAAGTGAGCTAAAATCTAATAATGGCCTCAATCACTCTCTTGGTATGTATTTCTATTCTATAATCGGACATATAGATTAAAACAAAATAAAGAACATCAGAATAAAAAAGAAGGGCGAAACACACATGAATAAAATATTATGGTTTGAATGTAACCATACAATTAAGCTCAAAACTCACAGGCTGTGTGTTCTCTAGCTCAAAAATCATTTATCACTTATGTATGTCATGCAGGTTTAGTTAAAAATTCCCATTATTCTCAATGTAAAACTTATATTGAATGGCTTTAAAGTTCTAGTGTTTCTCCTTGATGAAATGTTGTTAACTAACTAACATGTAATGCTATATATACAAGGTGTGTGGATTGTTTCTATTGTGTTCAAGTTCCTAGTTTACTTCCTTTTTATATTTTTCAATTTAAACTAAGCTATCTTATGCTAAAAAGGGTAAACTATACTAATTAATCCACAATTTCTATAACTTAATAAGTTAGAATTGCTACTAAAACTAAATGGCTAAAATATGAACTAAAGTGCAACATAGAATAAATACATAAAAATAGTAATATATATATAAGTACTGAGAAAATAAAAGTAAAAATAAAAAGAAAAATACAGAAAAGTAGCAAAATAAATAAAAAGAGTATGTAGTGGTTCACCAAAAAAAGAACGCCAGAGATGGCGACCTCCCCACACTTAAAATGTAGCATCGTCCCCGATGCTCACTCAAGCAGGGTGTGAAGGGGTGCCATCACTGGAAGGGTGGGTAGCTGGGGTCTCTGTGGTGGTGGTCTGAGGATCTGGCTGCTGCAGAGGAGGTGCTGACTGGATAGGGATCTCGGGGTCTACAACCTGAATCTGAGGCGGAGCCTCCTGATGTGGTGCTGCCTGCTGGGTGCCTGCCTGCTCTGCCTCGCTCTGTGGATGGGTCTCTGCCTCGTGATCATCCGCCTCCTCCTCAGATGCCTCGGATGGTGTGTCAGGCTCGGAGGGGATGTCGCCAAAGCGTATCATCAGCTTCAGGTGCTCATAGCGTCGCTTGTTGCGACGCTCCATCTGGTCAAGCTGTCGAAACAGGCGGTGCACTAGATGATAGATGGGCTCTGGGGCATGTGGAGGTGCAGTGGTGGTGGCAGGGGTAGCTGTGGAAGAAGAGGGGCCGGCAGATGGTGTGGCTGTGTCAGCAGTAACAGTGAGGAATGGAGGTCTGTAGCCCAAAGCCAGAAAGTTCCTGCTGTGCGGGATAATCTTCTTGCATTCTGCAGCAGGTGGCTTTTCATCAGCATCCTCCCAAGGCACGTTAGCTCGACGGCCTAGCTGTGTAACCAGGTAAGGAAAGGCGTGGACCCTGGCCATATGGTACCGGATAAAGCGTGGTAGGTACAGGTCCTTACCCTCCATCACACACCAAAGGAGAGTAATCATAGCGACTGGTATCTCAATCTCGTGAGTACTCGGCATAATGAAGTTGCTAAGTATCTGATGCCATAGCCGAGCCTCATCATTCAAGTAAATCCGCTTGATTCCCTTTGGCATGGTAGTGTTTTGACCCATAATCCAAGGAACGGTCGGGTCAAGGGCTATCCGGGCCTTTACTGCATCCTAATCAAATCGCATGAAGCGCATATCTTCCTCGGCTTTCTGATAACCATCCAGCTGATCAGTTTTAGGAAGAAGCTTCAGAACTTCTTCAATGGCCTCTTCAGTGACCAGAATCTGCTTCCCTCTTAGGTTCACTACATCTAGGGAGGTTTTGAAGTAATTGCAGTAGAATTCCCTAACCCAAGATGCATTGACCTCAGTCAGGGGTCTTTCCAGGAAGTACCAACCTCTTTGTTTGATTTGCTCAAAGGTGTATTACTGGAGTTCTTCTGGAATCTTCGAAGTTCTCTCCAGGTATAGGTTCATGGAGGCTGCAAACACCGGATATCTCAGCTCACAGTATCGGTTTGCAAACTTTACTGGATCAGTGGCAGGGATAAGCTGGTCGGCCTTCTCCTGCGGGGTAAAGTTTTTCTCCCGCAAGGAGGCATCATGCATGAGATCTATGATAGACATAGAGGCTTCTCCTCTTTTCCGTTTGCCAATTGTTGCCTTTCCTTTCCCTTTTCTGTGGGAGTCCGACATCCTGAAAAATAGAATTCAAGGATATAATAAAAATAGGAAAACAAGGAGGCAATTAACAAAAGAAGCACATAGTGGCAAAGGAGCAGGAGAGTAATGAATATGAGCTAAGTAAATGTGCATTAAGGATTGAATAGGAGTTAAAAGTTCGAAAAGAAGAAATCACAATCCAAAATGTAATTGAATTCATGTTAAATAGAAAAATTAACATCATGCCATGGTTAGTATGTTAAAAGAAAGTGAAAAACAGAAGAGATGTTTTGAAAGGTTAGTTTGGTTAAAATTGAAAAAGAGTTTAGTAAGTTAACATTAGTGAGTTAGTAAAAAGTGGTTAAAGTAAGTGGCATAATGAAAATAATCCAAGTAACAAGTATTCATAGTTAGAAGCTAGAAGTAACTCATATCCAAACAAGGAAAACAGGGTGATGATGATTCAAATAGATATAGAGAAAGCAAAAATTGGAATCAAACATCAAAATGCAGTTTAGGAACCAGAAAATCAAAAAGGATAAGAAAGCATGCCCTGGCAGTCATGAATTGGTTTGGTTAAAGTAGAGGAAAGCAAAGTTCAAAATGCCAAAACCAAAACATGACTGAAAACATTTTACAGAAATTTGGGCAGCATCCCGGCTAAAATTGGATTGTCCCGGAAAATAAATAGCAATCAAATAGTTCATATGAATCAAAATTGAAGCTGCAATTACATATAATGAATATAAACATGAAAATTCAGTATACAAAGCAGCAAGAAACAAGGAAGTACAGCATATGAACATTACAATCATCACAGCAATAGCAGAATAAAACAAGAAACACAAACAATGCAATTAAACAGACCTAAATCCACTAACCACATCCTAGGCTACCTAACAACCTAAAATCCACTACAACATGCATATCTAACTAGCCGAAAGATGAACATAAACAGAAAAATATGAATTAACTACGAAGGATAGAAGGGTGGTGTTCGTTGGAACCTGGTAGGCGTGAGAGAGAGAGTGGGGCAGAGAGGTGGCTGGGGATGACGGCGGCGGCGTCCGGCGCGGTGGAAGAGGGTGGCGCGGCGGCGGTGGTTGCTGTTCGGAGGAAGGGAGGGAAAGGGGGTGTAATGGGGGTAGG
>NC_029785.2:113203872-113204939 GCF_000816755.2 Arachis ipaensis | reverse complement strand
CGTCTAGCGGTGATGGGGGCTGGGTGGTGGTTGGGGGTTGGAGAAGAAGAGAGGAAGTGGAGGGGTTTGGGGAGGGGGGCGCGACTGATAGGGTTCGCGTGACTGGGGGGTTATAAATTTGAATCCACGCGATCACGTAGGGCACGCGGTCGCGTGGTTGGGGCAAAAAGGTGGTTGACGCGATCGCGTGGGGCACGCGATCGCATGGAATGGGAAAAGAGTGATTGACGCGATCGCCTGGGGCATGCAATCGCGTCGCTGGAAATTGTGCTAAATGCACGAATTCAGCGTCGTTTCAGCACAACTCTCTGCCTCCTTTTGGGGTGTTGTGCAATCCTATGCGACGCGATCGCGTCGCTCACGCGGTCGCGTGGGATTGGTATTGTGCAAGTGACGTGATTGCGTGAGTGACGCGATCGCATGGGTCAATTGTGCGAAACGCACAATGACCACACGATTCCAGCCTAACTTTCTGGACGTTGGATCTTTACGCTGATCTCCAGGTCACGCGGTCGCGTGGGAAGTGTTTTCCGTAATTTGACGCGATCGCATGGGTGATGCGGTCGCGTCGTGCACCCTTTTTTTTATGCAGTATGCAGAATGCAAATATGAATGTGATGCAAAACTCCAGGTTCAATATAATAAAATAAAACTTGAAAACAAATAAAGCTAAATAAAAATTGAAAAAGGGACGATCATACCATGGTGGGTTGTCTCCCACCTAGCACTTTTAGTTAAAGTCCTTAAGTTGGACATTGGATGAGCTTCCTGTTATGGCGGCTTATGCTTAAATTTATCCAGAAATCTCCACCAATGCTTGGAATGCCAATAGCCTCCGGGGTCCCAAACTAGGCATGTGAAGCTTCTGAGCAGCTTCAAACAGATTGTCAGGCTCCCGGGGTGATGAATGTCAGCACAGATTCCAGGATCCCAAACTTTTCTTTTAAATCCGCCTTCGTCTTGATCTATACTTTTCCATCCGGGCGGTTTAGAGATTAGATTCTCACCAGGATAACCAAACATTTTCCGAGATCCATCCGATTGATCATGATGCCAATCCGTGTACT
>NC_029785.2:113175257-113203704 GCF_000816755.2 Arachis ipaensis | reverse complement strand
TGAGTTACTGATTTCTTAACCAAGACCAAAAGGAGAAAAGTAAATCTACTGGAATAAAAATGTCTTCAGATGGGAATAACAATAATGTAAATAAGAGAAAGCAATATTAAACTGAAATACCTCAAATAACATTAATTCAAAGATGTAATCTGTAACATGGAAGAATTCATAAATTAAATTGCAAAAGTAAATAAAAAAGAATAATGAACCTGATAAAGATATAATCCTGAAAGCGAATAAAATCCTAATTCTAAATCCTAATCCTAAAGAGAGAAGAGAGAGGAGAGAACCTCTCTCTAAACTAAATCTAAATCATGAAAACTAAACTAAAGTCGTCTCCTCCTGTGAATGGATGCATTCCCCCACTTCATAACCTCTGGTCTATGCCTTCTGGACTTGGATTTGGGCAAAAAAGGGCTTCAGAATTTGCTGGGAGCGTTTTCTGCAATTTCTGGTGCGTGGCCTCTGTCACGCGTCCGCGTGGGTCACGCGGTCGCGTCATTCGGATTTTTCCTTGTCACGCGGTCGCGTCAGTCATGCGGCCGCGTCATATGTGTTCTGCTCAAGACGCACGGTCGCGTCAGTCATGCGGCCGCGTCGCTGCTTCTTCGCGCTTTGCATGCGTCCGCGTCGCCCATGCGATCGTGTGGATGCCAGTTTCTTCACAAACTCCGTTTTATGCTTTCCTTCCATTTTTGTATGTTTCCTTTCCATCCTTTAAGTCATTCTTGCCTTAGAAGATCTGAAACTACTCAACACACTAATCACGGCATCGAATGGAAATAAAGGTAATTAAAATAATTAATTTTAAAGCATAGGATACATGTTTTTCACATACATCACATAATAAGGAAGGAAAAGTAAAACCATGCAAATAATATGAATAGGTGGGTGAAGGATTGAATAAATCACTCAGATTAAGCACAAAATATATCATAAAATATGGGTTTATCACGCATGTCACGCGAACGCATCAGTCACGCGTACGTGTCAGGTACACGCACGCGTCACCGTGAAATCTTGCTTCTCACGCGTATGCGTCAGGGGTTCGCACGCATCGCCATGAAATCTCCAAATCACGCACACGCGTGAGCCATGCGTGCACGTCACTCCTCGCTAGTTGTCTCCTTAGTTTCTTGTGTTCCTTCTATTTTTGCAAGCTTCCTTTCCATCCTCTAAGCCATTCCTGCCCTATAAAGCCTGAAAACACTTAACACACAGATCACGGCATCGAATGGTATATAGAGGAGTTAAAAATACACAATTTAAAGGCTTGGAAAGCAAGTTTTCAATCATAGAACAGAATTAGGAAGGATTTGTAAAATCATACAATTTATATGAATAAGTATGCAAATACTTGATAGAAACCACTCCATTTAGCACAAGATAAACCATAAAATAGTGGTTTATCACTTTCCATTGTTTTTTATTACCAGAAAGATGTTTAATACCCATTCAACGTAACGAGCAGTTTGAATGAATTTTGCTTTGCTCAATCTTTCAATCTCTTCTTTAATTTTTATATTGATCTCAGGAGCAAAGCATCGAGGTGCTTGCTTTATTGGCCTAGCAAATGGTTTCAAGGCTAACTAATATTCTACAAGAAAACGATCGAGACCAGGCATCTCATGATAATTCCAAGCAAAATAATCTTTGTATTCGATTAAAAGATTCAATAACTTCGTTCGAAACTGCTCATCAAGATTCTTACAAATATAAGTGAGTCGAACATCATTATCGGTCCCCAGATTAATGTCTTCAAGAGGATCTTATGACTCAAAACCTTTTGCAACATCTTCACCATCAACTTAATATTTTTTGAAACTTAGAGGATCCAAATCATAAATGCAATCCAAATATAAATTGATGGGCTCATTTGAAATAAGACAAACTTTATTATCAGACAGATCGACTATCGAATCATTTTCAGTACAATGAGCTTTGCCTACATCAATAGAAGCCTGACTAATAACATTACTACTAGAAATGGGAAAACAAGAAGAAATTAAACCATGCCTAAATTCGATTTGAGGAATCAAATCTGTTCTACTAACTAAAATATCTAAATTAAAATTCCTACGTGTTTCAACTTTATCAGTTGAATCACCTTTATTTTTTACAGAATGGAAACTACTTATGTAATTATTTAAAGTTACCAAGTAATTCAAAACATCCTGTTCCACAGCCATGAAGACATGTCTTCGAACCACCACTTTCACAAACCACTACTCCCAACCAGTGGGAAGGGCATCAAGCTATTGGTGATGAAGCTTCACGTTTAACCTTTCTAACGTCAAGAAGCAACCTTCGCAGTTGAAGGAGTTGAACACCCTGTCGATATTTAAAGGCTTTAACTTATCATTATATATTTTGAAATCGACATGTAGTTGTTCAACATACAAACTTGAATCTGCCTTGATCACTTCAGGTTTTCCTTCATCCGTCCACAAAGGGACACTTTGATGCACAGTTGAAGGTACAAGCCCAACACCGTGGATCCAGTTACGTCCCAGTAACGTATTGTAATTGGCCTTCGAAGATACTACCACAAAGAGTCACCAACCCTTTTGCAGGAGTAGATGTTCGACTGTAATCTGTCACAGAAATATTGGTAGGAATCAAATCATCAGGATATTTCCCTACTATTATTAGCATTCTCTCTGGCAATAGACTAATTGCTGTTCCCCCATCGATTAGCACCTTGTTTATGCTAATCTCACTCATATAAGCCGTAATATACAGTGGACGAAGATGGGATTTTTATTTCTCAGTAGGCTTCTGGAAGTAACCCAACTCATCCTCAGTTTGTATGAATGAGAAAATCTCCTCATCTTTCACATCATAATCCTCATACGGATTTCCTTCATACTCCCCTAAGTACTCAGTTGGAATAATCGAAATGGTACTTACCATCTCATCGTCACCCTCTTCGAAACACTCCTCGTCTAGATCAACATCTTTTTCTTTACCATCCTCTGGGGTTACCATCACAGCTTTACCCTTGTCGAACTTAACAGGAGATGGAATCTCCTTTGGGACCATTTCCCCATCGACCGGGAATACCACGCGGGAATGAACAGAAGGAGTTGCCTCATTGGCTCTATCACTTAAAGTGCCCTTTGTACCTGACATCCACCCCTTCCTCTTTGGTTTCCTCTGGCTCGACCCCGAGAATAAGGGTAACGGCGATGATAGAAATCTCGATGACCCCTTTGTGGGTTACCCTTGTATTATGCATCTCTGTTATGAAACTCCTGACAATTTCGTATCCATTGCACACCCAGAGACTGCGAACGGCTCAATGGGGCAGAGAAATTTCTATGAGGGACACCAGAACTCTGACCTTCTAACCTTCGAGATGGTTGCCTTGTCGAACCTGTTCTTCTTTGTGAGCTAACTCTTTCTTCATTCTTTCTTTCTCAAAGACAGCTGCAGCTTCAACATCGAAGACAGCATTACATCGAGGGCATAAGGTTAAAGTTAGCAGTATCAAAGTCATAGGAGAAACCAATGATGCCAAGGCATCTTAGGCTAGTTTCACTAGCATTTTTCTGTTAGTTTTAGTTGTTTTATGCATTTTCTTGAGCTTAAAGTAACCAAGCCATGAGATTCAGGCCGAATGGATGAGACCTAAAAGGATACTAGCTGAGATTCCCTTTGACCTTGGAAAGGAGGAGTTCCCAAGTGTTTGGGAGAAGATCAAAAAGAGGAAGTGGGAGCTCCTGACTAAGCCAATCACTAGAATCAATATCAACCTAGTGAAGGAGTTTTATGCAAATGCAGTAAGGGAGGATCCAACCGAGGAACCCACATACAAAAGCTATGTGAGAGGGGTGGAAGTTGACTTCAGCCCCAAGTTGCTAATCCCACCTGGCCTCAAAACCATTCCTTCCCAGCTCCCTCAAGTGTTCACAATCAGGAAAGTTCTTTCTATGGAACATTTGGAAATCATGAAGGAATCAAATGGGGACGTTTTCATAGTGAGAGGAGAGGACATCAAGCACTAGAATCCATCCTAACAAGGGGCAACCGTCAAGCTAGTGACGTTAAAGAAGCGCTTCATGGGAGGCAACCCATGTTTTAGTATCCTTACTCATTCGACCTCACTCTATTGTGAGTTTTTACTTGACGATAACCGGTGCACTTGCCGGAAGGAATTTTTGCCGATCGTGCAATTTCTTAAAATCGTAGCATCAACCAACCATGTTAACACCAAAACATGGTTCATCAAAATTAGCTCCAGCATCAAAGGGATTGGAATCAACTTTCATTTCCTTCTTTCCATTATCAAATTTCAACCTTCCTTCCATAATTGCTTCTTGAATTAAGTCTTTGAAACGGACTCAATTGTTAGTCCAATGGCTGGTTGTTTGATGAAACTTACAATAGGGTTTCTCTTTTAAATCTTTTATCGAAAGCAATATCCTGCCCTCTGGCAAGACCAACTGTTTATCTTTAAGTAACACATCAAATATTTGATCGGACTTTGAAATATCAAAACTATACTTTTTTCCACTCTTATGTCTTGAATCACTCGATTTATCAACATTTGAGACTTTCTTAAACAAAGAACAAACATAAGGTGGCCTTTTCTTTAATTCTGCCAAATCGACTTCTGTTTCAAAATCAGATTTCTCACTCGAGAACTCCATTGTGACATAGGACACTTTCTCCCTTCGAGGAAAAAATTTACTTTTCAACTTTCTTTCATTTTTATACTTTTCTTTTTTTTTTTTTCAGAGAATTTCTACCTGGCATACCTTTTTAGCCAAATGGGCCAAATCAAGTATATGAATGTTAAGCATTTTTTGACGCATATAAAAACCTAACCCCATAGTTGCTATCTTTACTACCTCACTCTTTGGGAGAGATACATAACAATGACTCCGAGTATTTTTTAAACGAATCATGTAATCATCAATCATTTCTCCATCATCACGTTTCAAACCCACTAAGTCAGTCATTGTTATGTTTAATTCCTCTCTATAAATTGAGAGTGAAAAGTACTTTCCAACTGTTTCCAAGTCATCATCGAATTAGGCTTCAGATTTGAAAACCAAATAAATGCATTCTTTGTTAACAAAGAACGAAAGAACTTCATTTTCAAATTCTCATCATTGGCCAGATTGCCTATCTCAACCAAATATCGAGCAATATGCTTAGTAATCGATTCACCAACTTCTCCAGCAAACTTTGTAATTATTTTAGGATTTTTTACCTTCGAGACACTTCTGCCATTTGAACAATAGCAGGAAAGACAGAAATAAAATAGGGTTAATTCATAAAACCCACATTAAATCCAACCTTATTAAGCACATCTTTCACAAATCTCATGATCTGATAACGTTTACCACCTTGATTGGCTCGCAATCGAGCCAACACATCATCAATGTTTTGGCCACGACGAACTACTCGAGGATTTTCCCTAAACAAAAGTGCATCATCATTTTTATTTTTAAGCAAATTTTTAAAACCCTCATGGTTTCCCTCCAAATTTTGCCTACCACCCTCATCATAATCGACAATTCGAGCGATTCGCTCTACTTGCCTTGCGAGATGTTCAAACTTTGTCTCATGATCCACCATCATAGGATTCAAAAGTGTAGTCATTTGTTGGGTCAACAAATTGATCGAATCATGATAACTTTCATCAACATGTTGTCAAAAAGCTACTATCGAGCCAAGACTACTTGATGTTAAACCCACATAATAATCTCGAGAATACTCGGGATATTGTTGTAATGATTGAAATTATTTTCTCCAACTGTACTTCCAAATCATATTAGAGAAACAAAACCACCTATTCGAGGAGTGTAACCTGGAGGAAGGCCATAAGGTGGCCAACCAGCAGTTACTGGAGGCTGTGATTGTGGTGGGTTACCACCTGGGTGTGTATGACGCCCATTATTCCCTATTTGGGAATTAGTAACCACTGCACTTTCATTCAACACATTCTTTTCCAGATGTGAAGTTACATCCGCCGAAGATTGTGCAATTATAGGCACACTATCACTTGCAGATGAACCCCCATTAATATTCAAAACATCGACTGCCATACGACAATCCTTCCACTTCTTAATTGCATACACTATGGCAACACACAATCATTTGACACACATAAACTTCAAAACTGTCCCACTGGGCATGCCAATTTGTTTTATCAATTTTTAGCAAATCGAAAGTGGTTCAATATCTAGTGATTTATGAGCGAAACTTACTCCTCTTTGTGAGTACCAATTTTACTAAAGTGCATCAAAAGATCTTTCTATCGAGCAAAATAAAAGAAATCTGAAAGATAAACAAAGTAAATTTTGAAAATAAATTAACTGAATTTTAAATGAATTGCATTCAATTTAAATAAAAGCTATAAACTGCCTTCAACAAGATCGAAGGAGTTTGAAATCGAAAAATAAAGTGTGGAACTTTTAAAGGAAAACAAGAAAGGTAAATATGATTGAAAGATAAATTTGCAAAGAAAATAAAGATTACAGAAAATGTAAAGGAAAACTAAAGACACGGAAGGAACCCTATAGAAAAAATGACTCAAACACAAACTCAATAAGTCGCAGGGTATATGAGTGTGCTTGAGTGTTTTTCTGAAGCAAAGTTCCAACCTCTTCTTCATCGATCTTTCATCTATTTATTGAAGTCCTTGACCAATCAGATTCAAAAGTAACTTCCGCTTGTGCTAACTTTCAAGCAACCGTTTCCGCTCTTTTGTACAACATGAGTAACTGCCAAAAATCAACTTCAAATAATCTTTATTCCTTAACTAAGTACATCGACTAGCTTCTGTCTTTCATTCATCGACAAACCCTTCTTGATACAAACTGCATTCCTCGAGAAAGAAATTCATTGTACTTCGACTATGGTGTTTTTCAAAATCAAATATTTTTTTATGAACAATATCATTTTTAAATTAATTTACTATTTTTTATTATTTGAAATTTTTTTATTGTGATATTATTTTATAAGGATTCTCATATAAAATACACAATAAAAAATCTGGAAGCATCCCTATTTGGAAGAAAGATATCTGAATGAAGTGTTTATATTATGACCAACCTTGGTGTAGGTCTGACGTGGCGGAAATTGGCGAGTTAAGAAATTTTTATAAGAGATACGTTGCAAGTACAGTTCTTAACCAACCGAAAATCCACTTATCAATTTAGAAGGGTTGTCACAAAATTAAAATTAAAATCAAAATACTGGGAGTATGAATCCCAAGTCGTCTCCCAACGAGTTGCAGAAAGATGTGCTATTTTATTAATCAGATATTTTCAAAAGTGGTTTGAGTTGATAAACAGGAATTTAAATTAGAGAATTTATGTAATTTTAAATAAAATCCTTGACTGGGAGTAGATTAGTTGGAAGCCCTATTCTTGTTGGAGTACTCTCAAGATTAATTGATAATTGAAAGTTGTTCTGCTTAGTTACCCTTTACTAGGTAGAGGGAAGTCAAGCAAGTTGGAAAGCTGTTTCTAGTCACAAGTCCTAATCCTCTCCCTTGGGAAGGACTAGTGTCAATAACTAGAGGGCGATCCAACAATGAATTATAATTTTTCTCTTGAGTAATCCAACTCGAGGGTTCCTTTCAATCGTCCCCCAATCAAGTTATGGAACTACTCGCTCATTATGAATGTAAAATTCACAAAATAAGGAAGGAAAATACTGAAAGTCATAATAAATAATAATCAAAAGGATCAATTAGAAATAAAAATAGTTCTTGTATAAATAAATTCTAGAAATAATCCAAGAGTAACTCTAAGTAAATAAAGAACATGAAAGAGTAAGTGACAAGTAAGGAAACAAACTAGAATGACGAAGTCTTGACGGAGGTAATAACTCTTCTCAATGTTCCAATCCAAAAAGCAATAAAATCAAATCCTAAGAATTATGAATATGTGGAGAGAAAACCTAGAGGAGAGGTAAAATCAGATCTAAAACTAAAAATTATGTGGAATGAATGTTGTCTTCTGGTCTCTGCATGTTCCCTGGCTCTAATCTACTTTTCTGGGCCAAAAACTGGGTCAAAATAGGGCCCAAAATCGCCCCCAGCGAATTCTGCAGATTCTGCAGATCGCGCATGTCACGCGATCGCGTCATCCAGGCGTTCGCGTCATCTAGCGTTTTGCCTAGCCACGCATGCGCGTCGTCCACGCCTTCGCGTCACTGGTGCAGTTTCCAATCCGCGCGGTCGCGTGAGCCATGCGTCCGCGTCACTGCAATTTCCTCTATATCGCACGGTCGCGTGAGCCATGCACCCGCGTCACTTCTCGCTGGTCATCTCCTTAATTTCTTGTGTTCCTTCCATTTTTGCAAGCTTCCTTTCCGATCTCCAAGTCATTCATGCCCTATAAAGCCTGAAACACTTAACACACAAATCACGGCATCGAATGGAATAAAGAAGAATTAAAATACAAAATTAAAAGTCTCTAGGAAGCAAGTTTTCAACCATAAAGTATTTTTAGGAAGGAATTATAAATGCATGCTTATTTAATGAATAAGTAGGTAAAGATTTGATAAAACCACACAATTAAACACAATGTAAACCAATAAATAATGGTTTATCAACCTCCCCACACTTAGATATTAGCATGTCCTCATGCTTAGTTGAAGGAGATAAAATAAATGAGTAGGAACATGTAAAACTCATGCAATGCAATGCAACCTATATATATGAATGCAACTATATGATTCTTGTCTACCTGATTAAAAGTGAATAAGCTCTTCAAGACAATCACAAATTAAATTCCACTAATTCAATTATTATACAGTAAGAACAGATAAAAATGTAAGAAAGTAGCTCATGAAAGCAGGGAACATAGAATTTAAGCATTGAACCCTCATTGATGATGTATGTATGCTCTAATCTCTCTAGTGTATAGGGTAATTACTCTATCCTTCTCTAATCATGCTTTCTAATTTTTGTTCTTCACCTAACCAATCAACAACATTTAATATACTAATGCAAACATCATGAGGTCTTTTCAAGGTTGTAATGGGGACAAGGTAAGGGTAAGGATACATATATGGTTAAGTAAGCTTATAAATTGAATCTTTAATTAACCCAAGCTTTAACCCACACATATGTACATTCTATATAACTTAAATTTCATACCTAGCTACCCAAAATTTCTCTTTCACATTCCTTACTCATGTATCAACTTTCATTTTAATTTTATCATACATGCATTGATCTTGGAATTCTTAACTTAACATTGGGGTAATTTTCGTCCCCTTATTTAAGTATATAATATTTTTGGATTTTACTATTTTTTTTATTTTTTTTATATAAAATAACATAAAAATAAACATAGCATATTAGTACACATAGATTTCTAATTCTTGTAGTTTCACATGAGTAGGTACCCAAATTCCCATTATCTCATCATGACACATTCCCTAATTATCTTTTGTTCCCACAATTTTCCCATACTTAATTAACACACAATTCTATCTTAAACTAACTAAAGATTCAATTGGGATATAAAATTGTTTTTCCGCTTAAGGTTAGTAATGTGGTAAAATGCAGAACAAGTGGGATTTAAAGGCTCAAAGTGGCTAACAAAGGTAATTGAAAGGGTAGGCTTAATTTGGATAAGTGAGCTAAACAGATAATGGCCTCAATCATATGCAAGCATATAAATATATTAAACATTGGACATATAGGATGAAACAAAATATAAATTACAATCATAAAGAAGTAAACACACAAGAACAGAATAATTATGGTTAAATAATGTAACCATGTATAAAGGCTCAAAGTCTCACAGGTTGTGTGTTCTTTAGTTCAAAAACCATGTTCCAAATATAACTTCAAGCAAATTTAACACAAAAGTTTAAATTAAAATTAGTGAAATTTTGTTCTAAAAAATAGGGTCTTAGAAGAAACTTATTGTCTTTTCAATCAAGTAGAACATGCATGCAACTAATCTATTACTATGCAATTATCCTATTTTACAAAAGAAAAATTAACTAAATATCCTATTTTATTGGTGTTAGGGAAGAGAAATTACCTCCGGAAGTCAGGTACTGACCGACCTCCCCACACTTAAGGCTTTGCACCGTCCTCGGTGCCATCTGTCAGGAACAAGGGTGGGCTAGTAGCAGTATCTCCACAGTCGGGACCGTCATGGCTCCCTGTGTTGGTAAAGGAAGTGGAGTCCGGGGTATCTGAGTCTCTGTATTTTCCCTTAAGTAGCTCCTTGAGGTGTGTGAATCGGTGCTTGTTATGGCGCTCTCTTAGCTTTGCTTTGTGTTCCTGCCGATCCAACCTTTCAAGTATCTGATGGAGCAGTTGAGTGGTTGTAGGTGCTTGTGGTGTCGAAGGAGGAATCTCTTCAGCCGGTTCAGTAGGCTGGCTGCTAGTGGCTGTTGTAGGTCTGATGTATTTCCCGTTAGGGACATACTGATCAACCCGTGGAAGCATGGCTTTGGTGTCCCCAGCTCTATAGGAGACTCCGGCGGCTGGGAGAAGATCTAAAACCAAGGCGGGAAAAGGTAAGTTACCCGTAATTTGTACGTGTCCCACAGCACTCCGGATGTGTCTTGGTAGGTTTAGAGGCTGGTCTGTAAGGATGCACCACAGTAGAATGGCCATGTCTGCAGTGAAGGAGGACTCGTGAGTGCTTGGAAGATGTAATGGGACATAATCTATGCCCATAATCGAGGCTCCAAGGTAAGTGCGGAAGCCGATATTCCCTTAGGACGGGAACGATGGTATCCGTAAATCCATCTGCTGCCAGGTAGTGCGATAACTTTGAGAACAGCGTCCCAGTCAAATTGGTACATCTGGCGCTTGAGTGCGGCTTTTTGAAATGCGTCTAGTCCTTCTGGAGTAGGGGGAAGATCTAAAGTTTGTTGAATGGCCTCTTCTGTAACGGGGACTTGCTTCTGACGGACATAGACAGACTGTAGGGTCGGTAGGTGGAAGTTGGAGTAGAACTCGACTACCCAGGAAAGATTAACCTGCTGTGGCTGTCTCTGTAGGAACCCCACTGTCTCCGTGCAATTTATGATTCAACAAAATCAGCAATATGGTTTGGGAGGATAAGAAGGTATTCGTTGTTGTAACTCCTTTCTGCCAGGATGGAGAACATCTACTCACAGTAGCGATTGGAAAATCGTGTAGTGTCTTTTGCTGGGAAGGCTTTCTCTTTATCATCAACCTTTATAATCCTCTTAATTCTTTTTGTTGAGGGTTTAACTACAGTTGAAGAAGGCTCTGCCACTAGTGCTTGTTTTGTTCCTCTCCTTGCTGTTGATTTGGGAGCAGCTTTCTCCTTGCCTTTCTTGGTGGCCATCCTGAAAGGGAGAAAAGAGAAAGTATGTCAAAATGTCAAAGGGTAGAGCAAGGAAGAGGATGGTATGGGTGGTAATCAATGCACATTAAAGATGAATGAAGTTAACACATGGTCATGACTGCATGTGAAAAATTATCATGAGGAATATAGTAAGTGCATAGGGTGACAATTAAATGCAAGGTGTTTATTGGCATGCAGGCAAAGGCATGAGTAGCATAGAGCAAGCATTCAATGTCCATGTTAAATTACCACAGAATTCAAACTAACAACCTGTTTAGAATAGCAATTATATTCAATTAATAAAATATAAAAAGAGTTTTGTGAAAAGCAGGCATTTAGAGGAAAAAGAAATCCAAAAATAGTGCACAATGCCATACGGCCGTTTTCACAAACACATAGCATGCATGGTAAGTAAGCTATTGAAAATAATAAGGGGAACATGCAAGCAACCCTTTTAAAAATTAACATAAAATTTCCAAACAAGTTCTTAATAATCCACAAGCAAACTATAGGGAATAATAATGACCCTACTAAATATCTAACACCAATTAAAAGAAAAAGAAAGAAAAATAAAAATATAGATAATACAAGTAAAAAGAAAAAGAAAAGAAGAAGAGAACATAAATTAAGAAGAAGAATAGAAAAGTAAAGAGGGAAGAAGAAAAGAAAAACCTTGTTAATGGTGATGAGAGAGAGAATAGAAAGTGAGAAAGAAAGAAGGAGGAAGAGAGGGAAAGAAAATAATGAGGGGGAAAAGAAAAAAGTAGGATTTGGGGAAGGGAAAGATAAGATATTTGGCAAATTAGGATAAGTTGTGCGGCGCAGGCGATGCGGACGCGTGGGAGACGCGTTCGCGCGACTTGCGCTTAAATGAATTGACGCGGTCGCGTCGGTCACGCGGACGCGTGACTCGTTTTGTGCTACTGGCGCGAGGGCAGCCTCGCCTCGCATAACTCTCTGTTCAAAACTTATTTTTGCCAAAATCTAGGGTGACGCGGTCGTGTGATCGACGCGATCGCGTGAGTGGCCACTATAGAGATATGACGCGGACGCGTGAGCCATGCGTCTGCGTGGTAAGGTTTGTGCGTTCAGCACCAGTCCAGCACCACTCTAGCACAACTTTCGGTCGTGCACCCTTTCTTACGTCAATTTTCAGGTCACGCGTCCGTGTGGGTGACGCGGACGCGTGGGAGGCATGTTTCCCATGTGACGCGGACGCGTCAGCGAAGCGGTTGTGTGGGGTGATTTGTGCCAAAGGCATGCCTCCAGCCACGCTCCCGCGTGACTTTCTGTTCGATTTCGTATTCTCTCTGAGCTACCTGCGACGCGGACGCGTCGGCAATGCGGTCGCGTCGCGTGCGAATATTTGAAAATTTTTTTTTAAAATAAAAGTAAAAATATACAAAGGCAGATGCAAACTAAATGTGCTAATAAAGAGAAGAGTTATTAGAAAAAGAAAACTAAGAATAAAGAAATGAACGATCATACCATGGTGGGTTGTCTCCCACCTAGCACTTTGCTTTAACGTTCGTAAGTTGGACGCTCCACTAGCTCAGTCTTCTGCTGTGAGTGGATCCTTGATAAACCACTATTTTATGGTTTATCTTGTGCTCAATTGAGTGGATTTTATCAACTCTTTACCCACTTATTCATACTATTTGCATGGTTTTACAACTCCTTCCTAATTTTGTGCTATGATTGAAAATATGCTTCTTTGATCTTATATTTGCTTATTATTAATCCTCTCTTATTACCATTAGATACCTTGATATGTGTGTTAAGTGATTTCAGAGATTATAGGGCAGGAATGGCTCAGAGGAAGGAAAGGAAGCATGCAAAAGTGGAAGGAATACAAGAAGTTGGAGACATTGCTGAGCTGTCCAGCCTGACCTCTTTGCACTCAAATGGCTATAACTTTAGCTACAGAGGTCCAAATGACGCGGTTTGAGTTGCGTTGGAAAGCTAACGTCTGGGACTTCGATTTGATATATAATATGCTATATTTGCTCTGACGCTAAGTGATGCGACCGCGTGCTCCATGCGGCCGCGTCGCAGTGACAGAAATTCAGCATGTTTGAATTCGCAACCAGCGAATTCTGGATTGTTTCTGACCCAGTTCTCGCCCCAGAAAATATAGATTAGAGGCTATAAAGTGGGGGAATGCATCCATTCATGAGAAGGCTTTCATATTCACAATTTTAGGAGTAGATGTAGTTTTTAGAGAGAGAGGTTCTCTCCTCTCTCTTAGGATTAGGATTTAGGACTTATCTTAGTTTTAGGAGTGACTCTCAATCCAAGTTCAATGTTCTTTTATTTATTTTTCCAATTTAATTTATGAACATCCATGTCAGATTTAAGTTCTTTTGTTAATGCAATTTGAGGTATTTCAGTTTAATATTGCTTTCTTTTATTTACATAATTATTGCTTCCCATCTGAAGGCATTCTTATTCCAATAGATTTACTTTTCCCCTTTTGATTTTGGTTAAGAAATCAGTAACTCAGGAGTTATCCAATTCAACAGTATAATTGATAATTGTTATCATGCCAATTGAGTTGAACTTCAATAATCCCAATCTTTTCTTAGGAAATAAATAGGATTCGAAGATCAAACCAATTTATCCCTTGACTCTCCTTTGCTTTAGTAAAGGTCAACTAAGTGGAATTAAGATTCAACTTTCATTATTATTGATAAGCATAACTAAGTCTGGACTTCCAATTTCTCATACCTTGCCAAAAGTTTATTTTATAGTTATTATTATTTTATTTTACTTGTCATTCAACTAACTTTTTACCTTAATCCAAAACCCCAAAACACACTTTTTCATAACCAATAATAAGAACATACCTCCCTGCAATTTCTTGAGAAGACGACCCGAGGTTTAAATACTCGGTTATCAATTTTAAAAAGGGGTTTGTTACTTGTGACAACCAAAACTTTTGTAAGAAAGGTTGATTGCTTGGTTTAGTAACTACACTTGCAACGAGAGTTTACTATAACCTCTAAACCATCAATCTTCAGTTCTTCAATCCTCCAAGAGGAAGATATCTAACTCCTTGTTTTTCATCACCTTCTCACCATGATATAGCTTCAGACGATGTCCATTCACTTTGATGAGTTCAGAGCTTGAAGGGTGACTTAAGTGAAAAACTCCGTACGGCTCAGCCTTCTCTACTCTATACGGACCTTCCCATCTTGATCTCAACTTGCCTGGCATGAGCCTCAGTCTAGATTTGTAAAGGAGGACTAAGTCCCCAGGTTGGAACTCTTTTCTCTTGATGTGTTGATCATGTACAGCCTTCATCTTTTCCTTGTACAGCCTTGAGTTCTCATAAGCTTCTAGGCGAAGGCTTTCCAATTCTTGCAATTGCAACTTCCTTTCAGCTCCAGCTTTCTCAAATCCCATGTTGCACTCTTTTACTGCCCAAAAGGCTTTGTGCTCTACTTCAACTGGGAGATGACAGGCTTTGCCATAAACTAAGCGAAATGGACTCATCCCAATGGGTGTCTTGTATGCTGTTCTGTATGCCCAAAATGCATCTTGTAGCCTGGTGCTCCAGTCTCTTCTATGAGGTTTGACTATCTTCTGTAATATCCGATTTATCTCTCTATTAGACACCTCGGCTTGCCCATTAGTCTGAGGATGGTAGGCTGTTGCTATTTTATGAATTATCCCATGCTTCTTCAGTAATCCTGTTAGTCTCCTGTTACAAAAATGGGTGCCTTGATCGCTCACGATTGCTCGTGGTGATCCAAAGCGACAAATAATGTGGTTTCTCACAAAGGAAACAACAGTGTTAGCATCATCAGTGCGGGTAGGAATTGCTTCCACCCATTTGAAAATATAATCTACAGCTAACAATATATAAAAATAACCATTAGAATTTGAAAATGGACCCATAAAGTCAATGCCCCAAACATAAAAAATTTCACAGAAAAGTATAATTTGTTGAGGCATCTCATCCTTCCTGGATATATTACCAAATTTTTGGCATGGGAAACAGGATTTACAAAATTCAGCAGCGTCTCTAAAAAGAGTAGGCCACCAGAATCCACAGTCTAAGATTTTTCTAGCTGTTCTTTGAGGGCCAAAATGTCCTCCACTCTCAGATGAGTGACAGGCCTCTAAGATGGACTGGAATTCTGATTGAGGTACACACCTTCTAATTACCTGGTCAGCGCCGCATCTCCATAAATATGGGTCATTCCATATATAATATTTAGACTCGCTTTTCAACTTGTCTCTTTGATGCTTAGTAAAGTTTGGAGGAAAAGTGCGGCTAACTAGATAATTAGCTACAGGAGCATACCAAGGGACTACCTCAGATACTGCTTGCAGGTTATCAAAAGGGAAATTATCAGCTATAGGAGTGGAGTCATCCTTAATGTGCTCAAGGCGACTCAAGTGGTCTGCCACTAAATTCTGGTTTCCACTGCTATCCTTTATTTCTAAATCAAATTCTTGTAGTAGCAGTATCCAACGTATAAGCCTTGGTTTGGATTCCTTTTTAGCTAATAAATACTTTAGAATTGCATGGTCTAAATACACTACTACTTTAGTACCAAGTAAATAGGCTCGGAATTTATCCAAAGCAAAAATAATAGTAAGAAGCTCTTTCTCAGTAGTAGTGTAATTAGACTGAGCGGTGTCTAAAGTTTTAGACGCATAAGCAATTACAAAGGGGTCCTTACCTTCACGCTGAGCCAGCGCTGCTCCTACTGCATGGTTGGAGGCGTCGCACATGATTTCGAATGGCTGGCTCCAGTCAGGTCCTCTCACAATTGCAGCTTGAGTCAAGGCAGTTTTCAGTTTATCAAACACTTATTTGCAATCCTCACTGAACTCGAACTCAATATCTTTCTGCAGTAATATGGATAAGGGAAGTGCTACCTTACTAAAGTCCTTAATGAACCTCCGGTAAAAACCTCATAGCCAAGGAACGAATGGACTTTCCTCACAGAGGAGGGGTAAGGCAAACTAGAAATAACATCCACCTTTGCTGGATCTACAGAAATGCCAGTATTAGATAAAACATGTCCTAGTACAATCCCTTGTTTAACCATAAAGTGACATTTTTCAAAATTTAATACAAGGTTTGTACTGACACATCTATCTAATACTCTAGATAAACTATCTAAGGAAAGGCTAAAAGAATCACCATAAACGCTAAAATCATCCATAAAAACCTCCATACAATCCTCAATAAGATCAGAGAAAAGACTCATCATGCACCTTTGGAAAGTAGCTGGTGTATTGCACAAGCCAAAGGGCATTTTCTTATAAGCATAAGCCCCAAAAGGACATATAAAAGTAGTCTTTTCCTGATCTTCAGGAGCTATATGAATTTGGAAATAACCGGTGTAACCATCTAAAAAGCAATAATGCGATTTACCTGACAGGCGATCCAGCATTTGATCAATGAATGGAAGAGGATAGTGATCCTTACGAGTGGCCTAGTTTAGGCGCCTGTAATCAATGCAGACCCTCCAGGCGTTCTGTACTCTGGTTGCTATGAGCTCTCCATGCTCATTCTTCACTGTAGTGACTCCAGACTTCTTGGGAACCACTTGTACTGGGCTTACCCATTCACTGTCTGAGATGGGGTAGATGATATCTGCCTCTAGTAGTCTGGTCACTTCCTTTTTGACAACCTCTAAGATAGTGGGATTCAGTCTTCTCTGGGGTTGATGAACAGGCCTAGCTCCCTCTTCTAAAAATATTCTGTGCTCACAAACTTGAGGGTTGATGCCTACCATGTCTGCCAAACTCTACCCAATTGCCTTCTTGTGCCTCCTCAGCACATTAAGTAGATGCTCTTCTTGTTGAGAGGTGAGTTCCCGTGCAATGATAACTGGAAACTTCTGCTTGTCCTCAAGGTAAGCATATTTGAGGTGTGGAGGGAGGGGTTTTAATTCTAACTTCGGCTCATGGCTAGGCTCTGGATTGTCTGGAGTTGGTGACAATGGTAAAGTACTTTCGTTGTCCTCAGAAAGTGTCCCCACACTCGGACCTTGTCCTATGTACTTCTCTTCTAACTCCTCCTAGTGAATTTCAGCTACGGTTTCATCTATGATGTCACACTGGAGGATAGAATAATCTTCTGGAGGGTGCTTCATAACTCCATTCAGATTGAAGCTTACCACTCAGCCGTCTATTTCAAAAGAGTATGTTCCTGAAAAAGCATCCAATTTGAACTTCGAGGTCTTCAGGAATGGTCTTCCGAGAAGGATTGATGATGGCTTCTCTGAGTCATTTTGGGGCATCTCCAGGATATAAAAATCAATGGGGAATGTGAGCCCCTTAATGCCCACTAATACATCTTCAGCAACTCCAGCCACTGTAATAATGCTTTTATCTGCTAACACAAAACGAGCTGCCGACCTTTTTAAGGGAGGGAGCCTCAAAATATCATATATAGACAAAGGCATTATACTCACACATGCTCCTAAATCACACATGCAGTCAGAAAATACTACACCACCAATAGTACAATTAACCATACATGGACTTGGATCACTACACTTTTCAGGTATACCTCCCATTAAAGCAGATATGGAACTTCCTAAAGGAATAGTTTCTAATTCATTAATTTTGTCTTTATGTATACATAAATCTTTTAGAAACTTTGCATATTTAGGTACTTGTTGAATAACATCAAATAGAGGAACATTTACCTCAACCTTTTTGAATATCTCTACCATTTTTGGATCAGGTTCCAGCTGCTTCTTGGGCTTCCTTGCAAGTTGTGGAAATGGAATAGGAGTGGTGTTTTCTGCAGTGTCTGCGCCTTTTAGTGCTTCCTCCTGTGGTTGCACTTCTTCTTCTTCAGCTATGTCCTGTATATCCTCTTCCTCTTCAACATCTTCTATTTCCATTACCTCTTCAGCTGAGGCGTGTTCTGGTGGGTTTGGCTCCTCTTGATTCCTCTCCTGCAGTGTGGTTCCGGACCTCAGGGTGATGGCATTAATACCACCCTTGGGATTGGGTAATGGTTGAGAGGGAATCCCACTGGAGCTCAAAGGTTGATTATTGGAGTTATTCATTGAACCAATCTGTGAGACAAGAGCTTGCAAAGTAGCGTTCAGACCATTCAAAGTGGCATTAATGTTGTTTTCCATGGTCTGCTGTCTCCGATCAATAGATTGTAGTAAGTCATCATTGGCAGATGAAGAAGGATGGGTAAATTGAGAGGTTTGCTGTTGGGTATTCTGTGGTCCTTGGGATTGCCTTAGGTGAGGTGCTCTGTAAGGCTGATTCTGATTCTGCTGCCTGTTGTTGTTGTTATTCCACCTCTGATTTCCCTGGTTATCTCTGCCTCCTCTGTTGTTGTTGTTATCCCTCCAATTCTGGTTAGAATTGTCCTGCCATCCATGGTTGTAATTGCCACCTTGATTGTACCCTTGGTTGGGGCGGTCATAGAAGTTATGTGTGGCTGCCACGGTGTTGTCTTCCTACTGGAACTGCGGACATTCATCAGTATAATGGCTGTAATCAGTACAGATTCCGCAAACTCTTTGTGGGATTAACTGTTGGTTTTACTGTGCTGGAGAAGGTTGAGCTTGTTGAATTTGTTGTTGATTCATTTGCATTTGCTTCAGCAAGTTGGTCATTTCACAGATACTCTGAGTTAAAGCAGCAGTCTCTCTGCTAGAGGATACTTCTGCAACAGCTTTTGAACGGCCTTGTTTCTGCCTGTAATTCCTAGTAGATTCAGCTAAGTCGCTGATCAACTGCCATGCCTCATCAGTGGTCTTGTACTTTTTCATAGACCCATTGCTAGCACTTTCCAATGTGGTCTTATCTTGGGGCCTCATGCCCTGGGTGACATAACCAAGTAACACTATCTTGTCAATCATATGGTGGGGGCAAGCTTCCAGAAGATTATTGAAGCGCTCCCAGTATTCATAAAGCGTCTCGGATTCATCCTGAACAATCATGAAAAAATCTTTCCTCAGTTTATCAGTAACTTCAGCTGGAAAGAACTTTTCCAAGAATTCTCTTCTCAGTGTATCCCAGTTGGATACAGTTGCTGCGGGTTGAGTGTAGTACCACTCTCTTGCCTTTCCCTCAAGAGAAAATGGGAAGGCTTTCATCAAAATTGAAGTTTCATCTGCACCATCACGCCTGACAGTAGAACAGGCTGCTTGAAAATCTCTCAGGTGCTTGATAGGCTCTTGAGCAGGTAAGCCATGAAACTTGGGCATCAAATTGAGCAATGCGGTCTTTATTTCAAAGTCTGTAGCTACCGCTGGGTGATGCGCTTGAAATGATTGCATTGTAAAATCAAGGGCTCCAGCCTCCTGGATAGTAACTCTCCTGCCTGCTGCCATGTTACCTGCGCGTGAAACAACCAAATTAGTAGAACGGAGGCTGGTTTCTTTCTCAAATGACGTTTTAGATCCGCCCTCAGAGAGGACTAGCCAACGCCGAGCTTGCCTTATTCGTGAAATAGTTCTTTCAATCTCAGGATCGAATACTAGCAAGCTTGGATCAGGAAGCGAACGTGTCATCTAACGAAAGAAACAAGCAGCTCATAGTAGCAAAATAAAATAAAATTCAAATAAATAAATTCCAATTAATAACTTTAGCACTCTATTGCAACTCCCCGGCAACGGCGCCAAAAATTGATGCGGTGGAAATTGGTGAGTTAAGAATGATTATAAAATATGCGTTGCAAGTATAGTTCTCAACCAACCGGAAATCCGCTTATCAATTTAGAAGGGTGTCACAGAAATTGAAATTAAAATACTGGGAGTATGAATCCCAGGTCGTCTCCAACGAGTTGCAGAAAAGTGTGCAATTTTATTAATCGGATATTTTAAAAAAGGTTTGAGTTGAATGGCAGAAAATTAAATTAGAGAATTTATATAAATTTAAATAAAAGCCTTGACTGGGAGTTGATTAGCTGGAAGCCCTATTCTTGTTGTAGTACTCTCAAGATTAATTGATAATTGGGGGTTATTCTGTTTAGTTGTCCCTTACTAAGTAAGGAGAAGTCAAACAAGTTAGAATGTTGTTCTATCCACAAGTTTCAATCCGCTCTTGGGAGGATTGGTGTTAGTGACTAGAGAGCAATCCAACAATAAACCCAATTACAATATTTCTCTTGAGCGTTCCAACTCAAGGGTTCCTTTCACTCAACTCCCCATCAAGTTAGGGAACTACTCACTCATTGTAAATGAAGAATTTATAACATAAGAAAGGGAATTAAAGAAAGACATGATAAATAATGATCAAAAGATTGATTAAAAATAAAAGTAATTCTTGTATTAATAAATGCTAAAACAATCCAATAGTAAAATTAAGTAAATTAAGGAACATGGAAGAGTAGGAGACAAGTAAAGAGAACGAACTAGAATGTCGAAGTCTTGATGAGGCAATAACTCTTCTCAATATCCCAATGCAAAAACAATGAAAAATAACGAATCCTAAAAACCATGAATGTGTAGAGAGAAAACCTAGAGGAGAGGAAAAACTAGATCTCAAAACTAAAACTATGCGGAATGAATGTTGTTGGTTTCTGCATGTTCTCTGGCTCTAGTATGCTTTTCTGGGCCAAAAACTGGGTCAAAATAAGGCCCGAAATCGCCCCCAGCGATTCTGCAGATTATGTAGATCGCGCATGTCACGCGGCCGCGTCATCCATGCGGACGCATCATTCAGCGTTCTGCCTTGCCACGCAGTCGCGTCGTCCATGCGGCCGCGTCATCCATGCGGCTGCGTCACTGCGATTTCCTCTTCTTCGTGCGGTCGCGTGAGCCATGCGACCGCGTCACTTCTCGCTGGTCATCTCCTCAATTCCTTGTGTTCCTTCCATTTTTGCAAGCTTCCTTTCCAATCTCTAACTCATCCATGCCCTATAAAGCCTGAAACATTTAACACACAGATCACGGCATCGAATGGAATAAAAGAGAAATAAAATATATAATTAAAATTCTCTAGGAAGCAAGTTTTCAATCATGCAATAACTTTAGGAAGGAATTATAAATGCATGCTTATTTAATGAATAAGTGGGTAAGGATCATGATAAAACCACATAAATAAACACAATATAAACCATAAAATAGTGGTTTATCACAATCCCCACACTCAAACATTAGCATGTCCTCATGCTTAGTTGAAGGAGATAAAATAAATGAGTAAGAACATGTAAAACCCATGCAATGCAATGCAGTGCAACCTATATATATGAATGAAACTATATGATTTTTGTCCACTTGATCAAAAGTAAGTAAGCTCTTCAAAACAATTACAAATCAAATTCCACTAACTCAATTCTTATACAGTAAGAACAGATAAAAATGAAAGAAGATAGCTCATGAAAGCAGGAAACATAGAAATTCAAGCATGGAACCCTCACTGATGATGTATGTACACTCTAGTCTCTCTAGTGTATAGGGTCATCACTCTGTCCTTCTCTAATCATGCTCTCTAATTTTTGTTCTTTTCCTAACCAATCAACAACATTTAATATACCAATGCAAACATCATGAGGTCTTTTCAAGGTTGTAATGGGGCCAAGGTAAGGGTAAGGATATATATATGGCTAAGTAAGCTTATAAATTGAATCTTTAATTAACCCAAGCTTTAACATAACCTATATATATATTCTATGTAACTTTAAAATTCATACCTAGCTACCCAGAAATCTCCTTTCACATTCCATACTCATGTATCAACCTTTTAGTTTTAGTTTATCATACATGCATTGATTTTTGAATTCTTAATTTAATATTGGAGTAATTTTGTCCCCTTATTTATTTGTGGAATATTTTTGGTTTTTTTTTTTTGAACATAGAAACATAAAAATAACACAGCTTATCAATGCACATAGAGTTTTATAGTTTCACATGAGTAGGTATCCAAATTCCCATAATATTATCATGACTCATTCCCTTATTATCCTTTGTTCCCACAATTTCCCATACTTGATTGACTCACACAATTCTATCTTAAACTAACCAAAGATTCAATTTGGGATATATAATTATTTTTCCGCTTAAGGCTAGTAATGTGGTAAAATATAGAACAAATGGGATTTAAAGGCTCAAAGTGGCTAACAAAGGTAATTGGAAGGGTAGGCTTTATTTGGATAAGTGAGCTAAACAAATAATGGCCTCAATCATATGCAAACATATAAATATAATAAACATTGGACATATAGGATGAAGCAAAATATAGATTACAATCATAGAGAAGTAAACACACAAGAATAAAATAATTATGGTTAAATAATGTAACCATTCATAAAGGCTCAAATCTCACAAGTTGTGTGTTCTTTAGCTCAAAAATCATGTTCCAAATACAACTTCAAGCAAATTTAACATAAAAATTTTAATTAAAATTAGTGAAATTTTGTTCCAAAGATGGGGTTTTAGAAGAAACTTATTGTCTTTTTAATCAAGCAGAACATGCATGCAACTAACCTATTACTATGCAATTTATCCTATTCTACAAAAGAAAAATCTAACTAAATATCCTAATTTATTGGTGTTTAGGGAAGAGAAATTACCTCCGGAGGTCAGGTACTGACCGACCTCCCCACACTTAAGGCTTTGCACCGTCCTCGGTGCCATCTGTCAGGAACAAATGTGGGCTGGTAGCAGTATCTCCACAGTCGGGACCATCATGGCTCCCTGTGCTGGTAAAGGAAGTAGAGTCCGGGGTATCTGAGTCCTTGAATTTACCCATGATCAGCTCCTTGAGGTATGTGAATCGGCGCTTGTTACGGCGCTCTCTCATCTTAGCTTTCTGTTCCTGCCGATCCAACTTTTCAAGTATCTGATGGAGCAATTGGGCTGTTGTAGGTGCTTGTGGTGTTGAAGAAGGAATGTCTTCAACTGGTTCAGTAGGCTGGCTAATAGTGGCTGTTGGAAGTCTAAGGTACTTCCCGTTGGGGACATACTAATCATCCCGGGAAAGCATGGCCTTGGTCTCCCCAGCTCTGTAGGAGACCCCGGCTGCTGAGACAAGATCTGAGACCAGGGCGGGAAAAGGTAAGTTACCCGCGATTTGTACGTGTCCCATGACATTCCGGATATGTCTTGGTAGATTCAGAGGTTGGTCTGTAAGGATGCACCATAGTAGAACGGCCATGTCCGCAGTGAAGGAGGACTCGTGAGTGCTCGGAAAGACGTAGTGGGACATAATCTGTACCCATACGTGAGCTTCCAAGGTAAGTGCTGAAGCCGAAATTCCCTTAGGGCGGGTACGATGGTATCCGTAGATCCATCTGCTGCCAGGTGGTGCGATAACTCTGAGAACGGCGTCCCAATCAAATTGGTACATCTGGCGCTTGAGTGTGGCTTCTTGAAAGGCATCCAATCCTTCTGGAATAGGGGGAAGACTTAGAACTTTTTGAATGGCTTCTTCAGTAATGGGGACTTGCTTCTGACGGACATAGACAGACTGCAGGGTTGGCAGGTGGAAGTTGGAGTAGAACTCGACTATCCAAGAAAGATTGACCTGCCTTGGCTGTCTTTATATGAAACCCCATTGTCTTCGGGCAATTTGCGGCTCAACAAAGGTAGCAATATTGGGCGGGAGGAGAAGAAGGTATTCGTTGTTGTAACTTCTTTCAGCCAGGATGGGGAACATCTGCTCACAGTATCGATTAGGGAATCACGCAGTGTCCTTTGCTGGGAAGGCTCTTTCTTTATCATCAACCTTTATAATCCTTTTAATTTTCTTTGTTGAGGGCTTTACCGCAGTTGAAGAAGGTTCTGCCACTAATGCTCTTTTTGTTCCTCTTCTTGCTGGTTGTTTTGGGGTTAGCTTTCTCCTTTCCTTTCTTGGTGGCCATCCTGAAAAAGGGAAGAGAAAGTAAATTAAATTCAAAGAGATAGAGCAAGGAAGAGAACAGAAAAGGATGGTTATAAATGCACATTAAAAGGTAAATGATGTTAACACACACTCATGAGTACATGTGAAAACTCATTAATGGAAAATAGCTAGTGCATATGATGACAAGTGAATGCAAGGTGTTTATTGGCATGCCGACAAAGGGCATGAGTAGCATAGATCAAGCATCACTCGTAACAAACCATCACGTTTGTATTGAAAATTAATTTCAATTAATACAATAGTAAAGGGAATTTGTGAAAAGCAAGCATTGAATTTTAGAGTAGAAAAATGTAAAGAAGTTCATAATGCCATATGGAATTTTTCACAAACACATAGCATGCATGTAGAAGAAGTTCTTGAAAATAAGAATTTGAACATGCAAGTAATCCCTTAAGAAATAATATATAATTGTCAAACAAATTTTACAACAATCCACAAGCATATAATAATAAATAGTGACTCAAATAAATTGATAACACCAAGTAAAAAGGAAAAAAGAAAGAAAAAGAAAATATGAATAATGAAGGGAAAAAGAAAAGAAAAGAAGATGACATATAAAAATAAAAAGAATAATAATAGAAAAGTAAGGAGGGAAGGAGAAAGAAAAACCTTGTGAATGGGGATGAGAGTGAGTAAAAAATGAGAAAGAAAGAAGAAGGGAAGAAGGGAGAGAGAAGAAATAAGGAGGGAAAAGAGAAAAATAGGATTTGGGGGAAAAAAAGATATGATAATTGGCAAATCAGGAAAACTGTGCGGCGCAAGCGACGCGGTCGTGTGGGGCACGCGGTCGCGCGACTTGCGATTAAAGTTAATGACGCGGTCGCGTCGGTCACGCGGTCGCGTGACCCGTTTTAGGCTAATGGCGCGAGGGTAGCCTCGCACTCGCACAACTCTCTGTTCAAAATCATATTAGTGCCAAATTTTGGGGGACGCGATCGCATGGGGCATGCGATCGCGTGAGTGGGCTTTCAGAGGGATATGACACGGACGCGTGAGCCACGCATCCGCGTGGATAGAATTGTGCGTTCAGCACCAATCCAGCACCACTCTAGCACAATTTTTGGTTGTGCACCCTTTTTACGTCGAAATCCAGGGTCACGCGGCCGCGTGGGGCACGCGGTTGCGTGGGAGGCCATTATTCCCATATGACGCGGTCGCGTCGGCGACGCGGTCGCGTGGGGTGGTTTGTGCCATTGGCACGCCTCCAGCCCTGCTCCTGCGTAACTCTCTGTTCATATTATGAATGTCTCGCAGCTCCCTGCGACACGGACGCGTCAATGAGGCGGTCGCATCGCGTGATTTTTTTTATTAAATAAAGGTATGTAAATACAGATGCACGAAATGTACTAATGAAGAGAAGAGTTATTGAATAAGAAAACTAAAAATAAAGAAAAGAACGATCATACCATGCACGAAATGTACTAATAAAGAAAAGAGTTATTGTATGATGATGTTTGATGAAATGATGATTTTTGAGTTGATATTGATGATTGATAGTGATGTGATGAGGATGAATGATTTGTGGAGTGGAGGAGTGAATTGTGTTGATAAATGTGATATTGATGTTGATTGATTGGTAATGAAGTTGGAAAAATGCTAATGAGGTTTGATTATATGTAATATATTAATGTTGCAATTGAGGATGAGGTAAAGTGAAGAAATATGTGGTAAGCTTTGTGTAATATGTCATAGGGTGTTGATTTTGATGAGAATTGGAATTTGGAATGGTTTGGTTTGGTCTTGGTTGTGTTTTATAAAGGAATTGTGAAAATTGTGATTCTAGGTAAAAGTTAGTTTTTGGTGAACTTTGTCTGATCATAACTTTTGCCTCAGTTTTCAAAATTGGGTGAAATTTCTTTAGAATTAAAGATCTTTGAAAACCCTTTAAATCGATATAAAGTTTGTGAAATTTAGAATTTTGTAGAGAAAGTTATGATCATTCAAAGTTGGTATTAAAAATCTGAAATTTTGCAAGGTTGCAGAATTTCATAATTTCTGATATGTGCGAGCGCACACCCTGCGAAAATTTTGACCTATGTGCACGCACAGGCAGGAAAATGCGTTCTGTTGGCAACGCTAGCACAGCTTGTGTGCGCACATATCTAAGGAAGAATTTCAACCTGTGCGGACGCACAGGCTTGTGCGGACGCACACGTCGGGAAGGCCAGTCTGTTAGGGGCGCTGGCACAGGTTGTGCGAGTGAACAGATTCTATAAGTTTTGCCACCTATGCGTACACACACGTTTTAAAATCTCCTGGGTGTGTGCACGCACACACCCCTGTGTGGCTGCACACGCCCTGTTTCTCAAATTTTACTTATTTTTCAACTATTCTATCTTCCCAACAAGGTTGTAAGCTTCTATAACACCATTTTAAGACTTTTGGGGCCTAGTTTTGAGTATTAGAACATGGGATACAACATAAGGGTTCTAGTAGATGATTTTATGATAAATTAGAAAACGGAGGCCTAGGTTTCTGGCGTACTGAAGGTGGTTTAATATCAGGTGGTGAATGGTTAATGAATGAGATGAGGATTAAAGAACTGTTGAGTTCGGAACTAAAATGTGAATGAACAGTGGTTGAAAAGAGTCGAGGGCTCTGGATGAAGTGATGGATCCATCTTGTATTAAAAATTTTTTGAAAATCACTGCACTACTTTTCATTGAGATTATGAGACGCTATGCGCCCGGCAGGGGCCGAGGTTGGATCCCGCCTGTCGAGGTAGCGGCGGCAGCATAAGGGCGGTGGTTTGTCCCGCTTGCGTTTAGATGTGAGGCCGGTGGCAATAAATCCCGCTCGCATCCCTTCGGATCATCAGAGCGTACAGGCGCAAAACCCTGGATTGTGATCCGAGCACTATATCTCGGGGGTTCCCATACCATGATTCTGAAGGGCAACATCTCCATGGAGATGTGTCGGGTTGGCAGTTGAACCGATAATGTGATATCACAGCCAGTAGGGCAGGCATTCATCATATGCATTTCCTATCTGTTTGCATGCTTTGACTACTTGAAATGGTTTGCCTATTTGTATAACATGCCTATTCGCTATTTGAATTTTTGCATTATATGCTTCTACTTGTGTTTTACTTGTATTGTATGTTACTTGTATTTTCTACTGGGATTGTGGATGATCGGAAGGCGGTGGCGATGGAATCGCATGGAGGATCGGTTAGAGAAGGCTGGGGGACAGCTGTGTTTGCTTAGAGTAGAAATCCCCTAAGATAGATTACCTGGTTTATTTAAGTTAATTTTGTTATAATTATGCTCATTTGTTTTGGAAGGCTTAAGTTTGAATCTTGTGATGGATATGGAGCTTAGGATTGCCTTTGGCGTCCCGGGGTCTTATATCCTACATCACTGGGCACTGTTACCATACTAAGAACCTCCGGTTCTCATACCATATTTCTGTTGTGTTTTTCAAATGCAGGTCGCAACCCACCTCGGTGAGTTGCTTTGGATGGTGACAGAAGCGGAGGATCTTGGATTCTTTTGGAGTCTTTTTGGTTTATCTTGTTTATACATCTCTCTTTTTTGTATTTTGTCTTTGCCTAGAGGCTTGTATTATGAGAGAAAAACTTGTATAAGCTATTTTTAAACTGTCAGGTTTCTGTATAGATCTGTATACTTGTATATGGCTAGCCGGCTTAAACTCCGCGAGTCATGGCTAGTTTCTTATGATATTATATACTTATCTTTCGTTGTATCTTATCTATTTCTTGTGCCTTAAGCTAGTAGCTTCGTTAGTACGTTGTGCGCTTTTGAAATCTGGTTTTTGAGCTGTATCTTTCATCGGGCTTCTAGATTATACTATTCCTTCTATATATATTATGTATGAGCTTAGAACTGTTGTAATCTCTGATTAACCTTGGCTTTACGACGCGAGGTAAAGCTTAGGCTAATTAGGGTGTTACACTTCTCCTACCAAACGGTAGGACTGTACACTCTAGATTCAAGATACCTCTAACTGTAGATGAATATTCGTCGTGCAATATCCGGCAGAGCTCAATGATAGATGTTGAAAATCGTAGGTTTGTACTTACCAAGACCGGTTTTTATGCACAGATAGTTATGTGTGGCACTTTCAAAAGTTAAGAGCAAGAAAGGGATAAAGGTTTTAATTTAGAATCATGAGGGGTCTCTGAGAATTACACGATTAATGTTGTGTATAGAAAAGTTTTTGATAAATTAAGATAATCAGGTATTGTTTAATCAATTGGTATCTCTTTGTTGTTAATTATGTTTTTTCATATTTTTTTTAGTTGGATAGAAAATTTTATATAAATAATATTTAATTTT
>NC_029785.2:113165196-113165461 GCF_000816755.2 Arachis ipaensis | reverse complement strand
CAGAGATACAATCTATAGATATGCAACAATCAATATTAGAAACAAAAAAATGTGTACGTATATTTTTTTTTTATAGAATTTAAAACATTGATTTATTGCATATTATACATTTTTCTTTAATGAATAAACCAGTTATTCTTTGAGTTTTCTTATTATGTACTATTATTTAATTTTTGCATGAATAAGAAAAAATCAATTGAACTTAATTTAAAATTAAATATATTAAAAAATATTTTTAACTAAAAATATTTTAAATATAAAGAAA
>NC_029785.2:113146751-113165171 GCF_000816755.2 Arachis ipaensis | reverse complement strand
GATTCAGAGGTTGGTCTGTAAGGATGCACCATAGTAGAACGGCCATGTCCGCAGTGAAGGAGGACTCGTGAGTGCTCGGAAAGACGTAGTGGGACATAATCTGTACCCATACGTGAGCTTCCAAGGTAAGTGCTGAAGCCGAAATTCCCTTAGGGCGGGTACGATGGTATCCGTAGATCCATCTGCTGCCAGGTGGTGCGATAACTCTGAGAACGGCGTCCCAATCAAATTGGTACATCTGGCGCTTGAGTGTGGCTTCTTGAAAGGCATCCAATCCTTCTGGAATAGGGGGAAGACTTAGAACTTTTTGAATGGCTTCTTCAGTAATGGGGACTTGCTTCTGACGGACATAGACAGACTGCAGGGTTGGCAGGTGGAAGTTGGAGTAGAACTCGACTATCCAAGAAAGATTGACCTGCCTTGGCTGTCTTTATATGAAACCCCATTGTCTTCGGGCAATTTGCGGCTCAACAAAGGTAGCAATATTGGGCGGGAGGAGAAGAAGGTATTCGTTGTTGTAACTTCTTTCAGCCAGGATGGGGAACATCTGCTCACAGTATCGATTAGGGAATCACGCAGTGTCCTTTGCTGGGAAGGCTCTTTCTTTATCATCAACCTTTATAATCCTTTTAATTTTCTTTGTTGAGGGCTTTACCGCAGTTGAAGAAGGTTCTGCCACTAATGCTCTTTTTGTTCCTCTTCTTGCTGGTTGTTTTGGGGTTAGCTTTCTCCTTTCCTTTCTTGGTGGCCATCCTGAAAAAGGGAAGAGAAAGTAAATTAAATTCAAAGAGATAGAGCAAGGAAGAGAACAGAAAAGGATGGTTATAAATGCACATTAAAAGGTAAATGATGTTAACACACACTCATGAGTACATGTGAAAACTCATTAATGGAAAATAGCTAGTGCATATGATGACAAGTGAATGCAAGGTGTTTATTGGCATGCCGACAAAGGGCATGAGTAGCATAGATCAAGCATCACTCGTAACAAACCATCACGTTTGTATTGAAAATTAATTTCAATTAATACAATAGTAAAGGGAATTTGTGAAAAGCAAGCATTGAATTTTAGAGTAGAAAAATGTAAAGAAGTTCATAATGCCATATGGAATTTTTCACAAACACATAGCATGCATGTAGAAGAAGTTCTTGAAAATAAGAATTTGAACATGCAAGTAATCCCTTAAGAAATAATATATAATTGTCAAACAAATTTTACAACAATCCACAAGCATATAATAATAAATAGTGACTCAAATAAATTGATAACACCAAGTAAAAAGGAAAAAAGAAAGAAAAAGAAAATATGAATAATGAAGGGAAAAAGAAAAGAAAAGAAGATGACATATAAAAATAAAAAGAATAATAATAGAAAAGTAAGGAGGGAAGGAGAAAGAAAAACCTTGTGAATGGGGATGAGAGTGAGTAAAAAATGAGAAAGAAAGAAGAAGGGAAGAAGGGAGAGAGAAGAAATAAGGAGGGAAAAGAGAAAAATAGGATTTGGGGGAAAAAAAGATATGATAATTGGCAAATCAGGAAAACTGTGCGGCGCAAGCGACGCGGTCGTGTGGGGCACGCGGTCGCGCGACTTGCGATTAAAGTTAATGACGCGGTCGCGTCGGTCACGCGGTCGCGTGACCCGTTTTAGGCTAATGGCGCGAGGGTAGCCTCGCACTCGCACAACTCTCTGTTCAAAATCATATTAGTGCCAAATTTTGGGGGACGCGATCGCATGGGGCATGCGATCGCGTGAGTGGGCTTTCAGAGGGATATGACACGGACGCGTGAGCCACGCATCCGCGTGGATAGAATTGTGCGTTCAGCACCAATCCAGCACCACTCTAGCACAATTTTTGGTTGTGCACCCTTTTTACGTCGAAATCCAGGGTCACGCGGCCGCGTGGGGCACGCGGTTGCGTGGGAGGCCATTATTCCCATATGACGCGGTCGCGTCGGCGACGCGGTCGCGTGGGGTGGTTTGTGCCATTGGCACGCCTCCAGCCCTGCTCCTGCGTAACTCTCTGTTCATATTATGAATGTCTCGCAGCTCCCTGCGACACGGACGCGTCAATGAGGCGGTCGCATCGCGTGATTTTTTTTATTAAATAAAGGTATGTAAATACAGATGCACGAAATGTACTAATGAAGAGAAGAGTTATTGAATAAGAAAACTAAAAATAAAGAAAAGAACGATCATACCATGCACGAAATGTACTAATAAAGAAAAGAGTTATTGTATGATGATGTTTGATGAAATGATGATTTTTGAGTTGATATTGATGATTGATAGTGATGTGATGAGGATGAATGATTTGTGGAGTGGAGGAGTGAATTGTGTTGATAAATGTGATATTGATGTTGATTGATTGGTAATGAAGTTGGAAAAATGCTAATGAGGTTTGATTATATGTAATATATTAATGTTGCAATTGAGGATGAGGTAAAGTGAAGAAATATGTGGTAAGCTTTGTGTAATATGTCATAGGGTGTTGATTTTGATGAGAATTGGAATTTGGAATGGTTTGGTTTGGTCTTGGTTGTGTTTTATAAAGGAATTGTGAAAATTGTGATTCTAGGTAAAAGTTAGTTTTTGGTGAACTTTGTCTGATCATAACTTTTGCCTCAGTTTTCAAAATTGGGTGAAATTTCTTTAGAATTAAAGATCTTTGAAAACCCTTTAAATCGATATAAAGTTTGTGAAATTTAGAATTTTGTAGAGAAAGTTATGATCATTCAAAGTTGGTATTAAAAATCTGAAATTTTGCAAGGTTGCAGAATTTCATAATTTCTGATATGTGCGAGCGCACACCCTGCGAAAATTTTGACCTATGTGCACGCACAGGCAGGAAAATGCGTTCTGTTGGCAACGCTAGCACAGCTTGTGTGCGCACATATCTAAGGAAGAATTTCAACCTGTGCGGACGCACAGGCTTGTGCGGACGCACACGTCGGGAAGGCCAGTCTGTTAGGGGCGCTGGCACAGGTTGTGCGAGTGAACAGATTCTATAAGTTTTGCCACCTATGCGTACACACACGTTTTAAAATCTCCTGGGTGTGTGCACGCACACACCCCTGTGTGGCTGCACACGCCCTGTTTCTCAAATTTTACTTATTTTTCAACTATTCTATCTTCCCAACAAGGTTGTAAGCTTCTATAACACCATTTTAAGACTTTTGGGGCCTAGTTTTGAGTATTAGAACATGGGATACAACATAAGGGTTCTAGTAGATGATTTTATGATAAATTAGAAAACGGAGGCCTAGGTTTCTGGCGTACTGAAGGTGGTTTAATATCAGGTGGTGAATGGTTAATGAATGAGATGAGGATTAAAGAACTGTTGAGTTCGGAACTAAAATGTGAATGAACAGTGGTTGAAAAGAGTCGAGGGCTCTGGATGAAGTGATGGATCCATCTTGTATTAAAAATTTTTTGAAAATCACTGCACTACTTTTCATTGAGATTATGAGACGCTATGCGCCCGGCAGGGGCCGAGGTTGGATCCCGCCTGTCGAGGTAGCGGCGGCAGCATAAGGGCGGTGGTTTGTCCCGCTTGCGTTTAGATGTGAGGCCGGTGGCAATAAATCCCGCTCGCATCCCTTCGGATCATCAGAGCGTACAGGCGCAAAACCCTGGATTGTGATCCGAGCACTATATCTCGGGGGTTCCCATACCATGATTCTGAAGGGCAACATCTCCATGGAGATGTGTCGGGTTGGCAGTTGAACCGATAATGTGATATCACAGCCAGTAGGGCAGGCATTCATCATATGCATTTCCTATCTGTTTGCATGCTTTGACTACTTGAAATGGTTTGCCTATTTGTATAACATGCCTATTCGCTATTTGAATTTTTGCATTATATGCTTCTACTTGTGTTTTACTTGTATTGTATGTTACTTGTATTTTCTACTGGGATTGTGGATGATCGGAAGGCGGTGGCGATGGAATCGCATGGAGGATCGGTTAGAGAAGGCTGGGGGACAGCTGTGTTTGCTTAGAGTAGAAATCCCCTAAGATAGATTACCTGGTTTATTTAAGTTAATTTTGTTATAATTATGCTCATTTGTTTTGGAAGGCTTAAGTTTGAATCTTGTGATGGATATGGAGCTTAGGATTGCCTTTGGCGTCCCGGGGTCTTATATCCTACATCACTGGGCACTGTTACCATACTAAGAACCTCCGGTTCTCATACCATATTTCTGTTGTGTTTTTCAAATGCAGGTCGCAACCCACCTCGGTGAGTTGCTTTGGATGGTGACAGAAGCGGAGGATCTTGGATTCTTTTGGAGTCTTTTTGGTTTATCTTGTTTATACATCTCTCTTTTTTGTATTTTGTCTTTGCCTAGAGGCTTGTATTATGAGAGAAAAACTTGTATAAGCTATTTTTAAACTGTCAGGTTTCTGTATAGATCTGTATACTTGTATATGGCTAGCCGGCTTAAACTCCGCGAGTCATGGCTAGTTTCTTATGATATTATATACTTATCTTTCGTTGTATCTTATCTATTTCTTGTGCCTTAAGCTAGTAGCTTCGTTAGTACGTTGTGCGCTTTTGAAATCTGGTTTTTGAGCTGTATCTTTCATCGGGCTTCTAGATTATACTATTCCTTCTATATATATTATGTATGAGCTTAGAACTGTTGTAATCTCTGATTAACCTTGGCTTTACGACGCGAGGTAAAGCTTAGGCTAATTAGGGTGTTACACTTCTCCTACCAAACGGTAGGACTGTACACTCTAGATTCAAGATACCTCTAACTGTAGATGAATATTCGTCGTGCAATATCCGGCAGAGCTCAATGATAGATGTTGAAAATCGTAGGTTTGTACTTACCAAGACCGGTTTTTATGCACAGATAGTTATGTGTGGCACTTTCAAAAGTTAAGAGCAAGAAAGGGATAAAGGTTTTAATTTAGAATCATGAGGGGTCTCTGAGAATTACACGATTAATGTTGTGTATAGAAAAGTTTTTGATAAATTAAGATAATCAGGTATTGTTTAATCAATTGGTATCTCTTTGTTGTTAATTATGTTTTTTCATATTTTTTTTAGTTGGATAGAAATTTTTATATAAATAATATTTAATTTTTATTTGATACAGGAACAGAGATACAATCTATAGATATGCAACAATCAATATTAGAAACAAAAAAATGTGTACGTATATTTTTTTTTTATAGAATTTAAAACATTGATTTATTGCATATTATACATTTTTCTTTAATGAATAAACCAGTTATTCTTTGAGTTTTCTTATTATGTACTATTATTTAATTTTTGCATGAATAAGAAAAAATCAATTGAACTTAATTTAAAATTAAATATATTAAAAAATATTTTTAACTAAAAATATTTTAAATATAAAGAAAATATTAAATATTTCTCGTGAATCGTACGAGTACATACGTTAGTCAGGACCTAAATCATGTGTGTGTAAAAGTTAATTACAACAAAAAAAATACCGGTTATACTAAGTAACTTGTCCAACTGGCCCAAAGCATGAAGAGCCCACCTTCATATCTATCTCTTGTTAAAACATACTTCGACTTGGCTAGTGGCTAAAAATCATAAAGTTCAACAAGGGAAGTATATCAGCATCAACACAAAAACACAGCCATCAACAGACTGTTTCGTTCCTTTTCTCTTGTTTTCAATTCCTGTCATCAAGAAGTTGAGCACATGTTTTGTCCAATCTCACTCCCGAATGTTATCCACATGAAAGATTGGCGGCTTATAGATCAGGGAGGCCACACTTACCGTCGTCGGCAGCAAGAAGCACTTTTGTATGAAGACAACAAAAGTCTTTTTGAATTTTTGCCGATTCTCTTCCCCTTCAATGATCATATCCAGCACATTCCTTGTCTTCCGGATTCAGTTTGGTGTAATCAACCTTTTCATCAAAACGATTCCCTACAATATTTTAATAGCAAAAATCAGTCAAAAAGGCGCAGTTTAATTTTCTGTACACCAATGAACTAAAAATAAGCAGGAAGTAGAAAGTGTATTACCACCGTTGTTTATGCCCAGCGCAGCTGCTACTTTCTGAGGAGTTATGTATATTTTTTCCTGAAGAGTTTTCAAGCATCCCTTAGTGTCATCATAGCAATCAATCAATTCTCTCAGGAGGGCGTGAGAGACATTCATTTCTGGGACATGTGCCAGGGCACCAAATTCTATTTCTTCCACTATATCTTTCTTTTCCTGACTCATATCCCAGAACACCGTTGCTATTGCCTTTGTTTGGGATCTGCAATCATGAGTTTTCTGCAAGTTTTAAAACAGAATGTGAGGATATATTTATAATACAAAATAGATATTATTCGAATGAAAGCGGATAAATATATTTAATGTACTTACGTTATAGTGCGGCTTCTCCTTCGTTGTCACCATTGTCTTGTTCTGTTTTGCTGTAATGAAAAAATTTGGTAAATACTTCACTCAATACACCGATAAGCACAAGCATGTATATCTTAATTAAGTCAATTAAAATGTCACAGCCCACTGAACCGAAACTCATTTATGCACAGAATCAAACATGATAAATAATAAAATAGCTAGGAAATGATTGCTGCATGCAATCATAGTAACCCTAAACCCTGAACAAAGTAAAAGAAGGTCACCGAACCGAACATTGTTTATGTAGTGAATAAATGGTGATCAACTTTCAATCATCAATAATAGTATTTCTCCATGCAAAAGAAGTACTAAATAGAGTAACAATCAAGTACAAAGCCTTAATTACACTATCCACTGAACTGAATGAAACTAAGAACAAATATCATTTAAAGCCCTAGTTATACTGTAAAAATGCAATCACAACAACCCTAAACCATGAACACATTAAATATCAAGTAAATCAAAATCACAAAGGCCACCGAACCGAACAATGTTCATGCGGTGAATAAATAGTGATCAACTTTCAATCAACAAGAATAGTATTTCTCCATGCAAAAGAAGTACTGAACAGAGTAACAACCAATTTCAAAGTCCTAGTTAAACTATCCACTGAACTGAATGAAAATAACAACAAATTTCATTCAAAGCCCTAGTTATACTGTAAGAATGCAATCACAGTAACCCTAAACCCTGAACAAAGTAAAAGAAGGCCACCGAATCGAACATTGTTTATGTGGTGAATAAATGGTGATCAACTTTCAGTAAACAAGAATAGTATTTTTCCATGCAAAGGAAGTACTAAACAGAGTAACAACCAAGTACAAAGCTCTAGTTATACTATCCACTGAACTGAATGAAAATAACAACAATTTCATTCCAAACCCTAGTTATACTGTAAAAATGAAATCATAGTAACCATAAACCCTGAACACATTAAATATCAAGTAAATCAAAATCACAAAGGCTACCGAACTGAACAATGTTCATTTGGTGAATAAATGGTGATCAACTTTCAATCAACAAGAATAGTATTTCTCCATGCAAAAGAAGTACTGAACAGAGTAACAACCAATTTCAAAACCCTAGTTAAACTATTTATCCACTTAACTGAATGAAAATAACAACAAATTTCATTTAAAACCCTAGTTATACTGTAAGAATGCAATCACAGTAACCCTAAACCCTGAACAAAATAAAAGAAGGCCATCGAACCAAACATTGTTTATGTGGTGAATAAATGGTGATCAACTTTCAGTCAACAAGAATAGTATTTCTCCATGCAAAAGAAGTACTGAACAGAATAACAACCAAGTACAACGCCCTAGTTACACTATCCACTGAACTGAATGAAAATAACAACAAATTTCATTCCAAACCCTAGTTATACTGTAAAAATACAATCACAAATTCACAATGATTCGATCTATTAAACGAAGCAAATTAATCCGGTAAACCTAAAATGCAACTAGGAGAAATGTGACATTGCAAGATTTCAAATGAACAGTAGTTTTTCTCATACCTTTGGTCGTCTCTGTTGCTATTTTCGTTCGTTTCTGGTTGTTCCTTGCCAAATCTTCTCGCGATTCTTCTGCAGTAGTGGCTTTCGCAGAGAACGTGACTGAAGTTTGAGTGATTTTGAGAGAGATTCAAAGAGAAGGAGCGATTTCGTGTAGCGGTTTCGTGTTGAGAAAGAAATAACGTTTTTCCATAATGAGCACGAAGTAACGAAAAGTTTTCGGGCGCGTGTTTTCACTCATCATTAATGCGCATGACTCTATTTGAACTTGGGTCAACTTGTTACATGATTACATGAATGTGTAGCATGCATGTAGCTAGAAATTACAAAGTTCAGCAAGGATAGACATCCTATCAAACTCCTTCTTCGATAAGACTTATGAAATACGTGTCAATACAGAATCATAAATAAAAAATTTTTGTAAATCTGTTCACATTTGCATCTATACCGTAGTATTCACCATGTATATATTTATTGGACACCAAAAAGAAAATCTGAATATCTCAAATATAATTTTTTGTGTTTAATTTTTAATAATTTTTTATTAAAAGTACTAATTCGAATATGCTTATTGATTTGAAAGTGACGCTAGTCAAATTTAATTATAACAATTCTGTGTGTACGTAATAGTCAGTCATATATGGAACTGTTATTTAATAATTAGTCGATAATTATTACTCATAATCTTACTTGTCAACTCCTAAATTGGTCAAAATAAATAATTTAGAATAATTTGTCCCATGGTTAAATCAATATATATCCTGTTAACTTTATTTTTTATATTATATTTTTTGTATAATAACTTTCAAAATTTTACTTATATTGAATTCAATTAAAAATGATAAAGTCCAAGTTTGAACATTCAGAATTTTGTTATAATAATGTAAATAATAATTATGATTAAATTTTAACTTTTTTAGTACCATTATTATATAGTTTATTTTGAGTTTTAAAATAGAAATGTTCAAATATTTACAATGAACTGTGTCAAGAATAGGATATAAAACTACGTTTTTTTTTATTTATCTAAAATAAGGAGGATTTAAAATTACTAAAATTTCTTAAATCAAATTTTGTTAGGTGAATATTTTTTTATTATTATATAAATCGTCTTAAAGTTTTGTGGTTTAGGTTAACTAGTAAAACATCACAAATTGAGGCGATTTATGCTTAAACTTGGTAATCTAAAAATATGTAAATCGTCAAAGAGTAGTATGGTTTTTTAAATGACTATAAATCATTCAAGATAGAAAGAGTAACGGGTAAAAGTTAAAAACAAAAAACCCTTAAGGTTAGAGCAAGGCATAAATCGTCTTATGTATCCAATTTTTATACGTTATTTTTTCCATCTTTAGATGTTTTATAGTCATCTACAAAAACACAATACTCTAGAACAAATTACATGCTTTTGAATTACCAAGTTCAAATATAAATCGTACCAACTGCGATGTTTTACTAATGAATTTAAACCACAAAATCTTGGAACGATTTATATAATAATAATAAAAAAATATTCACATAAAAACTGATTTAAGGATTCTAATAATTTTGAATTCTTCTTATTTTATATAATTAAAAGAGCCTATAAAAATTTTTATTAATGAATTATAGTTTAATAACATATATAGTTCAATATAAAAATGCTAAAAATAACACATCTCATTGAGCAAAGTGTGCGAAGGAGTCCTAATTTATTTTCTCTCAGAACTTGACTAGCATAAACGAACAAACATTGCTTTAAGTCATGCTTTAGATATCAAACAAGGGATCTATATATATGTAGCTGGAAATTCCATATAAGTGGTCCTCATAGCTTCCGATGTTCCTAGCTAACTAATGTTTTTTCTCCAACAAATAATACAAACCACACAACTTCAATAACAAAATCGCGCAGACCTAAACCCTAATTGTCAAAACATTAAACAAACATTTCATGAGAATTGTAATATTCTAGGTCAACCTATCATGTATTGAAGCCCTTATTTGTTCTCTATTATTATTCTTAATTGTTTAGGCCAATTTGTGTGTCGTTTACACTTTAAACCCACCACGTGTAGAGGCATAAGAGTTAACTTGCATGGAGCAATCCCTTAACTGTTCAACAAAAATGGCCAGATTAGTCTCTTGGAGAATGGGGAAGAATCTTTGAATCCAAGTTTTAATTTGTTGTATTAGAACATGTTAAACACGAAGAGTAGGAGCTGGATTTGTGAGTTATAATAGTTTTTGTTGAAAGTTCTCTGCATTTATGGCAAAGCCCTTTGCTTATCCTAGCAGTATGCCTAAATTTTCTCAGGCCGTCCACGCCTTTCTGAAATGTCATCAATACCCTTTGACTTCCACAAGAATAGCATATGTGGTCACTCAAGTAATATATTTTTTTTATCGGTTATTGTTACTTCTTTAATATCAAAGTAATATCAATGATTGTTTTACTGTACGGTAGTACCCTTTGATAATTAAACCATTCATAAGTTTTTGTAATATATGTGATTTTAGTTGTGACAAACATTTTGACACGGAAAAGTATATCTTTCGATAGTGTATCTGTATCTAAATATAAATTAGGTTTTTTTTTTGTGACTAAATATAAATTAGGTTTAATTATTATATTAGTCTAAAAAATTTAATTATTAAATTTTTTAAAAAATATTTTGATAAAAATATAATTTAATCAATAAAAAAATAATTTATTAAAGAGTATTTTGGTAAGTAAAATGTAATGATAAAAAATAAAATTTTTGCTAAAGGATCTTATAAAAAATAATTTATTTTTTCTTGAAAAATGGATAAAATTAACATTAATTAACACAAAATTTAACACGGATTAAAGATGAAGTTTTTTAAAAGTTATAAGGGAGAGAAATATACATTTTATAAATAAAGGGGAGGAGAGTATCATTTTAGTATCTCACAGGGGAAGAAAATGGTATTTTTTCTAAAAAAATAATATAATACCAATTAAAACAAATCATAGAGAAGTATAAGTCATGAAATTAAGACGAAAAGGATATAATAGACCTTGCACAGAGAAGTAAAGTATGAGAGCAGTGATATATATTATTGGAGTATGTTCAAGTTATATAGGTAGCTGAAGATTTCATAAGGACTAAATAATAATGTAAAATATTACACGAGAAAGCCACTATAGTACTCTTCCGCATGCCCCATGCATGCAACCTTCTCAACTTTTACCACTTTTGCCGCGTCAACTCTTCTCTCAAATATTCTCCTTTATAAACCCTTCCATCTTCATTTCTCCATCACCACCCTCCACATTCCCAAACACACAAAACAAACAAACATAGAATATAGAAGAAAGCAATTCTCCTCCTCTCTGATTCTGAGTTCTTAAATTGAAGCCATCTCTTGTAATTGGCAAAGCCATGGGATTCCTAAAGGCCATATTCACCATAGCAATAACCATGGCTTTGTCGATCGCGCTCATCACGATGAACGGTATTAACCAGTTAGAGGAAGTGAAATCGTCGCAGGATCAGCAGCAGCAACAGCCATTGATCCATGATGGCGAAAACAAAATAGTTCTTCCTTCTAAGCGGCTGAATCGCTTCCTTGCTGAATATCCGGATGACAAGAATCCAAGGAATCCAAAAGCGGCAGATCATTGCAAAAGGGATAACGAGCTTTGCTACTTGATGGGTTACGATAGGAACACGACAGCGTGCTGCAACAACAAGTGTATGGACTTGGGGTACGACAAGCATAACTGCGGCGCGTGCCAGCAGAAATGCAAAAAGTATACTGATTCGTGCTGCAGAGGGGAATGCGTCAATACCAACTTCGACAAGAGGCATTGCGGCGGTTGTAACAACCGGTGTGAAAAGGGCCAATACTGTGTCTACGGACTCTGTGGTTACGCCTAAGTCTCACACGAGTCTCCAAATGTAAAAGAAAAGGGGATATTTATAGTAATTATATACGAGGTTTGTGATTTTTATTAAAGAAAATTATTCAATAAAGTAAACCACATTTGTGGTGGTTCTCATCTTGCAAATATATAATATAGCACATATTGTCGTGATTACTTCTTAAGTTTGCAGTCTTGAAGTGTTTCTTGAAAGCATAATGCTAACTCAGAAAATAAGTTGAATTAAATAAATCTGTTTTCGGTCATAAATTATGAGATGTTTTGTGATTCTTAACTTTTCCTCTCACACGATGAATTGTGCACATGCTATTTGAATTTGGATCCTCTAAAATGAAAAATTTAATAAAATAATAAAATAAAGAGTTAATCACTATTGATTTTATAACTTCTATAAAATGTGTGCTCTGCTATTTTAATTTAAGAGTAACTAACTCCTCAGTTTACCACTTTACCAACTTTTTCACCTTAAAAGAACATAATCCATACTATTTTGTCAGAGCTATCATATATAGAGTTCTGCAATGTATGTGTAATAGAAAGTTTACTCTCACATTCATTGGAGTTCAGTGCAACATAAATATGAATAAAATGAAAAATCTCATTTCTTCTTTTCGAGTCTCGTATGTGGTTTTCATTCTATTGAAAAAAGAAAAGGTATCACGCTTGAGAGATCTAAAAGATCAATAACTTGTGCTGTGTATTAATCCTCCTAAATGTTTCAAAGCTAATTGGCCCCCTAATTAATCAATGATAACCACATTAATATGCTAAGTGAATTTTGACTATATACTGCTCAAAAGGATCGGCTATTTGAGTTTTGAACCCTTTTATAGTGTATAAACCCCGCAAAATTTCACCACATATCGTTTGGTATCTAAATGCTATAAAATGAGTTTATATCTATAAATCAGATTAATCAGTAAATTAGTTATCATATTGACAAGCAAAGGCGAGAGCTTAATTGACGACTACTTAAAATCCAACTTTTGGAAGCAAATTAAGGTGGCATATGGAATGCAGCTTGCAAATTGTAACTAGTAACCACATGCACAGGCAACGAAAACCATCCATTTGATATTTATAGATTTGCCTTAAAAAAAGGGTGTCACATGTGCGATTCATTGTTTTGGAAGGAAAGAGGGAGGGCGACAAAATAACAAAATTTAAGATAGATTTGATATCTGATAGGTGACGAGAAAAATCAACCAATATTGATATATTGAATTATTGATCTTATTATTCTCCTTCTTGGTGTCTATTGTCAATGTTGTCAAAGGAAGACATCTTTTTTTTTTAGAGAGAGAGAGAGAGAGAGAGAGAGAGAGAGAGAGAGAGCAGATAAATTAATTAATGTTTGTGGTGACTCAGTGATAAATGAGGCACAAAGTACATGATTTTCTCTAACGCCTCTAATGGACTATTGGAGGCTTGGAGCTGGTAACTTATTGTAGTACATGTCTACGAAAATTTTAAAAAGGGTGAAGTATATTATATTTTATCATCATTGTAGTATCTTGTGTTTTTCTCTTTTAAAATGGTTTACTTATAAATATATTTGTACATGGTGTTTTATTTTCCCTAGCATGGTCTAATGCATACATCTTATTCTTGTTTTTCCATTTCTACTTTATTGGAAAAGTGATTCCCTGAGGCACTCTGCCATGAACTAACAATGATAAGGCTAATGCTAAACTGCAACTTGGAAGATATGTCCTAGAGTTTGATGATATTAAGAGTAACTTTTGCCTCCATTACCAAATATAGTACTTAGTCAGTTAGCCTACCACTGAATGAGAACTTTGTTGAACAGCCCACTGCCCACCCAAATTGCATACCCATTTCTTAAAAGTTGGAACAAAAAATAAAAATAATATAAAAATATGGAGAATATTTTTTGAAAAGGTCAGTCACTAGATAACCAAATTATCCAGCAAGAAATACTTGAATGCTCATTCTTGGAGCTCATTTTCGGTTTGTTCCAATGACATGCAATATCTCTTTGATTAAATGGCACATTTTAACCACAGGTCGCAACACGGAAAAAGGTTCAATTGTCTAGTAGTCAAAGATGGCATTTTGTTAACAGAGTTTGGCTGGCAAATGTCTTACTTGTACTAGCCAGAAGCTAGTTTTTGGGAGTTATCAGGCTTCAGTTTCTGCTTCATCTTGGACAGAATTCAAAGTTTGGTTAAGGTAACCTAGAGCTTCATCTAGTGCCGATTCCTTTGCTTCATCAGCATACAAAATCTTCTTAGTTGCTACAGTCATCTGCATTAAGAACATTTAAGAGTTTATTCATTATTTTTTTAAGTTAAAAAAGAAATCGTTGAGTTTCTATGAACCACCAATGTTCAAATACTATAGGAATGACCACAATCTGGAGGCCTTTTGGTATCTAACTCAGGTCTAGGAGTTCATTATTTGTAAATACAATGATGAGCAGTTTCAGAAGTCAATACATAACAATGTAATCCATCTTTATCATACCGATGCAAGCAGAGTCAGGTTGACAAATGCAGCAAGGATAACCCTTGTGATAATTCCATGATGAGAAAAGAATAAAAATAAAAAGTTGACCCAGATGGAGGAAGGAAATAAGTTACTTTTAAAGCTACAAAACCTACAAAGAATAGATGGTTATACTTATATAGTATTGCGAAGAAACACAGTATTCAGTACTCAAGGTCAATGCCAATCAACTTAATCAGAGCCACCAAATGTATAAACAACTTAGAAAATTATACATGTCAATGCCAAAATCATATTTTTTCTAAACAAAACTTTTTTGAAGTTTATTGCCTCCATTTCTATTCAATAATAAGTATTAGAAAACTGATATACAGTCTTTTGCTTTTGGGGGCTAAATAATGAGAATAGATGATATGGACAAGGAAGTGCCACAAAAGTGGGACACGACCATGTTGCAAAGATAAAAGACCAGAACATATTTGTGAATAAATAAAACAGAACTTCAATACAAAGAATTCTTACAGGATTATTATCCACTTCTGAAGCCTGACAAAGGATTTCTATATCCCGTAGTTTTGCAAAGTAAAAGTCTCTTTCTTTTTCCAGGTGACCCATAGCAATTTTGAGATCAGCAACCTGTCAAATAGGAAACATCAGAATGAAGAAGTGAACTACAAACAAACCGTAAGGCACTTCATTAAAATAACCAAGTGTAAAACTTTCAACAGCATTATCCAGATAATAACTAATAAGTAATATGTCAGGCAACTGAGTATGTGAGAGCATCGGCATATTAAATACCATCAGGAAAACAAAAAATCCCTAATTATATAAAAACATAGTAAAATGGGACCAGAGATTGCATTATTCCATTAGTCAACAACTACTTTTCAATCTCTCATCACATTACTATAATTTTTGATACTAAAGTGAATACCTGTTGGGACAAAGCCTCAATCTCTGCTGACTTATTAGGTTCATTTTCTACTCCACTTGGCCTGATTTGCTTGGCCCCTTTACACAAAAGAAATTAGTCAAACAAGGCAAACAAGGATAACAAAAGGAAAAGGTAAACTGGTAAAAGCAATATGGCATAATGTAGAACAACTAAGGATCAAAGACATCAAGAAACTAACCAGATGTTGGATTAGAATTGAGTGCGGTGCCTGAACCAGAATGATTCACAATGTTTGTCTGCAATGATTTTGAGCCCTTTATAGAACACCTTAGATTTCGGTCCTTTCCACCCTTACACCTTCGTTCCACAGGATTATAGTTCCTAGAAAACAAACAAGTAATGACATGTTATAAAGTGCAATATCAGATATACAAATGCATGCACCATGCTGCATTGCTATTTATTTGAAAATATGTGTGTGAACATGTATCATGCAATTAGTACTATAATATACATACACCGAATACCAAAACCTTTTAAATGACAGTGAGGATACTCAAAGAAAGTAGCATACTCATTCATAATGCCACCATTCACTGAATCACAGTAACGTTTCAACCATTGCAGGAACTCCAAGTTATCCAGAGGTCGGCCTTTAACAAGCCTGTTAACTTCGATATGCTGCCATAGAGTAGTCATGTTAAATTCATTAAGTGCAAACACAAAATATATATTGCACCAACATACTTTCTTTCACAAGTAAATTTGTTGTCTAGACTACATTTAATATTAAATAACAAACGAAAACTCTTGCACTAGGATTGAACATCTATTATTCAGACCATTTTGGTGATGCAAGCTTGTAGATACAAATTATTGCTGGGAAGCAGGCAGTAAGAAACATAAATAAAGAATAGGTGATCTGCAATTGGAATGAAACTCCACCATGTCATCAAAACAACTTTCAGTCCCAGATAGACGCACTATTTTGCTATATGTGGTAAAAGTTTGTTGGCGATGAACCACTTTGTAGTAATGCTAAACAGGAAAGTGTTTATTAAGTTATAAACTTGAAGGTTATAATAAGCTAGCCATAGTATTATTTCATTCTTTCTCTTTATTTAAGGAAAAAAAGATCTCCTCCAAGTATTCCAATTGACAGAGTCATAAGAAACAGATACCTTGTCAATTTTCAGCTTGTTGAACACATCCTGCAGAATTTTGTAATTCTGGATCATATCATACTCTGTCTTTGCATCAAAGTTCACCTAGAACAAACCCAGATTGCCAAAAATTACCCTTCGCAGAGATATAACACCAGACAAGCTTAAAAGAAGGTCAAAACAAAGTAATGTTCCCACCTTGTGCATTGGAACAACACCTGGATATGTCATGTCCATCATCTGGCATTGAACAGCACCAGATGCAGCCTAACCAACAACAGCATAAACAGGATCAGAACCCTGCCAATAACAAGATTTTCACCATAGATAACACACCTATATACCTGGAACTACTCTAGCATCAACTAATTGGCTCTACAGTTACTAGTTTTAGCCTTCTTAACTAATGGAATATAAATTATTCGTTAGAGAAATGAAAATCAGTCCCACTAAAAATGAGTGTCTCATGTAAAAAGAACATATTAGCAACATGAGCACACTTGAAGGCAGCATCAACACTCAGTCAATATAATTATCAACATTCTTCCAGTTTGACTAGTTGTCTAAACACAATGTGCACAAGTACAACCGAAATCTTTAAAAACTGCAATTTAAATGTTAAACCTTCGATCATATAATAACTATTTATATAAATAAAAACAAAAAAACGCATGCATTGTCAAATGTCAACGTAAGCAACTCCAGAACAGCAAGAAGTAGTGGCAAATGCAAGTTAGATTAGAGTATTGAAATTTCAACGTAGAATTACGAAAGGAACCCCAAAGTTGTAATGTGAATTTAGCAAAAACGTGCAAAATTAGTGCAGAGAGAAAGAGAGAGACCTCCTCGATGCGAGAGAGATTGAGATGGAGAGTGGAGTTGATCCAAGTGAGAATCTCATTCCTGCCGACAAAGTAGGCGCTGTCCATCATTCCAATATTGGAAGCCATTTCCACCAGCACCAATCCTAAGATGAAGAATGCGTGAGAGAGAACCGAAATGTGAGGTGGGTTCGAAGAACAAGGGTTTCGAAAGGGGAAAATGCCGAAACGAAACGCAACGGAAAGAAGGAATTGAATTTAGAATGAGAGTGAGAGTGGCATTTGCGGAAACTCTCTCTCACCGCTTCCTTCACCTGTTTTCAGTACGTGACGCGTAACGCTTCCCAAAATTCGGTGGTGGGAAAACTATTTTTTTAATTGTTAAATATTCCACTTTTTCCCCTTTTTAAAGTATATTGATTGATAATGATAATTGATAATTTGATATATATAAACAACTTTTTTTTTTTTTGAATAACTAACATTAAGTCAGTATCCCTTAATTATTTTGTTAATATAAGTCAACAACGAATTAGCTCATTTGAATTCACCAAATCCTTAACATCGAGTTTATGTTCGAAGGCACAACAGAAGGAGAAGTATTCTATGAAGCACGGATTCTCTCATGGTGTCGGCGTATCTGTGTCGGACGCGAATCCGACGCCGACACGCGGTGGATACTTTAAACGAGCGTATCGGCGGCGTGTCTTCTTGCGGTACAGAATTTTGGTAGAGCTATCACGAATCCGAACGAATCCGACTCGATTTAGATGTTCATGAGACAGATTTTTCTGCTAGACTGCAAATCTTCAATTGATTTTGTGATTTTGTGATTTTATGACCCGATTAATCAATTTTTTCTTTCTAATTTTAAAATATTCTAAAATTAAAACAAATCAAAATTTAAATTTAAAAATAAAATAATTAATAAATCAAAACCTAAATCTACTTACCGTTTATCTGTGGTAGCTTACTTACTCACTAGTTTANNNNAACGTATCATATTCAATTTTTTATAAAAAGAACGGATCGGCGTATCTGTGTCGTGTCGTATTCGTATCGCATGTCGTATCGGTGCTTCTTAGGAAGTATTTGCCCCTAAATAATATAGCATGCTACTATTTTTTAATGCAAATGAAGAAAGATAACGAAATATTCACTAAATATTTAGATTCTACATTATTTGTAAATTGTAATAAATATGTGAACGGCAATTTCTCAAATAAAGTAAAACGAAAAATCTATTTAATAAAATAGACAAATTTG
>NC_029785.2:113146394-113146729 GCF_000816755.2 Arachis ipaensis | reverse complement strand
ATATACTTGTGAGAAAATTTTTAAAATTGGACAAATTAAACTCAAAATTGATATTTTTAAATTTTAAAAAAATAAAAAATTTAAATATATTTTTAAGTCTTCAGAAACTTAAATGTTCACGGACTAAAAATTTAAGGATTGATTTGTTTTTCTTTTTATTTAAAGATTGTTGCAAAGATAATTACCAATTGGGAAGGGGCAGTTGAAGAAATAAACCAATTCCATTATTATAGCCCACGGTTTTTCGTTCTTGGGTTTAATTTTAGGATATCATTAAAGAAGTGAAATATTTTAAGCCAATTTTATAGTGTTTTATTTTGGTGTCTAAATTATTA
>NC_029785.2:113144358-113146287 GCF_000816755.2 Arachis ipaensis | reverse complement strand
TCAAAATTCATTAAATATTAATTATTTATTTTTTAAAATAAATTAGACAAAGTGTTTAAGGTATCATAACCATCACCGATATTTTAAAAGTAAAGGATTATGGATTCAAGTTACGTGCAGTATGGGGAAATTCTGATTGGCACCACACCAACATACACTAGGCAGACAGCAGGAAGGAGATGCCCAAGAAATTAAATGCGCAATACCTTTTTTAATTTTTATTTTTTCTAAAAGATATATTATCTTAAGAATTTAACTAACATATATTTTAAAGGTAAAATTATCATATTCAGACAAATAAATTTTATATTTTATTATAAGACCATTTAACATCTAAAAATTATCATATTCAGACAAATAAATTTTATATTTTATTATAAGACCATTTAACATCTAAAAATTATCATATTCAGACAAATAAATTTTAAATTTTATTATAAGACCATTTAACATCTAAAAATTATCATATTCAGACAAATAAATTTTCTGTAAAAATGTAATAAAATGAAAAAATTTTACTGTTAAAGAATTAGAAGTAAGTAGAATTGAATTAAATTAAGTCAAGTTTAAATTTGGCTCATAAAAATTAGGCTCGACTCATGACTCAATTCTTTTATTATAGAATCTACTTATAAAGTTTAAATTTAGCACAACAAAAATACATAAATTGACTCAAATAACATGAACATAATCAATAAGGTAAAAGGCATAACTAAACCTAAAACATTTTAAAATGACATGAATCCCCCAAAATAAAAATCATTATGTCAAAGTCTAATGTATATTTATATAAATTGAATTGACCTAATTCGAATTAGCCTTTTCAGTAGTAAATTGAATTGACTTAGTTCGATTTACTACAGAACAGTCCATATATAATAAATCGAATCATCTTAATTCGATTTAGTACTGGTACAGATTATTTTGACATTTACGACCTTCAAGTTAATTGTTTATTTATTTTATATTAACTTTAAAACATAAATGTCAATAAAGAAATACCCCGTTTGGATTCAAATAAAATATCAAAAAAAAAAACGAATAAGAATAGAAATTCAACTTTTGTGTTTTAGTTCATTTTCAGAAATTTAGAAAATCTATTTTTTTTATAAATTTATGAATTTAAAACGGAATATTAAACGATTTCTAAAATTTTATTAAAAAATATCCTTTAACTCATTAGCATCTAAAGAATCATTTCTGAAATTTTTAATATTGAAAAGGTTAATATAAAGTATAACCCTCCAAAGTGTTATATTTCTAAAAATTTATTAAAAATTATCCTTTAACTCATTAGCATCTAAAGAATTATTTCTGAAATTTTTTATGTTGAAAAGGTTAATATAAAGTATAGCCCTCCAAAGTGGCATATGAGTTAAAACTTGAATTTTTTCAGAGTCAGAAATAACAGATAGTTATACATTATAAAATGATCAATTATATTTATATTAACTTTTTCAATATCAAAAGTCTCGTTATACTTTATTATTTTAATTATTTCTTAAATTACATATTGTATAAATATAGTTAGTTATTATATAATGTAAAACTATCTGTTACTTCTGACTCTGAAAAATTGTTTTAACTCCTATGCCACCTTAGAGAGCTATACTTTATATTAACATTTTCAATATCAAAAGTCCTGGTAATGATTCTTTGATGCTAATGAATAATGAGTCAAAAGGATAATTTTTAATGAATTTTTAGAAATCGTTTAATATGCCATTTTAAATTCACAAGTTTATAAAAATGTAGATTAAATCAAATTAGGTCAATTCAACTTACTAGTATGCACCTAATTCGATTTACTAAGTAACAATTTATATAAATATGTGTATGAGATTTTGACGTAACAATTTTTATTTTGGGATTCATGTAATTTTAATATGTCTTTGGTTTAGTTATGCATTTTACCCTAATTAATAACTC
>NC_029785.2:113142831-113144289 GCF_000816755.2 Arachis ipaensis | reverse complement strand
ACAAATATAAATATTATAATTAGAAAAATAAATAAATAAGTCTCTAATTTTTTTTAATTTGAAGACAAATTTGTTTCTCGGGATTAGAAAAATACAAAATCATCTCCCACCTTATAAAATACGTGACATTTAGATCATTCCGTACAATTGCCTAATCAAAATGTAATAAAGTGTGCTGATGTGTCATTCATATATCTGTTATGATGTTTACGTGATCTGTTGTAAAAAGGTTTGAGGATGGATAAGTCCGCAGACTTCAAAATAATGTCGTCTTGCGATGAGTCTTCCTCGCTTGACTTATTCATTTTTTTCCCTATCTGAAGCATTTCTGAAGCCCCCTTATCGCTGAAGTTTTGTTCATAAATGAAGAGAAGGATAAATTTCCATATTTCAAATTCTTCATTGAGGAACAACTTGAATCAATGGGATCTTTTCTCCATATTTCAATTCCCAAGAAAAAAGGTAAATTTCTAAAAAAAAAAGGCTCAAGAATCAAATTAAATCAAGTCGAACCTACCCCACCACCAAAATTACCAGATACAACAGAGCACGTTCATGTGACTGTGAGTCCCAATATGAGCAAGAGCATTTTTAATTCTCTCATGTCCTTGAAGTTCATTAGTATAATATGACACACTTTTTTCATTTTCATAAGTTTTCACCAAGACTGCACGATGCACAAGTGGATAGACAGGCTTAGGAAAAGAGACATCCTTCCATTTACAGAAGTTGTAGATAAAACGGTTTAAATGAGCAGCTTCCCTTGCAAGATCAACTTTGGACAACATGAAAATTGTAAACTATTGAACATTTTTATTCGATCTTAATCAATTGAGAGTAGGAATAAGCCTTGAAGATTTTGCTATCAAATTGATAATTACAAAATCTCTTCTAATAGATTCTCCCACACCAGCTAAGTGAAAATTAAAAGAGGAAGATATATGAGAATGAATAAGCTAGGAGGGAAGCTGAACCTGAGGAGGAGAGGCAGGATAACATGCTAGAAAATGAATGAAAATTCTAATTTAGGGCTTCTCGAAATGGGAGTGGCGCCGTTGTGCCTTTAACTTCTTAGTTCATAAACCTCAGTGGTAAAGAGAATGCTTCATATAGGAGGAAAAATGAAGAAGTTAAGGACTCATCACAAAACGACATTGTTTTGAAGTCTAAAGACTTATCCGTCCTCGAACTTTTTTACAATGGAACACATAAGCACCATAACGGATATATGGACAACACATCAGCCCACTCCGTTACGTTTTGATTAGGCAATTGTATGAAAGGATCTAAATGTCACGCATTTTGTAAGGTGAGAGATGATTTTGTATTTTTCAATCCTGAGGGACGAATTTGTCTTTGAATTAAAAAGTCAGGGACCTATTTGTCCTTTTCTCTTATAATTATATATGTGTATAAAATTATATATTATTATTGTAAATTAAAAATATAAAATGTACA
>NC_029785.2:113132521-113142754 GCF_000816755.2 Arachis ipaensis | reverse complement strand
ACATATATGTGTGTGTTTTATTGGGTCAAAAATTTTATTTTTAGTATTTTTGACATAAAGTGGCCAAGTAATTGAGAAGTTGGGCCTCACATATGGAAAATTAGAAGCCGACTTAAATGGCAAAGGAGGTTGGGAAGAGAGACCCATCTTTTCGGGAAGTGATGATCCCTTCTCTGAGAAAATTATACGGGTCAAAATTTTTAGAAAATTTAAAAGTTTGGATACGAATCTTTATAATGGTACCACAGATTTGTGACATCACCTTGACAATTTCAAGAGTCACATGTACTTGGCAGATACATCTTCGATCCAAAACTACAATGAAATAGTTCAACAGTCTTCCGCGCATGTCGGTAACATGCTTTAATGACCTGGCCAGAATTTTTTTAACTCATTTTTTCATACAGAAAGACAAGACAAAACACGCACCAAGCTTTTTAGGAGTAAAACAGAAAGTCAAAAAATTCTTGAGAGTCTATATGAAAAGATTCAATAAAGCGTGTTAAGAGATCCAAAACCTACCAACAGAAGTAGCTATAATAAGACTTGTCAACGGCTTTAGAGATGGACCTTTCTCACAATCAATATCAAAGGGACATACGACCTCTTTATACGAGGTATAGGATAGGGCAAAAAATACATCAGTATGGAGGATACCATCCGAATAAGAAAAACCCATCTAGGACGGGATAGCAATTACTAGTCCAGAGATAAAGACAAAGATCAAAAAAAGAAAGAAGGAGATAGTTCTGCCGGACCTAGAAGGTACCATTCCTATTACTACAAAAAACCAACAAATGGCGACACCTTTTTAGATGCGGTTGATTAACCACTATCTGCCAGTTTAGTGGTGGTTCATGCAATGACTTTCGAAAAAGCTGCAATACGTTTTAGTTTTCGCATAGCTTCACCTCCTTCCCCCTTCTTCGAATCCCAATTTGATTTTGTTTTTACTCTCTTTAACAATGAAGTTCTCTCTCCAACTTCCATCATCGTCTCTGTTGTGCCTCCAAGACCTCTCAACATTGTTCTCTTTACGCTATGTTCCTATGCTTCCTCGGCTTTACCAAATCTACTCGCCATTTCCTCTATGTTGTGCACAAGCGTCCTGCCAGTATTGCCTCTAACCTCCATCGACTCCACCACCACCCATCGCAAGGTCTTCTCCTTTCTTTTTTATTTATTTGGAATTTTGTTTTTATTTTGGATAGGTTTTCATATTTTTACAAGAGGAGAAGCATCCCTTACGCATTCTAAATGATGCTTCTGTCCCAGATCTTCTTGCTAATCGTGCTTCAATTCTTCTTCTTTACTCTGTTCCTTTACTGCTGGATTGTTATTTTTTGGATCTATTTGTTCTTTTCTTTTTGTAGTTAAGAGGAGTTAACGACACAGGTGACTGTCTTGTATGACTATTAAGTTCGCATTTAGGAAGCTGTTGCTCAACAAAGGTTCTTTCTTCTTTCCTTTTTGTGTTTTCATTTAGCTTTGCTCAACTTGTATCCTTTTTCTGCTCTATTTAACCTAATTTAAATTTTGCACTTTTTTCTTTGAACTTCTTCTATGCCTACTGATTTGTTATGATTTTCTTTCAAACTAAGCAAAACTTATGTCTTAATGTATGGTATGAAAAAAGCAATAATGGAGATAAACCTTTTCCAAAATAAATAAATTATTATTTATCTATGTTGATATTTTAATACATGTTCAGGAGAGCATTTTCATCATTCTAGAGATAAAGAGAAGAAACAAAAAGAACGATGAAGATTTTTTCTTCTAGTATGTACTTTGCAATTGGCTTCATTAATAAAAGCAAAGTTATTCAACATTTCTATTTTCTCCAATTTTTTTACTTGACCGCACTAACTTGTTAATGAGTATTAAGAACTGGTTTAAAAATATTCAAGATTAAAAAGATTAAGTTTGTTGTAGATAGTTCTAAACCAGAATTTAATACTATTAAAGTTTAGTTTAAAAGATGTTACAATTCAAAATAATAACTAGGAGTTTAATCCCAGGTCGTTCTATATTGGAATCACAATGCATTGCATGATCATTGGCTTTGGAAAAATTGGAAGTTTGATTGCAAGTAACGAGAATTAAAATAGAAAGAAATTAAAGAAGTAGGCAATAACTAAATATGAAAAGGAATTTAAATTAAGAGAAATTAAGATAATTAACTAAGAAATAAAAGTAAATTTAAGATTAATTAACATCTCTAAATTATCAATCAACTTAGTCATTAGTAATTCAGGATCATCCAAGTTTTCACACAAGACAAGAATTAAAAAAGCTACTCTTTAACTAAGTGAGACATTTCATTAAACATTTAAAATGCATAAATTACAAAAATTAGTAAAATTTACAACTATCCAATTTTAGAAAGCAACAATAGCATCTCAAATAAGCAATAATAAAACATGAAACATCAAATTCATAATGGAAAGTGAAAATTCAATACATGTTTATAAACTAAAATAACAACCTGAAGCAACTAACAAAAGATTCTAAGCAAGGTAGAGTATGAAAACATGAACATAAGAGCAAAATTACACCTAAACAAAATTAAAACCTAGAACTAGAGAGAATTAAAGTAGAAATCTAAGAATTCTAGAGAGATGCATACGCACAAAGTGATGCATACGCATAAATCATGCGTGTGCATTTAAGGACGCATCTATGTATTTGTAGACATCATTTATTTTCTTCATGCAATTTCCTCCTTGCTCATGCTTCTTCAATCTTTAAGACCACTAATGCCCCTAAAATCTGAAATATATTAAACAAGGACACATCACAGTATCAAGTAGAATAAAATTAATAAATTATAGTCCTAGAAAGTATGATTTTAACTATCGAACTTAATGAGAGAAATATACACAAACATCTCTAAAAATGTCAAAAATGCAGAAGTTAGTTCATAAAGGCCACACTTTTTGGCACAAAATAAAATGATAAAATGGAGTTTATCAATTTTCTCATATTTGGACAATAGCATGTCTTCATACTACATAAGAAGGAGAAAATAACAAGGAAAATAATAACTAAACCCAATTTATTAATTTAGTGACAATTAATCTACATGGTTAGAACAAATTGGTGTCCAAGAATATAATAAAGTACAGAGGATGAAATATGATATCAAGCAACTCAATTCCATGAATCAATTAAATTATAAAAGAAGTACAAACTTGCAAGGTAATATTTTATGATGGAATATATAATTGAGCATTTGAACCCTCACTAAATAAGTTTACTCTCTTATCGCTCTAGTGTTTAGAGTTAAATTTCTCAATTCTCTTCTAACCTTACTTTCTAAGACTTGATCTTCCTTTAACAGTCAACAAATATTTAATGCATACATATAAATATCATGAGGACTTTAAAGATTTGTAATGAGACTAGGGTAAATATGAAAATGTATTTGATTAAATGGACTAAGAATTTGAACCTTTGATTAGTTTAGATCTCCACCTAACTCTCAACATCCTACTTAATTCTAACACAAAATTCTACTATCCATTGTATTTTATCTATACCTCACTTTTTACACACACTTATGCATTCTTAATTAATTCACATCACATATGCATTTACTCCTAAAAATGTCATTTAGAACAATATTTATTCCTTTCAATTTTTTTCTTTTCTATATACATTTTTTTCTATCTTTTGATTTTTTTTCCTTTTTCTTTTTTCATGAGTAGATGCATATGCTTTTAACAATTCAATGCATATATGTGCTTTTTCAATTCCCAAAATTTTTTAATAAATACACCGCATTTTTCTCCATCAAAGTTTTCTCCCCCCTAAATGATGCAACATCCATTAGCTAAAGCTAATCAAAAATTAAATTAAGAATATTTATGATTTTTCACTTAGAAGTAATGTTGTTAGGGTTGGCAGTGGGATGGGTAGGGGCGCATTTTTGTCCTACCCGACCCCACCCTGCCCTCCTTTCACTTCTAGCGGGTAGTAGACTATTGTACCCTAACCCGCTCCCGCAGGTACTCATCCCGCCCCTCTAAAAATTAAATAACACATTAATTTTTACATATTCATATATAAATTAAGATAAAAACTTTAAATTCATACATAACTTAAAATACAAACATAAAATTCATACAATGTCAAATAACTTGAAATTAAAAAAAAAGCTAATGTCTAATCACTATAAATTTAACACCATAAAAAAATTGTAACATTAGATATAAAAGAGTTTTCAATCCTTATTCTTGATTACTTTTCACATCTTCATAATCACTAAAAGTTTGAATAAACCTGAAAAATAAAAGAGATATCAATTAATAAATTAATTAGTATTATGCAAAAAACTAACATAAATAAAGATTAAATAATAATATATCACCTTTACTCCCCAAAATTGCCCACAACCAACTTTGGCCATACATCAGAACTTCAATTATGTTTTCTTTGACCTTTTCACGAAGAGCAGAAATTATACGACCACTTGTACTAAAAGCAGATTCAGAAGCAACAGTGGACACCAGAATAACATATATATCATTGCATATTTTTGCAAGAACTTTAAATTTCATCTGATTGATCTTCCACTTTTCAAAACATTAAAGTTAGGATAATTTGGAGGATGAATTTCCTTCTCAAGATAATGATCAAACTCAACATTCACATATAAACCCTTTGTCATTTTTTTTTCTTTTAGGATACACTTATAATCATCACCCCAAATAGATTTACATTTTCACTTTCATCAACTTCTTTTGTACTAACATGTGACATATCAGAACACATTTTTTGATTGCATTCATTAACCAATTCATTACACAATTGATAAATTCTATCAACTTAGAACATTATATTAGATTTGGATATATTTTTTCAAATTGAAACTTAACCCTAACCATCTTGTACTTAGGATCTAAAACAGTAGCAACACTCATAATGCCATGAATTTTTATCTCAATACTTTTCAAATTTCTTCTTCATGCTAGATGTCATATTAGCTATTAATGGATTAGTAGAAATTTTCATTCATCTAATGACACTTTTATTTTATAAACCAAAGTAAAATAAACATTGGCAGTCGAAAATTTAGACCTAGAAAATAGTTGAGTAACATCATAAATAACTTCAATCTATCACATATTTTCTTTGACAAGTTTTTACTCCTCATTACTTGGCATAATTTTATACTGGGATTCCTTCTACCTTAACCTAGGAAAGACAACTTTATACAACAAAACAGTTTCTAAGATCAAATAAGATGAGTTCCACCTAGTCGAGCAATCAAGAACTAATTTTTTCTAGTAAATGGAATCGTTATTTTAACACACTAACTCACAAAAGTTTCATTCTTTTTCTGTGTTGCAGTCTAATACAATACACTACTACGAATCTTTTCTATACTTTTCTTAACTATACTTAAACCATCTTTCACAATCAAATTCAATATATGAGCACAACAACGCATATGTAACAATTTATCCCCCCTCCCCCCAAATCAAGAATGAAGAATCTAAATGCCCCAACAGTTTATCTATCATAGAATCATTAGTAGAATAATTATCCAATGTAACAATGGATAATTTTCTATCAATGTTCCATTCTAACAATATTTTAATCAACATTTGAGTGAGAACTTCACTTGTATGAGGACAAAGAACATAACAAAAGTTGAAAAATAAAACAAGCATGCATGCATGCATTTTAGATTAATGAAACTCAACATATAAAGACAACACAATGTATACAAGTTTATAAAATTTTTGAAGTACCTCAATAGGCGCATTTGCAACTTCCATTAACTATCAATATAGTGAACCATGACAATAATGTATCTTTTTTCTTGATTGGAAGTCCATATGTTGCTAGTTATTGTAACTCTACTATCATTTTCATCTAGTTAGAGTTAACTTCAACTTCTCATCCCCATACATCTTCAAAATGTCTTTTCTGACTGTGTTTCAACTATGCACTTTAAATGTTAGTTGCATTGAAGCAAATACTCGCCTTATTCCATGGTGGTCCACACAACTCAAAGGATACTCATGCAAGACAATCATTTTGGCAATACACTTTCTTGTGTATGAAGAATCAAACACAAATCCATCTTCATTCACTTTTTATATTTGTGTTTATTTTGCTAGTGATTCAACAATTGATGATTACCTTGAGTTGGCCACTTTTATTCTCTTACAATATCGATCCACATGGTTCTTCGATGAATTGGTACCATTCTTCGGATTTGCATTAAGCACACTCTTGCAAAATTTGTATTTCACCTTCTATTCACCTTTAACTTTAAATGATCAAGTTACTCCTAATAAGCACTCTTAACATTAGCCTTATTGTCACCTTTAACAGGAGTTGATCCTTTTGGAATTGAGACCTTATGATCCGTTGCTTGTGGAGTTTTTGAAGTTGGATTAGCATTACTCTAAACTTCAATTTCATTATCATTAGGAGCAATACTATTGCTTTGTGTGTCTTCTCTAGTATTACTAGCCATGAAATAATCTTAAAAAACCTACATTGAAAAAAATGAAAAAACTAAGCAAAACCATATAGAACCTTTAACAAAAAGGGAGACTTTATATATACACCACATATAAAAAAGAGCTAACGATACTATTCATATATATCACTAACTTTTGTCCATCAAAATTCACAAAGTTAAATTTCATAAGAAATCATTATGTATTATTGTAACAACCGTGCTTTATGATGAGTTTCGGGAGATAAGAAAAGCATCAATAGGAAAAAAATATTTTCACCAAGGTAATTAAATTGATGAATACTTATGTTGCATATATTAGAAAAACAAAACTTGAAGTAAACTAGTTCTGTTAAAGGTTGAAAGCACTTGGAAACTTTACAGAGAAGCACGATAGCATAGGTAAGTATCAGATTGCAAATATTAGTATAAACTATAGAAAAACAACAATCACAAAAACTATAGGAAGTCTCTGATTCTCAATCAAAATAAAAAAGGAAAAACTACAATCATACATATATAAACAAAATTGCAATCAACAAAGTCTCTGATTCTCAATCAACAAAATTGCAACAAAATTGTCAATCAACAAAATTCTCAATTAGACACATAAACCCACTGCATAACACATATATTAACAAAATTTCATCAAAAGTTGTAAAATTTATTGACGATTAGAGAGACAGAGAAAAGGGGCTCCAGTGATGGAATTACATGCAACAGCAACGACCAAGCTCACAGCAACGGCGACCAAGCGATGAATTTGTGGAAGAAGAAGAGAGGAACTTAGATCAACCAAGTACAAACTCACAATGTGATGGAGAGAGAGAGAGAGAGAGAGGGAGAGAGAGAGAGAGAGAAATGAACTTACGGTCTTACGGATAATGGTGTAGCAGCAATGAGATCAGTAGCGACGACAAGGTTCTCAGCAGTGACGGCGATGGGCTCAGTAGTGACGACGAGGGGTTTAGCTGCGGAGGAAGACACCGATGTAGTTATAGAAAAGGGGCTCTGATAGTGAGGATATATGCCGGCTTAGAATCTCTCAATAGAAATAGAAATGTTTCGTTGCAAGCATCATCCAAACCGGCAATTTATCCTCACACCAAAGTTTAGTTTGGTTGTCACAAGTTCAACCTAATAAAAATAACCGAGAGTATTACTCCCAGGTCGTTCTCCCTAGGAATTACAATCGAATGCTCAATTATTGGTTATGAGATTCACGGGGGTGGGTTGATAAAAAGGCAAGAATTTAAATGACAATAAAATAAAGAAAACAACTAAATATAACAAATACTAAGAGGTATTCATGGCAAGGATCGAGAATTAAGGTTTTCTATTCTAGTCATTAATCATAATACAATAATTACCAAGAGCTAAGCCTGTTACGTTATCTCCACATCAGAAGAAAATCAATTAGGCCTAGTTAATCCCAATCCATAAGTAGTGTCAATGAAAACAAGATTAACTAACAACTCTAGATCACCAATCTAAATTGGGTATTAATGACTCAAGATTACCAAGCTTCTCTTTCCAAGTCAAGAATGCTAAAAAATCTACTCTAAAACTAAGTCAAGAATTTCATCAAATACTTGGTGTGCATAAAAATAAAAGCATATTAAATTGCAAAAATACTAAAATATAAAACTACCAAATCCAATAAAATAACAACAATAATTCAAACAAGCATCAATAAACATGAAAACATAAAATTGCATTAAATGGAATCAAAATAACAAGAGTGTTCATAAACTAAAAAAGTGGCATAAAAGATAAATTAACAAGAAGAACTAAGGAAATCAAGGCAATAGAACAAAGAAAAGTAAAAGAAAATAGATCAAAACAAGAATTAAAATCTAAATTTAAGAGGAAATTAAACTAAAAATCCTAAATTCTAGAGAGAAGAGGGAGATTCTCTCTCTAGAAAACTACCCTAAAACATGGTTCCTAAGCTACACTAATTGCTGCCCCCTTGTTCCTTCTTGAATTCTGCCTCAAATACTTCATAAATGAGTTGGATCTAGGCTTGAATAAGTCCATAAATGAGCTGTATGTCACGCGTATGCGTCGTTTGATGAAATCTCTGGTCACGCATACGCGGAACTGAGCAGATTTTCAAACTTCATTTTTTCATGAATTTTCCAATTTTACATACTTTTTCTTCATTTCTTCAATCCAATATTTGCCTTCTAAACCTAAAATCACTTCATCAAGCACATCAAGGCATCGAATGGAATTAAAAGAAATTAAATTTAGCAAATTAAGAACCTAAAAAGCATGTTTTTACTCTTAAGTGCAAATTAGGAGAGATCACAAAATCATGCTATTTCATTAAATAAATGTGAGATAAGTTAATAAAATTCACTAAATTCAACCCAAGATAAACCCTAAAATTGGGGTTTATCAACCTCCCCACACTTAAACCAAGCATGTCCTCATGCTAAACCAAGAAAGATGCAAGAAAGGGGTATCAACATTTATTCAATGCAAGTAACTATCTATATGCAATCTATCTACATGCATGCAACCACTTGGTCAAAATAAATCAATTCCCAAGAAAGCATGTATAAACATAAGGGCTAAAGTAATCACAATCAAATCAAATCCACAATTAAATTGGGTCATGTAAAAGAATATATAAACTTGCAAGATAAGAAATAATTAAGGGTGGAAACATGGAATTGAGCAATCGAACCCCTCACCGGATGTGTATATTCTCTAATCGCTCAAGTGTTTAGGGTCGATCCACTCAATTCCCCTCTAATCATGCTTTCTAAGATTTATTTTTTATCTAACAATCAACAATTATTCAATGCATACATACAAATATCATGAGGGCTTTTCAAGGGTTGTAACGGAGCTAGGGTAAAGGTAAGGATGCATATAGTCAAGTGAGCTTGAAATTTGAATCTTTGATTAACTTAAACTTCTCACCTAACCTATGACAACCTATACAATTTTAATACAACACCTAGCTACCCATAATTCTCACTTTTTCCTCATACTCATATATTCTTTTCAACTATAACACATATGCATTGTTGTTATTACTCTTCTTTGGGGCATTTTGTCCCCTTTTTATTGCTTTCTTTTTCTGTTTTTCTATTTTTTTCAACAATAACATAATATATAAAAAAAGATTAATGCATATGGTTCAACATTCAATGCATAAGTATGTACCCAATTCCCAAGATTTTCAATAAAAATACAAAAAATACACTTTTATCTCTACCAATGTCCCCAAACTTTCCACACTTAAATGATACACACTCTCACTAGACTAAGCTAATTGATGAGCGGATAATTTATAGGCTTTTTGACATTATTTTTAGTATGTTTTTAGTAGGATCTAGTTACTTTTAGGGATGTTTTCATTATTTTTTATGTTAAATTCATATTTCTGGACTTTACTATGAGTTTGTGTGTTTTTCTATGATTTCAGGTATTTTCTGGCTGAAATTGAGGGACTTGAGCAGAAATCAGATTCAGAGGTTGAAGAAGGACTGCTGATGCTGTTTGGATTCTGACCTCTCTGCACTCAAAGTGGATTTTCTGGAGCTACAGAACTCGAAATGGCGCGCTTCCAATTGCGTTAGAAAGTAGACATCCAGGGCTTTCCAAAATTATATAATAGTTTATACTTTGGCCAAGAATAGATGACGTAAGCTGGCATTCAACGCCAGCTTTCTGCCCAAATCTGGCGTCCAGCGCCAGAAAAGGATCCAAAACCAGAGTTGAACGCCCAAACTGGCACAAAA
>NC_029785.2:113131124-113132377 GCF_000816755.2 Arachis ipaensis | reverse complement strand
CAAAAATATTTTTCAAAAATCTTTTTCCTATTTTTATACCAAATTTTCGAAAATAACATAATCAATTAATGTTTTGATTCAAAAATTTGAAGTTTGTTACTTGCTTGTTAAGAAAGATTCAAACTTTAAGTTCTAGGATCATATCTCGTGATTTTTTGTGAATCAAGTCATTAATTGTGATTTTAAAAATCAAATCTTTTTTCAAAAAAACTAATTTCTATCATATCTTTTCAAAAATATCTTCTCATCTTATCTTTTTCAAAAATTTGATTTCAAAATATCTTTTCTAACTTCCTAACTTCTCACCTTTTCAAAATTTGTTTCAACTAACTAACTAACTTTTTGTTTGTTTCTTAACTTTTTGAAAACTACCTAACTAACTCTCTCTCTCTAATTTTCGAAAATATATTCCCCCTTTTTCAAAATTTCCTTTTAATTTATTAATTATTTTAATTTTTAATTTTTAAATCTTAATTTTCGAAAATTACTAACATTTTTCAAAAACTATTTTCAAAAATCACTAACTCTTTTTCAAAAATTATTTTCGAAAATTCCTTCTCTTTCATCTTATTCTATTTATTTATTCATCTACTAACATCTCATCTCACATCTCTGCCATCCTCACAGTTGTGTTTCTTCCATTCCATTACATTCTTTATCTCCCTCTTTTCTTTCACTCACAAAGGAATCCCTATACTGTGGTATAAAGAATTTCTATTATTATTATTTTTCTGTGCTCTCTTCTTTGTCATATGAGCAGGAGCAAGGACAAGAACATTCTTGTGGAAGCAGATCCAAAACCTGAAAGAACTCTGAAAAGGAAACTAAGAGAAGCTAAAATACAACAATCCAGAGATAACCTTTCAGAAATTTTCGAACAGGAAGAGGAGATGGCAGCCGAAAATAATAATAATACAAGGAGGATGCTTGGTGACTTTACTGCACCTAATTCCAATTTACATGGAAGAAGCATCTCCATTCCTGCCATTGGAGCAAACAACTTTGAGCTGAAACCTCAATTAGTTTCTCTGATGCAGTAGAACTGCAAGTTTCATGGACTTCCATCTGAAGATCCTTTTCAGTTCTTAACTGAATTCTTGCAGATATGTGATACTGTTAAGACTAATGGAGTAGATCCTGAAGTCTACAGGCTCATGCTTTTCCCTTTTGCTGTAAGAGACAGAGCTAGAATATGGTTGGACTCCCAACCTAAGGACAGCCTGAACTCTTGGGATAAGCTGGTCAAGGCTTTC
>NC_029785.2:113101989-113130683 GCF_000816755.2 Arachis ipaensis | reverse complement strand
AGTTCATGTACACTTCTGAGAGGAATCCTGTGAGTAATGGGACGCCTATGAAGAAGGGAGTTCTTGAAGTTGATACTCTGAATGCCATATTGGCTCAGAATAAAATATTGACTCAGCAAGTCAATATGATCTCTCAGAGTCTGCATGGAATGCAAGCTGCATCCAACAGTACTCAAGAGGCATCTTCTGAAGAAGAAGCTTATGATCCTGAAAACCCTGCAATAGCAGAGGTAAATTAGTTAGGTGAACCTTATGGAAACACCTATAACTCATCATGGAGAAATCATCCAAATTTCTCATGGAAGGATCAAAAGCCTCAACAAGGCTTTAATAATGGTGGAAGAAACAGGTTTAGCAATAGCAAGCCTTTTTCATCATCCACTCAGCAACAGACAGAGAACTCTGAACAAAACACTTCTAATTTGGCAAATTTAGTCTCTGATCTGTCTAAGGCCACTGTAAGTTTCATGAATGAAACAAGATCTTCCATTAGAAATCTGGAAGCACAAGTGGGCCAGCTGAGTAAAAGGATCCCTGAAATCCCTCCTAGTACTCTCCCAAGCAATACAGAAGAGAATCCAAAAGGAGAGTGCAAGGCCATTGACATAAGCAAAATGGCCGAACCCAATGAGGGAGAGGAGGACGTGAATCCCAAGGAGGAAGACCTCCTGGGACGTCCAGTGACCAATAAGGAGCTTCCCTCTGAGGAACCAAAGATACTGGAAAACAAAGTGCTTAGGGCCACGGCCAAGACTCATAAAGAAGCTGTGTTCAAGAATCATCATACTGAAATAGGAGAGTCAATAACACTATTCGAAATCTGAGTTCCTATAGATGCCAATCATTCTGAACCTCAATGGATAAAGTGAGATGCCAAAACTATTCAAGAAGCAAAAAGCTATAAGTCCCGCTCATATGATTGAAGCTCTGTTTCATTGATAGTTTGGAATTTATAGTATATTCTCTTCTTTTTATCCTATTTGATTTTCAGTTGCTTGGGGACAAGCAACAATTTAAGTTTGGTGTTGTGATGAGCGGATAATTTATACGCTTTTTGACATTGTTTTTAGTTTGTTTTTAGTAGGATCTAGTTACTTTTAGGGATGTTTTCATAAGTTTTTATGTTAAATTCACATTTCTGTACTTTACTATGAGTTTGTGTGTTTTTCTGTGATTTCAGGTATTTTCTGGCTGAAATTGAGGGACTTGAGCAGAAATCAGATTCAGAGGTTGAAGAAGGAGGACTGCTGATGCTGTTTGGATTCTGACCTCCCTGCACTCAAAGTGGATTTTCTGGAGCTACAGAACTCGAAATGGCGCGCTTCTAATTGCGTTGGAAAGTAGACATCCAGGGCTTTCCAGCAATATATAATAGTCTATACTTTGGCCAAGAATAGACGACGTAAGCTGGCGTTCAACGCCAGCTTTCTGCCCAAATCTGGCGTCCAGCGCCAGAAAAGGATCCAAAACCAGAGTTGAACGCCCAAACTGGCACAAAAGCTGGCATTCAACTCCAAGAAGGACCTCTACACGTGCAACACTCAAGCTCAGCCCAAACACACACCAAGTGGGCCCAGGAAGTGGATTTATGCATCAATTACGTACTCATGTAAACATTAGTAGCTAGTTTATTATAAATAGGACCTTTTACTATTGTATTAGGCATCCTGGATTGTATTTTGATCCTGTGATCACGTTTTTGCAATGCAAAACAAAAAGGCAATTCAAGACAAGATTATTTGCTATTCAAATATGCAACCTAAAACAAAAATTTACCCAAGCAACTAACATCTAAGAGTAATATATACAAGAATGATATAGAAAAAGTAAGTACCTAACAATGGAAACTCAATTTATTCATCAACTATATACAAAAGAGAAAAGTGGAAAGAGTTTACCATGGTGGGGTGTCTCTCACCTAACACTTTTATTTAAAGTCCTTAAGTTGGACATTTTGGTGAGCTCTTATCAAGGTGGCTTGTGCTTAAATTTATCCTTGAACTTCCACCAATGCTTGAACTTCAAATGATTGCCAGAATTTCCAATCAAGTGCACCAAACCTTGGTGAAGTTCCACACAAGTCAGGAGCTCCCAAAATTGATCCTCATCTTGTAATCCGAGATCCCATACCTTATTTTCAGACCCGTCTTCAAGTTGATGATGACAATTCCCTTTGAGTGGTATGCGCACTTTAGAATCCTCATACAAGCACCCAAACATCCTCCTAGACCTATTCAATCTAGCTCTACACCAACCCTTACATTTAAACCTTGAAGCTTTAACCTTAATGAGCCTTGATTTACAATGCCAACCACTAATCACCTCTCTTTTACCCTTCAACCCACAAAGCATCCTAAGTTGACCATCCGTTTCTAGCAAACCATATTCAAGCGGAATAAAAAAGCTAAGAGATATGAATTTTACTCACTTGAATGATGTAATGGATGATGGTGATCTAGGGAGAGATGCTTCCAATGGTCTTCACAAGGCAATTTCCACTCCCGTCCGTCCTTTTTTGCATCCGTCCTTTTTGAGGGACTTCAACCACTTAATAAGCTTCTCTCAATTCAACCTCTTCTTCACCACTTTCTTCAAACTCCTCCCCATCACTCAAGTCATAAACCGGAGGTTGGGTAAAGTCTACCTCAACATCATATTCAAATTCAATGGGGGAGCATTCAACAAGATCATCAAGGGAATTGGTAAGTGACGGAAGAAAAATGTCGGTAAAGATTTTCACAAAAATGATCACGTTGCAAGTATAGTCTAAACTGACAATTAAACCTCAATCAAAATTTAATTTGTTTGTCACAATACAAACCCAATAAAAATAAACCGAAGTATTTAAACCTCGGGTCGTCTCTCAAGAAATTGCAAGGAAGTGTAGTTAATATTGGTTATGGGATAGTATATTTTTGGGTTTTGAAATAAGGAACAAGTAATGAAAATAACAAGGAAATAAAATAACAACTAAGAAAAGTCCTAGCAAGGATTGAGAATTGGAATTTCTATCCCCATTATCATAGTCACTTGTGATGGTAATTGCCTTTTGCTCTCACTTAGTTAACCTCTAACAATTGAAGGTAAGTCAAGTGAGAAATTCAACTTGAGTTCACAAGTCCTAATCAAAGACCAGAGTTAGTGAACCTCAAGCTAACTAGCAACTTTCAATCACCAACCAACAAGAGATTTTGACAATTCAAGAGTCTCCAATTTACTCAATCTAAGCTAAGAACATAAAAATCTAATTTAAAGTCCAACCAAGTATTTTATCAAACACTTGGTAGGCACAAAATAAAAGTATAGAAAAGTAACAAGGAACATTAAATTTAAACAACCAATTGCAAGCATCAATAACACAAATTAAAGAAAGCAACAATAACCATGGAAAACATAAATTGCATTAATATGGAAATTAAATCTAACATCAAGAGTTCATAAACTAAATTGGAAAATAAATAAATCAATAAGAGAAGATAAACTAAGATGCTAGAATAATAGAATGTAGAATAGAAACTAAAATAAAGCAAGATGGAAATCTGAATTGGAAAAGAAATAAAGCTAAAAATCCTAAAACCTAGAGAGAGGAGAGAGCCTCTCTCTCTAGAAAACTACATCTAAAACCTAGATAATGTATATGAAAGTGTGAATGATTCATTCCCCCATCCAGCTCCACTCTACAGCCTCTAATCTGGATTATCGGGCCTGAAACTGGGTCAAAAGGAGCCCAGAAATCGCCCCAGCGTTTTCTGCAAATTACAGCACTTGATGCTCTGTCACACATACACGCCGCTTGACAAAATCCTGGTCAAGCGTATGCGTCGCTTGCCTGATGCGTTGTCCATGCGTACGCGTAGTCCACGCGTGCGCGTCGCTTCCACCTTCTCAAAACTCTATTTCTTGTGTTTCTTCCACTTTTGCATGCTTCCTTTCCATCCTCTAAGCCATTCCTTACAAAATCCTCGTATGCGTCGCTTGCCTGATGCGTTGTCCATGCGTACGCGTAGTCCACGCGTGCGCGTCGCTTCCACCTTCTCAAAACTCTATTTCTTGTGTTTCTTCCACTTTTGCATGCTTCCTTTCCATCCTCTAACCTCTAAGCCTTTGTCAATCTCGAGCAATCCCTGGCAACGGTGCCAAAAACTTGGTGCGCAAGTTTGTGACTCGCACAACTGAACCGGCAAGTGCACCGTGTCATCCAAGTAATACCTCAGGTGAGTGAGGGTTGAATCCCACGAGGAGCCGGATTGGGCAAGCGATGAACGGATTTTCGTATGGTTTAGAATTTCATAATAAATTCTCGTTGCAAGTATAGTTCTAAACCAACAAACGATCCTCTCATGCAAAAATTTGTTTGTCACAAGTAACAAATCCCAATAAAAATAATAACTGAAGTATTCAAACCTCGGGTCGTCTCTTAAGGAATTGCAGGGAAGTGTACTTATAATTGGTTATGGGAATTTATCTTTTTGGGTTTTGAAATAAGGAACAAGTAATGTAAATAACAAGGAAATAAAATAACAACTAAGGAAAGTCTTAGCAAGGATTGATAATTGGAATTCCTATCCCCATTATCATAGTCACTTGTGATGGTAATTGCCTTTTGCTCTTATTTAGTTAACCTCTAACAATGAAGGAAAGTCAAGTGAGCAAAATCAACTTAGGTTCACAAGTCCTAATCAAAGACTAGATTTAGTGATGCATAAGCTAACTAGCAAGTCTCAATTACCAATCAACAAAAGACTTTTGATAACTCAAGAGTCTCTAAATAATCAATCCAAGTTAAGAACATAAAAATCTAATTTAGAATCCTCTCAAGCATTTTATCAAACACTTGGAAGGTACAAAATAAAAGCATGGAGAATTACTAAGAGATAATAAAATCTAAACTAACAATTGCAAGAAATCAGTAACAAAAAATAAAGAAAAAAGCAATAAACATGAAATACCTCAAATTGTATTAATAAGAAATTGAATATAACATGAGAGTTCATAAACCAAATTAGCAAAATAAGAAAATCACAAAGGGAAATAGATAACTAAAGAACTAGAATAATAGAATATAGAAGAGAAACTAAATTAAAGCAACATGAAAATCTGAATTGGAAAAGAAATAAAGCTAAAAATCCTAAAACCTAGAGAGAGGAGAGAGCCTCTCTCTCTAGAAAACTACATCTAAAACCTAGATAATGTATATGAAAGTGTGAATGATTCATTCCCCCATCCAGCTCCACTCTACAGCCTCTAATCTGGATTATCGGGCCTGAAACTGGGTCAAAAGGAGCCCAGAAATCGCCCCAGCGTTTTCTGCAAATTACAGCACTTGATGCTCTGTCACACATACACGCCGCTTGACAAAATCCTGGTCAAGCGTATGCGTCGCTTGCCTGATGCGTTGTCCATGCGTACGCGTAGTCCACGCGTGCGCGTCGCTTCCACCTTCTCAAAACTCTATTTCTTGTGTTTCTTCCACTTTTGCATGCTTCCTTTCCATCCTCTAAGCCATTCCTGCCCTATAAAACCTGAAAACACTTAACACACACATATATATATACACTAAATGCAATGTTGTGATTAAGAAAAGTAAAAAATTTGTAGTTCACTACCTATTTTTAATCAAACCAAATTCTCATATGCAAAAGGGGTAAACTTAGCTCAACAATCCACATTTTTCCAAATCACAACTACTAAACCAAAATAACTATATATATGTACTATTAACTAAAAGTGCAACTCAAACTAAAAATCTAAGATATATACAACCCAAAGTGCAAAATGCGATAAACTCAAAAGTATCCATAATAATTAATATATACAAAAGCTGAAAGTGCAATAAAGTAAAAATGTGCAAATACTGAAAAGTAAAACAAAAATAAAAGCAAAAGTGTCTAAATGGTTCACCAAAATATAACTCTGCCAATGAAGGCGACCTCCCACCACTTAAATCACAGTATCGTCCTCGATGCTCTTAATCAAGCTGGGTGAGAAGGATCATCGCCCACTGGTCTACTATCAGCTACAGGTGTCGGTGCCTCTGTCAAATGCTATGGCTGAGTCGCCTCATGCTGTGCAACCTCCTGCTGGTCCTCCTCCTGCTCCTCCTCCTCCTCAGAGTGCTCCGAGGGTGTGTCAGGCTTAGAGGGGATGTCAGTACGCCCAGTAGACATAATCAGCTTCAGATGGGCATAGCGTTGCTTGTTGTGACGCTTCGACTGCTCATAGCAAGTATAGTCTAAATCGACAATTAAACCTCAATCAAAATTTAATTTTTTTGTCACAATACAAACCCAATAAAAATAAACCGAAGTATTTAAACCTCGGGTCGTCTCTCAAGGAATTGCAGGGAAGTGTAGTTAATATTGGTTATGGGAAAGTATATTTTTGGGTTTTGAAATAAGGAACAAGTAATATAAATAACAAGGAAATAAAATAACAACTAAGAAAAGTCCTAGCAAGGATTGAGAATTGGAACTCCCATACCCATTATCATAGTCACTTGTGATGGTAATTGCCTTTTGCTCTCACTTAGTTAACATCTAACAATTGAAGGTAAGTCAAGTGAGCAATTCAACTTGAGTTCACAAGTCCTAATCAAAGACTAGAGTTAGTGAACCTCTAGCCAACTAGCAACTTTCAATCACCAACCAACAAGAGACTTTGACAATTCAAGAGTCTCCAATTTACTCAATCTAAGCTAAGAACATAAAAATCTAATTTAAAGGCCAACCAAGCATTTTATCAAACACTTGGTAGGCAAAAAATAAAAGCATAGAAAAGTAACAAGGAACATTAAATTTAAACAACCAATTGCAAGCATCAATAACAAAAATTAAAGAAAACTACATCTAAAACCTAGCTAATGTGTATGAAAGTGTGAATGATTCATTCCCCCCTCCAGCTCCACTCTACAGCCTCTAATATGGATTTTCGGGTCTGAAACTGGGTCAAAAAGGAGCCCAGAAATTGCCCCCAGCGTTTTCTGCAAATTGCAGCACGTGACGCTCTGTCACGCGTACGCGTCGCTTGACAAAATCCTGGTCACGCGTACGCGTCATCCACGCGTACACGTCGCTTGCCTGATGCGCTGTCCACGCGTATGCGTCGTCCACGCGTATGCGTCGTCCACGCGTGCGCATCGCTTCCAGCTTCTCAAAACTTCAATTTCTTGTGTTCCTTCCACTTTTGCATGCTTCCTTTCCATCCTTTAAGCCATTCCTGCCCTGGAAAACCTAAAAACACTTAACACACATATCACGACATCGAATGGTAATAAGAGAGGATTAAAAATTAGTAAATTTAAGGCCAAAGAAGCATGTTTTCAATCATAGCACAAAATTAGGAAGGAAAATGTAAAACATGCAATTTATATGCATAAGTGTGAGAATAATGGATAAAATTCGCTCAATTCAAGACAAAATAAACCGTAAAATAGCGGTTTATCAGTAAGTGTGGACAAAAAATCATTAATGATGAAATCGACTTCTTGATCAACTCCCCTCAATTCTCCAACCACTTCTTCAATACCAATGATCTCAGCTACCTCCTCTTGTTGCAATTCGTGCTCCAACTCCTCTTTTTCACCTTGAAGCTCCAAGTTCTCTTTCTCATTACACTCCTCAGTTAGTTCTCCATATTCATCAATGGGAGTGTCTTGATTGTATGAGCGCAATGAGATTAAGTGCTTTACTGCTTCGGCTATAGTAGCCATCTTTTAGAGGTCTTCTTCTCGCCTTTGGAGAATGGAAAGAAGCTCTCTTTGTTCTTGCATTAAAGGTTGGAGAACTTCATCCAATAAAGGCGGTAGTGGAAGAGAGGGTTCGTTGTTTTGGAGGAAGGTGTCATGTTAGAATGTGGTTCATCTTGGTGAGAGTATTGAGGTGGTATGTATGGAAGTGATAGTTCTTGGGAGTATTGGTGTTGGAATGGTGGTAGCTCTAACTATGGTGCATATGACTCATATGGTTGTTGGTATGGTGGGTATGGGTTAGGATCATATGGAGGTGTTTGGTGGTATTGGACTTGATAGTAAGGTTGACAATCATGTTGAGGAGTTGATGCCTAGTAATCTTAGGCTAGTTTCACAAGTTTTTTTTTTCATTTGATTTCATTTGGTTTCATGCACTTTCTTGAGCAATAAGTAAGTATTTGGATGAAAATTGCATGCATATCTTGATTCAATGAAACATGGTTAATTGTGTGCATTTTCATGAGATTTATACAAGATTTACTTCATGCTATGAATGATTTAAAATCTTGTGGTCATGGCAAGACTTTGATGCATTTGTTTGGTTGATGATAGGTGAAGAGTAGCAGATGAAGGGAAAGGAAGAAGAGGAGGAAGCAACGTTGGTGGCCAAAGTTGGCTCACCAACGTTGCCTCAAACGTTAATGGAGGAGGACATAGCAACATTGGTGGCTAACTTTGGCCACCAACATTGCTAGGCAACGTTCCTAGGCTTGATGTGCAACGTTGGTGACCAAAGTTGGCTCACCAACGTTGCTGGCAACGTTACAAGAAAGGGTGTCCAACGTTGGTGGGAACGTTAATGAACAAACATTACCACCAACGTCTTCGATAGAATATCAATTTGAAGTTGGAAAATTTTGCTGTGACGCGTACGTGTGAAAGTAGAAAAATAGCAAGTCACGCGTACGCGTGGGTGACGCGCACGCATAAAATGGCAAAAAAGTAGTTTTGACGCATATGCGTGGGTGACGCGCACGCGTGATCAGATGAATGTTGGTGCACAAACGTTGAGTTAAACGTTATCGACAACATCCAGAAGGGTTTTTACATGCAACGTTTGAGTCAACGTTTTTACGCAAACGTTGATCACCAACGTTATCACCAACTCCAATTCACCCAGAAGGGTTTGTACTTTTCTTTCTTTTACGTACTTTCTTTCCTTTTTTGTTTTGATTGAGCGATGATGAACTAAACCCCCATTTCATTAGGGGAGGATCTCTGTTATAATCCTAATGATTGAATGAACATCTTCTTCTTCTCAATCCGCTTGTGTAGCTATAGGATATATTCTGTTTTGATTGAGATTCACTCACTCCGGAAGGGGGTTTGAATTTGTTGAATGCTTATGTGAGCCTTGGAATGGGAATCATGAGCATTAGAATTAGAGCTCTATCCTTCACAATTCTCTTGACCAACACTATTTGGAAAGAACTGAGGTCTTGAGGATTTGTGTGGCTTATGGATAAGAGAACATGCTTAACCTCTTCTCATGACAATTAGATCAAGGAATTGGCAAGATTGATTGTGATTAGAGAGATTGGATTGCCAAGGAATTGGGATCCAATCAATTACAATCTGCCATAGATCTACTTATATGATTGAGAAGGAAGTTGAGACCCATTTGATTCATGATAGATTATGATATCTCCAATCCCTAATGAATCTTTCTCTTTGATTTTCTTCAATTTAGATTACTTTGAATTTGCTTTAATTGCAATTGTTTACTGCTTCATTGATTCCCAGCACCCAATTCCCTTTACAATTCATGCAATTTAAGTTTCATCATCATTTATATTCTGCCCTTTACTTTCTTGCAATTTAAGATTCAAGTTATTTACATTTCTTGCCATTTAAGATTTAGTTCATTTAAGCTTCTTGCACTTTAAGCTTCTACCCATTTACTTTTTCATCATTTAATTCTCTAGTCCTTTACATTTTATGCTATTTAAGTTTCTGTCTTTTACTTTCCAGCATTTATTTTCTTGCAATTTATATTCTGTTAGATCAATTTCACCAAACTCCTTTCAATATTAGCTTGACTAGACTCATCACCCAACTAAAATTGCTTGATCCATCAATCCCTGTGGGAACGACCTCATTCTTGTGAGTTTTACTACTTGATGCGGCCCAGTATACTTGCCAGTAGTTTGTGCGGATGATTTCCTGCCCATCAAGTTTTTGGTGCCGTTGCCAGGGATTGATTAAGATTGACAATGATTAAGTAGGTGATAGTCTCGATTAAGCATTTTTCTTTTGTTTTCTTTCAAGCCTACTAACTGTTTGACACATTGTGTCTACTAACTTTAATATTACTCTAGCAATAGAGTGTTCTGTTTTACTTTGGTGTTTTGTGTTTGTGTATACCAGGGGGAAGAAGAGGTGCATCCACTTCTTTTGATTCTGAACCAGAGAGAACCTTCTTAAGGCTAAGAAGAGAAGCAAGAGGAAAAGGGGTAATTGAAGAAGAGGGTTCAGAAGAGGGAGATCAAGAGATGGAGGATAACCTCCATAATCCTCCTGAGGATGTGGCCAATAACAATGGCCAGCCTCCAAGGAGAGTATTAGCTTCCTACACCATCCCTAATCCAAGAAATTGTGGGAGCAGCATCCTAACTCCCAATGTCCATGCTCATAATTTTGAACTCAAACCCCAACTCATCACTCTAGTTCAGAACAACTGCCAATATGGAGGAAGTGATGCTGAAGATCCAAATCAACATCTCTCTGTTTTCTTAAGAATTTGTGATACTGTCAAAACCAACAGAGTGCATATTGACATTTACAAGCTGCTCCTATTCCCATTTTCTCTCAGGGACAAAGCCTCTCATTGGCTAGAAACCTTTCCAAAAGAAAGCATTACCAACTGGGATGATTTGGTTTGCAAGTTCCTAGCCAAATTCTACCCTCTCAAAGAGTCATCAAGCTCAAAACAGATATGAAAACTTTCAGACAACTAGAGGGAGAGTCATTATATGAGGCTTGAGAAAGGTACAAAGCATTGATTAGAAGATGTCCTGAAAGCATGTTTAGTGAGTGGGTTGAGCTCCAAAACTTCTATGAAGGTCTATCCATGAAGGCAAGAACGGCCTTAGACTACTCTTCAGGAGGGTCATTGCAAATGATGAAGACTGCACAAGAAGCACATGACCTCATAGATATGGTTGCCAACAATCAATACTTCTATTCCTTTAGCAGCTCCCAAAAGAGGTGTTTATGAACTTGAAGGAGTGGATGCAATCTTAGCTCAAAATAAGATCATGCACCAGAAAGTTCAACAACAAATGGAGATGATGTCAAAGAGGATGGATGGATTGCAACTTGCTGCAGTGAGCATAACTGGCCAACCTCTAGTTGTGTGGGGACAAAATGAAGAGAGCTATGAAGCATACAATGGTGAACAGCAGCATGAACAAGTTCAATACATGCACAACCAAGGTTCTGGACAAAATGACTTTCATGGGGACACTTACAACCCCTCATGGAGGAACTACCCCAACCTGAAGTGGGGAGAAAAACCAGAATTCATGGCAAAGAAATTCAAACCCAAACAACCTCCGCAACACAAACCACCAAAGCCACCAACCCACTAACCAAAATCCATATAGAAAACTGATGAATCCATATTTGACGATGTATTTTGGTTTTGATTTGAGTGGATTACATCATATAAACCCACATTTATTCACCTAAATAGCATGCTTTTGTGTTTTCTCTCTAGATTGTGCCTAAATGTGAAAACATGCATTTTTGTGTTTAAATTAGTGATTTTAATCCCACTTTTATGCCATTCGATGCCATGACATATTTGTTGAGTGATTTTAGGTCCTAGAGGCAAGTTTGGCAAGGCGAAAGTGGAAGGAAGCATGTACAAAGGGAGAACATATGAAGAAAATAAAGGAGAAGCACACAGCCATGTGTGCGTACGCACAACTCCCTGTGCGTACGCATAGGTACCAGCACATGACTTCATTAAAAAGTCACGTGGCTCGCGATTTGAGGGGCTTTTTGGCCCATTTCTGAAGGCTTTGGAGCATATATGAAGGGGGAAGCAACACCATATCATAACATACACCACATACTTCGTAGAATACATTTTAGGAGTAGTTTTTGGGTAGTTTAGTTTAGGTTTTCTCTCAAATTTCCTTAGGTTTAATTAGGGTTTGTAGCATTTTATACTTCAATTTTGATCTTAGATTTTGCTATCTCATTGTAAGTATTTCTTTAATTTCTCTTTTACTACACTACTTGTTCTACACTTTCATATATTTTCATTTCCTTTGTTAATATATACATAGTTTTGCAATTTTGAGTTTTGGTTAATGAATTTGATGTTTGATGGTTTTTATATGTTTGTTGAGTTGCCTTTGTTGATTTTGTTCTTTTGTGGTTCATAGTTTTCATTATTTTTCCAATTTTGCCATGTTTTATGATTATGCCCACTATGTGTTTGATGAAATGCCAATTTTAGTTATAGGGTAAATTTCCACCCCTTGGCTTGGAAAAATGAGTTTATGGATTACTAGAGTCATAATGTCCAACATTTAGTGATAATTCTTGGGTTGTTAGTTGTTATTGTTTCCACTAACGCTAGCTTCTTACTAAGGTAATTAGTAAGTTAGCTAGGATTTGTGGATTAATAACAATTATGCTCACTTGACCTATCCTTCGATGTCAAGGGTTGACTTAGTGAGATTAATCCATCATAATTATCATAGTTGTGGTTATGGCAAGGAAGGAATTCCATAGCTCATCCCAAGTCAAGGTTCCATTTATGCTTTGAACCACTTTTTCATCAATTTTGAGTCTTGCTTGTTTATATTACATACATAGTTCTTTTATTCCTTCATTACTTTATTAATTGCAATTTTGTCTTGTTCTTTTATCTCTTTATTTGTTTACTTCAATCATTGAAAACCCCCTTTGTTTCCAACCCCAAAATTGTGCGCTCTTAGGCATTAGTTCCTAGGGAGAATGACCCGAGGTTTCATTATTCTCGGTTGATTTAAATTAGAAATATTAAACTTTGATTGAGAGAATCCATTTCCAGTTTGGACTATGCTACCGACGAAGTAATTCTTGTTTTGCTAAAATTTCCGAACTGTTGTAAATCCTTTCTTACCAAGTTTTTAGCGCCGTTTCCGGGGAGCTAGTGCAATTGAGTGCCATGATTTTGGTTGTTGTAAATATGTGAATAGTGTGAATAGATACTTTTTGGGTTGTTTGATTGTTTTTGCTATTAATTAGGATTTTATTTCTTTTGTTGATTGATTTCTTTAGTTTGTATTTTTAATTTTCTCTATGAATTATCACCCTATTGGTTTGGAGTTTGGTTGTGATCATTTTATAGGGTTTGATAACTTCAATTTTGGATTGCATCATGGGATTGGAGCATCAATTTTGGAAGGAGCAACCTCCTCTATACTACAATGAACAAAACTCTTTCCAAAATGCATACTCAACCCAAGGATATGGTGGATACCACTATGACTATATACCTTCACCACCATATGCCTATAACCCATACCCTCAACATAACCCTCAATCACCACATTTTCAAACACTACACCACCCCCATCATACACCTTCTTACATACCACCTCAAAACACTCACCAACATAAGTCACCTCCCACACATACAACCTTTGTCCCACCCAATGGACCTTCTCTCCTATATAATTGTGGAGTTCCCCAACCTTTGTCCTAAGAAGATCAATACCTTCAGGTTTTTCTCCAAGAACAACAAGGATTCCGTAGAACACAAGGGCAACTTATGGCTACCATAGCCGAGGCGGTGAACCGTTTAGTCCTTCTACGCTCATCCGATCAAGACACTTATCTTGAAGAATGTGAAGGATCAACTAAAGGATGGAGTGAAGAGGAGAACTGATAAACCCATATTTTATGATATATTTTGTGCTTAGTTTGAGTGATTTATTCAATCCTTCACCCACTTATTCATATTAATTGCATGGTTTTACTTTTCCTTCCTTATTATGTGATGTATGTGAAAAACATGTTTTCTATGCTTTAAAATTAATTATTTTAATTACCTTTATTTCCATTCGATGCCGTGATTAGTGTGTTGAGTAGTTTCAGATCTTCTAAGGCAGGAATGACTTAAAGGATGGAAAAGGAAATATACAAAAAAATGGAAGGAAAGCACAAAACGGAGTTTCTAAAGAAATTGGCATCCACGTGATCGCATGGGCGACCCGGACGCATGTCAAGCGCGAATCAACAACGACGCGGCCGCATGACTGACGCGACCGCGCGCCTTAAGAAAACACATATGATGCGGTCGCATGACTGAGGCGACCGCGTGACAAGAAAAGTTCCGAATGACGCGACCGCGTGACCCACGCAGACACGTGACAGAGGCCACGCACCAGAAATTGCAGAAAACGCTCCCAGCGATTTCTGAAGTCCTTTTTGGCCCAAATCCAAGTCCAGAAGGCATAGACCAGAGGTTATAAAGTGTGGGAATGCATCCATTCAAAGGGAGCTCGCCAATTTAGTTACTTCTCATGATTTAGATTAGTTTTGAGAGAGGTTCTCTCCTCTCTCTCTTAGGATTTAGGATTTCTCTTAGTTTTAGGAGTGACTCTTAATCTGATGCACGGAAAACTTGTCTCTCAACAAATTTCCCTTCGGCAAGTATACCGAATTGTCGTCAAGTAATAACTCACTATAGAGTGAGGTCAAATCCCACAGAGATTAACGGATTAAGCAATCAATGGTTAATTGATTATCCTAGTTAGACGAATCATAATGGAATGATAAGTAACAAGGAAATGTAAATTGACAGAAAAGTAAAGAAAGCAACAAAGTGCAGAAAAGTAAAATGGCAAGAAAAGTAAATGTAAGAACTAAAAATAAAATGAACATTGGGATCAAGAGATATTGCAATCCTCCGGATCATGTTCATTCTCATCTCTTCCTCAATCAATGCACTCATTGATCTCCTTGGCAATCTTAAGTGATTGAATTACAATTTCTTGTAATTCAATCTCTCAAATCTTGATCAATAGCCAATTCCTTGGTCAATTGCTCATGAGAAGAGATGAAGTATGGTCGCACACTAACGCTACAAGTGTGGCGTTAGTGCTAAAGTTATTGTGGCTAACGTTGCACTTGCTGCCCCGTTGGTGTTTTTGGGGCTTAAAAGATGCCTCTTGTTTGTGCTCAAATTTAATGCCCACTATAGATTATTACATATCGTTGGAAAGCTCTGAATGTAAGCTTTCTAACGCAACTAGAATCACCTTAATTGGACCTCTATAGCTCAAGTTATGCTCCTTTGAAGTGGACATAGTCGCTGGCATATATGCCAACGTTACTGGAAATGTTGATTGCCAATAACGCTAGCGATTTTCCTGTTTCTGAAGCTCAAACTTAGTGTCCACCCCATACTATTATATATTGTTGGAAAGCTCTAGATGTCTACTTTCCAATGCTTTTTAAAGCGCATCATTTGGAGCTCTACAACGCGAGTTATACTTCTTGGAAGGTGAAGAGGTCAGTTGGCCAAAATACAGGCTGATACCATGTTCATCATTGCACTTTCGGGGCATGTTTTCTCCCTCAAATTTAGTGTCAAACATGTAGTGCCATATATTCTTGGAAAGCTCTGGAATCCTACTTTCCAATGCCACTGGAATCACCTCATTTGGAGCTTTGTGGCTCAAGTTATGCGTGTTTGAAGAAGGCATGGTCAGGCTGCCAGGTGGGACTTTTGCCTACGTTAACTACCACGTTAACTAAGTTAACGTGGGAGTTAACGTGGATCTTTGTGGCTTGTGTTGGCAACGTTAGTGATAATGTTTGGTGTCACTAACGTTGTCGACAACTTCTTCTTCTTCACGTTAACTTCCACGTTAACTAGGTTAACGTGGGAGTTAACGTGGCTTCTTGGGGATAGTGTGTGTTCATCCCAACGTTAGTGACAATGTTTGGTATCACTAACGTTGTCGACCACTTTGTTTCCTCACGTTAGCTTCCACGTTAACTAGATTAACATGGAAGTTAACGTGGCTTAATGTGACTTGGCCAACGTTAGTGATAATGTTAAGTGTCACTAACGTTGGCTCCATTTCCTTTCTTCAAAGTTAATGCCACTAACTTTTCTCACTAACGTTGTGGCTTTCCTTCCTTCCACGTTAGTGGAGCTTATTGGTGTTCTTAGGCTAAGTGCTCTGTAAGGGGGCAACTCTTTAAAATAAGCTTTTAGCCAACACTCCCGAACCAGTTGGTTCAAGGTGCTAGGTGTTGAAGCACCCCTAAAGACTTACTTGCTCAAGTCTCTCCCCCATACATACACACCACAGGCATATGGTTTATTTATTTTCTTTTCTTGAGACCTTGGTGTCCAGCACCTCTTTGGGTTACTAAATGCTCTATGGTGAGAGTTACTCTTGATAATGGACTTTCAGCTGATAATCCCGGGTTAGTTAACCCAAGTTACCGAGTGATAAAGCACCCCTAAGAGCTTATTCATCCAAGTAGATCCCTCACACAGGAACACCACAGACACATATCTTAAGATCAAAACCATTGGTGCCTAGCTTTATTGCTTACTCTTTTTCTTTTGTTTTTCAACCTTTATTGTTCTTTTCCCTTTTTCTTATTAGGATCTTCTTATTTAGCTAGTCTCATGGGGTGTGTCACAAGCATAGTATTCATGACAGATAGTTGTCCTCCCACCTTGTGGTTGAACCAACTTAGCTATCTTATGATCACACCATAAACTCATAAACTTACTCCATAGTGTGAACTCTAATCTGGTCTTTTAAAAACATTCATTCTCCTTTCATTTGATTCAAAAGGGACAAGCATACAAGTAAGCAAAGTAAGGATGCAATAATGACATTCAGACTAGAAAATACAGCCTTAATCAATAAAAAGTTTAAAAGACAGAATTGACATGCTTATTTACAGGGAACAAGCACACATACATACAAAGACTTAGAAGATAATCATGCAATTGAATGTACTGGAAATAAGTAAGAGAAGAAAGGAACTTTACCACCTTGTAGTTCATCTTTATTGTTGTTGCCCTTCTTCTCCTACTTTTCTCCCTTCCCACACCAATTTAGACTAATTGCTTGTCTTCAAGCAGCAAATAAAACAGTGGTGGTGGGGTCTACGATGGGTCATGAATGTCTTACATACTGAAATGTAAGTGATGTATGTGGTTAAGCAAGCAAGAATTAAGGATAACACTGCAAGCCTAAGAAGCAAAGGCATTATGATTATACAAACAAGTGGTGTTGCTGGATACATTGCATAGAAAAATAAGTGGCACACCAAACTTAGTGTGACACTTTCTCTTAGAATTGATGCAAGTATCCAGAAAGATTGAAAACAGATTGTTGCAGGGCAACACCAAACTTAGAATGTGATCATATGCCAATTTTATTTGGAAAGAAGCTGAGTAAAGAACTGTTGTATTAATAACAAAATCACCAAGAGCCAAGTGTACCGAAGTTGTCGTCAAGTAAAAACTCACAATAGAGTGAGGTCGAATCCCACAGGGATTGATTGATCAAGCAACTTTAATTAAAAGAATGTTCTAGTTGAGCGAATCCAAAATTTGGGTTGAGAGTTGTAGAAAATAAAATGGCAAGAAAAGTAAATGTAAGAACTAAAAATAAAATGAACATTGGGATCAAGAGATATTGCAATCCTCCGGATCATGTTCATTCTCATCTCTTCCTCAATCAATGCACTCATTGATCTCCTTGGCAATCTTAAGTGATTGAATTACAATTTCTTGTAATTCAATCTCTCAAATCTTGATCCTTCACTCTCTCCCCCTTCCTTCAATTCTCCAGAATTCCAGAATGCTTTCAATGTAAAAACTAAGGCCTTTATATAGGCTCTCCTAAATTACAAAATGAAAATAAAAGCAAATTATGATAAAATAAAAATTCCTATTCTAGATGCTTCTTGTGGTCTTGATTGGTTGACAATTGTGGGCTTGCTTGCTTGAGCTTTGAAGTGGACTTGAGAGAGAAGTGAGTTAAGTTGAGGCCCAGGTGCTAAAGTTAGTGCTAAAGTTAGCCACACTAACGCTACAAGTGTGGCGTTAGTGCTAAAGTTATTGTGGCTAACGTTGCACTTGCTGCCCAGTTGGTGTTTTTAGGGCTTAAAAGATACCTCTTGTTTGTACTCAAATTTTATACCCACTATAGATTATTACATATCGTTGGAAAGCTCTGAATGTCAGCTTTCTAACGCAACTAGAATCACCTCAATTGGACCTCTGTAGCTCAAGTTATGCTCCTTTGAAGTGGACATGGTCACTGGCATATATGCCAACGTTACTGGAAATGTTGATTGCCAATAACACTAGCGATTTTCCTGTTTCTGAAGCTCCAACTTAGTGTTTACCCCATACTATTATATATTGTTGAAAAGCCCTGGATGTCTACTTTCCAATGCCTTTGGAAATGCATCATTTGGATCTCTACAACTCGAGTTATACTTCTTGGAAGGTGAAAAGGTCAGTTGGCCAAAATACAGGCTGATACCATGTTCATCATTGCACTTTCGGGGCAGGTTTTCTCCCTCAAATTTAGTGTCAACCATGTAGTGCTATATATGCTTGGAAAGCTCTGGAATCCTACTTTCCAATGCCACTGGAATCACCTCATTTGGAGCTTTGTGGCTCAAGTTATGCGTGTTTGAAGAAGGCATGGTCAGGCTGCCAGGTGGGACTTTTGCCCCCGTTAACTACCACGTTAACTAAGTTAACGTGGTGACTAACGTGGCCACTTATGAGCTTGGTCCAACATTAGTGATAATGTTAAGTGTCACTAACGTTGGCTCCATTTCCTTTCTTCAAAGTTAATGCCACTAACTTTTCCCACTAACGTTGTGGCTTTCCTTCCTTCCACGTTAGTTCCCACGTTAGTGTAACTAACGTAGCTACTAACGTGGCTTCTTCTCTTCTTCTTTTGGCCTGAAATCAATCAAACAAAGTGCATCAAAGTCTTGCTCTTAATCATGGGATCATGCATCATCCAATTTATCATATAATTCATGCAAAATTCTCATGAAATCATTCAAAGTTCACAATATTTGCTTGAATCAAGATGTAAGTGAATATCTACCCAAAACTAGCTTATTTCCTAAGAAAATGCATGAAACTACCTTAAAAACAATAAAGAAAAGGTCAGTGAAACTGGCCAAAATCCCCTGGCATCACAATCCCAGGTTCTTTATTTTTATTTATTTTCCCAATTTAGTTTATGAACTCTTCATGTTAGATTATAATTTATCTTATTAATGTTAATTGAGGTATTTCAGTTTATGATTGCTTTCTTTAATTTATGTTATTGTTGCTTTACATCTGAAGGCATTTTTATTCCAGCAAATTTACTTTTTCCTCTTTTGGTCTTGGTTAAGAAATCAGTAACTCAGGAGTTATCTTATCTCAACATAATTGATAACTATTATCTTTGCTAATTGAACTGAACTTCAATAATCCCAACCTTTTCTTAGGAAATAAATAGGATTCGAAGATCAAACTAATTAGTCCCTTGACTTTCCTTTGCTTTAGTAAAGGTTAACTAAGTGGAATTAAGATTCAACTTTCATTGTTTTTGATAAGGATAACTAAGTCTGGACTTCCAATTTCCCATACCTTGCCAAAAGTTTATTTTACAGCTATTTATTTATCTTTAATTGCCATTTAAATTATTTGTCATATTTGTTCCTGATTCTTGAAACCCCAATTCTACAATCTCCATAACCAATAATAAGAACATACTTCCCTGCAGTTCCTTGAGAAGACGACCCGAGGTTCGAATACTTCGGTTATCAATTTATTTAAGGGGTTTGTTACTTGTGACAACCAAAACGTTTGCACGAAGGGATTTTTGTTGGTTTAGAGACTATATCTACAACGCGACTGTTTTTATGAAATTCTTTACTGGCAAAAATCTCTAACTTCAAAATGGCACCGTTGCCGGGGAACTGCTAACGTGTGCCTTATTATTGGTTATTGTAAATATTTTTCTTTTACTTGTTTATTTATTTCTGTTTTCCCCTTTTAATTTTATTTTCTACTATGAACTCTCACCCCTCTCGCTTTGAGTTTGGTTCTAACTTCGTTGAAGGAAATAGAAGTTACAACAGGAATATGTATCAAGGTCAGACCAATCAAGGATGGATGGAGCCAAGAGGATCTAATCAACCCTTTAGGCAATAACACCTTCCAAGATATCATGGACAACGACCATTCTACAATGCATACCCAGCTGATAGATATGGTGGACAACCTTGTAACTACCAACAAGCCCCACCCCGTGCCTACATACCATCCTCTCAACATAACCTCGAACCACCACACTCACAAGCTTCTCTTCACCATTCGCCACCACATGATCCCTATTTACCCCAGTTCCAATTCAATCACTCTCAAGCACCACCACTTTCCCATGTTTCATGTCTAAATCCATCACCCCGGGAATCAGAGGTTCACCTCAAGGAAGCAGTAAATAAGCTTCAAACAACCATTTGACAACTGGAGCAAGCAGTAATTCAATTAGCTTCTAGACGTTCGAACATTCAAGGACCAACCACAACCCCATGTGGACAATCTAACGAAGAGCGTAGCATGAAGGAAATACTAAAAACTCCAGTGGACAAGACAGAGAATGAATTTGTACTAGAACAAGTAGAAGAAGCTGTCATTACGCAAGAAGAAGAGTTGGTTGAAGATCTAGGAGATGCTGAACCTCCATGGGGATTCAGAACTGAGGAGAACTCCGTCAAGGACGTTACAGTTGATGCTAAGGAGGACAGTACACAATCTCCAAGGCAAGTCGTTTATGAAGAACTAGACAGAATAACCCAGGACACAAATTCCCTTGATGATGATAGTCACAAGTCAAGCTCTCTTAGTAATGAACTTGCATCCGCAAGCGAATTCTCTGAGATCGAAGAATCTTCCCCAAATGAATATGAAGATGATGCAGAGGTAGATTTCTCTCGACCTCCAATCTATGACTCGAGTGATGAGGAAGACACAGAAGACTTTGACCAGGACACAGATGCATTTGAAGAACCTTGCAAAGAAGTGGAGGAATTCACAGAAGAGCACAAGGGAGTAGAACTTACAGAACCACCGGAAACACCTTCCCCAAGGCCATTACCACCCAATACAAGCTTCAAGTGGGTACAATCCTTAATTTTTAACTTTACTTTTTCACTTGAATACGGTTTGCTTGAAATAGATGGCCAGCTTAGAGCTCTCTGCGGCTTTAAGAGTAAAAGGGAATTGGCTCGTGCTCAGAGCTGGTGCACAAGGATCAATAAGGTTCCACGCTTCAACTTGAAGTGCACGGATTGGTATCATGCTCAATTGAATGGATCTCGGAAAACGTTTGGTCCATAGTGAGAATCTACTTTCTAAACCGCCCGGATGGAAAAGTATAGATCAAAGAGGAGGAGATTTAAAAGCAAAGTTTGGGATCCTGGAATCTATTCCGACATTCGTCATCCCGGGAGCCTAAAAATTTGTTTGAAGCTGCTCAGGAGCTTTACATGCCTAGTTTGGGCCCCCGGAGGCTATTGGCATTCCAAGCATTGGTGGAGATTTTTGGATGAATTTAAACATAAGCCGCCATAACAGGAAGCTCTTCCAATGTCCAACTTAAGGACTTTAACTAAAAGTGCTAGGTGGGAGACAACCCACCATGGTATGATCGTTCATTTTTTTCAATTTCTATTTCATTTTGTTTGTTTTAAAGTTTTATTTTATTTTATAATATTGAACCTGGAATTTTGCATTGCATTCATATTAATCATTGCATTCTGCATACTGCATAAAAAAAGGGGTGCGCGACGCGACCGCATCACTCATGCAACCTTATATTCCTTATATGTAATTGCAACCTTTAATTCATATGAACTATTTGATTGCTGTTTATTTTCCGGGACAATCCAATTTTAGCCGGAATGCTGCCCAAATTTCTGTAAAATTTTTCCTTCATGTTTTGGTTTTGGCATTTTGAAATCTGCTTTCCTCTGCTTTTACCCAATCCCATTCATGAATGCCAGGCACGCATTCTTATTCTCTTTGATTTCCTGGTTCATTTATTGCATTTTTGATGTTTGATTCCAATTTTTGCTATTTCCATATCTATTTGAATCATCCTCAACCTGTTTTCCTTGTTTGGTTATGAGTTACCTATCACTTCTAATTATGAATGTTTGTTACTTAGCAACTTATCCTTATGCCACTTACCTTAACCCATTTTTCATTAACTCATTAATTCTAATTTCCTAAAATCTTTTTTAATTCTAACCAACCTAACTTTTTAAAATCTTTTTTTCTGTTTTTTTTTTTTCACTTTCTTTTAACCCTCTAACCATGGCATACTGATAATTTTTTCTACTTAACATGCCTTCTATTACATTTTGGATTGTGAATTTTTCCTTTCGAACTTTTAACTCCTATACAATCCTTAATGCACATTTACTTAACTCATTTACCTCATTCTAATTCTCCTTTGCCACTTTGTGTTTCTTTTGACTATTTGCCTATTTGTTTTCCTGATTTTATTATATCCTGGTTTTCTGTTTTTCAGGATGTCAGATTCCCAGAGAAAGGGAAAAGGAAAGGCTACTACTGGCAAACGGAAAAGAGGAGAAGCCTCTATGTCTATCATAGATCTCATGCATGATACCTCCTGGCGGGAGAAAAACTTCACCCCGCAGGAGAAGGCCGACCAGCTGCTCCCTGCTAATGACCCAGTGAAGTTTGCAAACCGATACTGTGAGCTGAAGTATCCGGTGTTTGCAAACTCCAGGAATCTATACCTGGAGAGGACTCTGAAGATCCCAGAAGAACTCCAGCAATACACCTCTGATAAGATCAAACAAAGAGGCTGGTTCTTCCTGGAGAGACCCCTGACTGAGGTCAATACATCTTGGGTTAGAGAATTCTACTGCAATTACTTCAAGACCTCCCTAGATGCAGTGAACCTCAGAGGAAAGCAGATTCTGGTTACTGAAGAGGCAATAGAAGAGGTTCTGAAGCTTCTGCCTAAATTTGATCAGCCAGATGGTTATCAGAAAGCTGAGGAAGACATGCGCTTTCTAAAGTTTGATTGGGATGCAGTAAAAGCCCGGATAGCCCTTGACCCAACCGTTCCTTGGATTATGGGTCAGAACACCACCATGCCCAAGGGAATCAAGCGGGCATACTTGAATGATGAGGCTCGGCTGTGGCATCAGATACTTAGCAACTTCATTATGCCGAGTACTCACGAAACCGATATACCAGCCGCTATGATCACCCTCCTATGGTGTGTGATGAAGGGTAAGGACCTGTACCTGTCACGCTTTATCCGGTTCTACATGGCCAGGGTCCACGTCCGAGGCACTCTTCCCTTTCCATACTTGATCACACAGCTAGGCCGTCGAGCTAACGTGCCTTGGGAGGATGCTGATGAGAGGCCACCTACTGCAGAATACAAGAAGATCATGCCGCACAGCAGGAACTTTCTGGCCTTGGGCTACAGACCTCCAGTCCTCACTGCTCCTGGTGTCACTGCCACACCATCTGCCAGCCCCTCTTCCTCTGCAGCTACACCTGCCACCACCACTGCACCTCCACCTGCCCCAGAGCCCATTTATCATCTAGTGCACCGCCTGTTTTGACGGCTTGACCAGATGGAGCGTCGTAACAAGCGATGCTATGAGCACCTAAAGCTGATGATACGATCTGGCAACATCCCCTCCGAGCCCGACACACCATCCGAGGCATCTGAAGAGGAGGCGGATGCACCCGAGGCAAAGACCCACCCACAGCAGGAGGCAGAACAGGTAGGCACCTAGCAGGCAGCACACCATCAGGAGGCTCCGCCCCAGATCCAGGCTGTAGATCTCGAGACCCCCCTTCAGTCAGCACCTCCTCCACAGTAGTCAGACCCTCAGAGACTCCAGCTACCATCCCTTCCAGTGATGCTACCCCTTCACACCCTGCTTGAGTGAGTATCAGGGACGATGCTACGTTTTAAGTGTGGGGAGGTCGCCATCTCTGGCGTTTTTTTTGGTGAACCACTACATACTCTTTTTATTTATTTTGCTAATTTTCTGTATTTTTCTTTTTATTTCTATTTTGCAGTACTTATACATTTGCTACTTTTCATGTATTTTTACTCTATTTCTGTATTTTTCATTTTTAGTTCATATTTTAGCCACTTAGTTTAGTTGCAATTCTAACTTATTAGTTATAGAAATTGTGGATTGATTAGTATAGTTTACCCTTTTTAGCATAAGATAACTCAGAATAGATTGAATAGAAAAAAGAAGTAAACTAGAGACTTTAACAGAATCAAAACAACCCACACCTTGTATATATAAGCATTACATGTTAGTTAACAACACTTCATCAAGGAGAAACACTAGAACTTTAAAGCCATTCAATATAAGTTTTACATTGAGAATAATGGGAATTTTTAACTAAACCTGCATGACATACATAAGTGATAAATGATTTTTGAGCCAGAGAACACATAGCCTATGAGTTTTGAGCTTAATTGTATGGTTACATTCAAACCATAATTTTTATTCCTGTGTGTTCCGCCCTTCTTTTATATTCTGGTGTTCTTTACTTTGTTTTAATCTATATGTCCGATTATAGAATGTAGATACATACCAAGAGAGTGATTGAGGCCATTATTTGATTTTAGCTCACTTAATCCCAAAATAGCCTACCTTTTACATCACCCTTGTTAGTCCCTTTGAGCCTTTAAATCACCTTTTATTCTATTAGCCACATTACTAGCCTTAAGCAGAAAAACAAAATAAAATCCCAAGTTGAATCCTTGGTTAGCTTAAGATAGAAAATTATGTATAGTTTAAATATGGAAAAACCTATTGGGAACATGGATAATAAAAAAATAAAAGGTAGAAAAGTTGAAAAGAATAAAATAACTCAAATAAAAAGTTTTGGGAAGAATGCTCATGTAAAATCAATTATAATTGAATTACCATGTGCATTAAAAAAATGTGTTATGAATAAAGGGGACACAAAAAGAACTCCCCAATTATGAAATAAAGCAATGCACATGGGATAAAAATAAATATTAAGGCATGAGCATGTAACATCAAAAGTGAGAAAATATGAAAAATAGGTAAAGAAGCTTTGATTTAGAAAGTATGTATGTTAGGTGAGATCTTAGTCTAATTAAGGGTTCACTTATTAGCTCACTTAGCCTTATACATATACCCTTACCTTTACCTTGGCCCCATTACAACCTTACTTAAGACCTCATGATTTTTGGTATACCTATATTCTATAATTGTTGATTGGTTAGATGAAGAATAAGGTTATAGAAAGAAAGAATAAAAAGAAGAATAGAGTGATTAACCCAATAAACACTGAGTGATTAGAGAGTAAACACAAAATCCAGTGAGGGTTCAATAGCTCATTAACATTTATCTCTGTTTAAATTGTTAGTTGTCTTGCAAGTTTTTAAAATGTTTTTCTCTCCCATCTCAATTGTAAAGGCACTTTATCACTATCTAAGGTTTGGCTATATATATATATATATACATGACTCCTTGAGAATGTGAATTAATTTAACTACATGCAAGCTTTATATTCAAGTAAATAAAAATTAGAATTGCATGATGCATCATTCATCTAGGTAGTTGCATTTAGATTAGATTGCATTGCATAACATTCCACCACTTTAACCTTACTTTTTACCTTCGATTTAGCATGAGGACATGCTATTGTTTAAGTGTGGGGAGGTTGATAAACCCATATTTTATGATATATTTTGTGCTTAGTTTGAGTGATTTATTCAATCCTTCACCCACTTATTCATATTAATTACATGGTTTTACTTTCCCTTCCTTATTATGTGATGTATGTGAAAAACATGTTTCCTATGCTTTAAAATTAATTATTTTAATTACCTTTATTTCCATTCGATGCCGTGATTAGTGTGTTGAGTAGTTTCAGATCTTCTAAGGCAGGAATGACTTAAAGGATGGAAAAGGAAATATACAAAAAATGGAAGGAAAGCACAAAACGGAGTTTCTAAAGAAACTGGCATCCACGCGGTCGCAAGGGTGACGTGGACGCATGCCAAGCGCGAATCAACAACGACGCGGCCGTATGACTGACGCGACCACGCGCCTTAAGAAAACACATATGATGCGGTCGCATGACTGACGCGACCGCGTGACAAGAAAAGCTCCGAATGATTCGACCGCGTGACCCACGCGGACGCGTGACAGAGGCCACGCACCAGAAATTACAGAAAATGCTCCCAGCGATTTTTGAAGTCCTTTTTGGCCCAAATCCAAGTCTATAAGGCATAGACCAGAGGTTATAAAGTGTGGGAATGCATCCATTCAAAGGGAGCTCGCCAATTTAGTTACTTCTCATGATTTAGATTAGTTTTGAGAGAGGTTCTCTCCTCTCTCTCTTAGGATTTAGGATTTCTCTTAGTTTTAGGAGTGACTCTCAATCCCAGGTTCTTTATTTTTATTTATTTTTCCAATTTAGTTTATGAACTCTTCATGTTAGATTATAATTTATCTTATTAATGTTAATTGAGGTATTTCAGTTTATGATTGCTTTCTTTAATTTATGTTATTGTTGCTTTACATCTGAAGGCATTTTTATTCCAGCAAATTTACTTTTTCCTCTTTTGGACTTGGTTAAGAAATCAGTAACTCAGGAGTTATCTTATCTCAACATAATTGATAACTGTTATCTTTGCTAATTGAACTGAACTTCAATAATCCCAACCTTTTCTTAGGAAATAAATAGGATTCGAAGATCAAACTAATTAGTCCCTTGACTTTCCTTTGCTTTAGTAAAGGTTAACTAAGTGAAATTAAGATTCAACTTTCATTGTTTTTGATAAGGATAACTAAGTCTGGACTTCCAATTTCCCATACCTTGCCAAAAGTTTATTTTACAGCTATTTATTTATCTTTAATTGCCATTTGAATTATTTGTCATATTCGTTCCTCATTCTTGAAACCCCAATTCTACAATCTCCATAACCAATAATAAGAACATACTTCCCTGCAGTTCCTTGAGAAGACGACCCGAGGTTCGAATACTTCGGTTATCAATTTATTTAAGGGGTTTGTTACTTGTGACAACCAAAACATTTGCACGAAGGGATTTTTGTTGGTTTAGAGACTATATCTACAACGCGACTGTTTTTATGAAATTCTTTACTGGCAAAAATCTCTAACGTCAAGAACATAGAGTCTCAAGGGAAAGAAGAAGGGTTAAAGCATGACATGCAACAAGAGGGAGAAAATGAATTGTAATTAGAGGAGAGAAAGGGAGAATTGAGGGAGATTGATCAAGATGAGGATTCCATCATTGATGATTTTTTGTCCTCCTTAGTCAATCCCCTTAATGATCCTAATGAGCCTCTTCCCATTGAGTTTGAGAGACATGGAGGTAGACTTCTGGTGCACGAAATTGTGATCATCAATGGCGCCATCAACATGGTACGCTCAATTGTAATCTCAACTTTTTATCACAACTTCGCACAACTAACCAGCAAGTGCACTGGGTCATCCAAGTAATAAACCTTACGCGAGTAAGGGTCGATCCCACGGAGATTGTTGGTATGAAGCAAGCTATGGTCATCTTGTAAATCTTAGTCAGGCGGATATAAAATAGTTATGGAGTTTTCGAACATAAATAATAAATAGAAAATAAGGATAGAAATACTTATGTAATTCATTGGTTAGAATTTCAGATAAGCGTATAGAGATGCATTCGTTTCTCTAAACCTCTGCTTTCCTGCTGTCTTCATCCAATCAGTCTTACTCCTTTCTATGGCTGGCTTTATGTAAGGACATCACCGTTGTCAATGGCTACTTTTAATCCTCTCTGGAAAATGGTCCGATGCGCTATCACTGCATGGCTAATCGTCTGGAGGCATCACCCTTGTCAATGACTGCATCCTATCCTCTTGTGAAAATGGTCCAAATGCTCTGTCACAGCACGGCTAATCATCTGAGGTTCTCGATCATGCTGGACTTTGCATTAATCTTTGAGGAACAGCAGAGCTCCACACCTTAATATATGGAGTGTAGAAACTCTACCGTTTGAAAATATATAAGTGAAGAGAGGGTAAGCATGGCCGAATGGCCAGCCCCCAAATATGATCAATAGATCAAAATATAATCCAAAGATGATTCAAAGATGTCTAATACAATAGTAAGAAATCCTATTTATAATAAACTAGCTACTAGGGTTTACAGAAGTAAGTAATTGATGCATAAATCCACTTCCGGGGCCCACTTGGTGTGTGCTTGGGCTGAGCTTGAAGTCTACATGTGGAGAGGTCATTCTTGGAGTTGAACGCCAGCTTTTGTGCCATTTTGGGCATTGAACTCCACTTTGCAACTTGTTTCTGGCGCTAGACGCCAGAATTGGGCAGAGAGCTGGCGTTGAACGCCAGTTTGCGTCATCTAAACTAGAGCAAAGTATGGACTATTATATATTTCTGGAAAGCTCTGGATGTCTACTTTTCAACGCAAGTGGAAGCGTGCCATTTTGAGTTCTGTTGCTCCAGAAAATCCACTTTGAGTGCAGGGAGGTCAGAATCCAACAGCATCAGCAGTCCTTCTTCAACCTCTGAATCTGATTTTCGCTCAAGTCCCTCAATTTTAGCCAGAAAATACCTGAAATCACAGAAAAACACACAAAATCATAGTAAAGTCCAGAAATGTTAATTTAACATAAAAACTAATAAAAACATCCCTAAAAGCAACTAGATTCTACTAAAAACATACTAAAAACAATGCCAAAAAGCGTATAAATTATCCAAATTATCCAACACCAAACTTAAATTGTTGCTTGTCCCCAAGCAACTGAAAATCAAATAGGATAAAAAGAAGAGAATATACTATAAATTCCAAACTATCAATGAAACATAGCTCCAAT
>NC_029785.2:113097788-113101479 GCF_000816755.2 Arachis ipaensis | reverse complement strand
GGAACCAATGATGTCCTTGAGCTCTTCTATGTCTCTTCCTTGTCTTTGTTGCTTCTCCCTCATTGCTTTTTGGTCTTCTCTTATTTCATGAAGGATGATGGAGTGCTCTTGATGTTCCACCCTTAGTTGTCCCATGTTGGAACTTAATTCTCCTAGGGAGGTGTTGATTTGCTCCCAATAGTTTTGTGGAGGAAAATGCATTTGAGGCATCTCCGGGATCTCATGGTGATGAGCTTCATGCGCCTCTTGAGCTCCATGAATGGGCTCTCTTGCTTGCTCTATCTTTTTCTTAGTGATGGGCTTCTCTTCCTCAATGGGAATGTCTCCTTCTATGGAAGCTCCAGCTGAGTAACAGAGATGACAAATAAGATAAGGAAAAGCTAGCCTTGCCATTGGGGAGGACTTTTCGGCTATTTTGTAGAGTTCAAGGGAGATGACTTCATGAACTTCTACTTCCTCTCCAATCATGATGCTATGAATCATGATGGCCCGATCGACAGTAACTTCGGATCGGTTGCTAGTGGGGATGATGGAGCGTTGTATGAATTCTAACCATCCTCTAGCTACAGGCTTGAGGTCCAGTCTTCGTAGTTGAACTGGCTTGCCTTTGGAGTCAATCTTCCATTGAGCTCCTTCCACACATATGTCCATGAGGACTTGGTCCAACCTTTAATTAAAGTTGACCCTTCTAGTGTAGGGGCGTGCATCTTCTTGCATCATAGGCAAGTTAAATGCCAACCTCACATTTTCTGGACTAAAATCTAAGTATTTCCCCCGAACCATGGTGAGATAATTCTTTGGGTCCGGGTTCTTACTTTGATCATGGTTCCTAGTGATCCATGCATTGGCATAGAACTCTTGAACCATTTAGGATGCCGACTTGTTGGATGGGTTTTGTTAGAACTTCCCAACCTCTTCTTTGGATTTCATGTCGGATCTCCGGATACTCATTCTTCTTGAGCTTGAAAGGGACCTCAGGGATCACCTTCTTCTTGGCCACAACATCATAGAAGTGGTCTTGATGAGCTTTGGAGATGAATCTTTCCATCTCCCATGACTCGGAGGTAGAAGCTTTTGTCTTCCCTTTCCCTTTTCTAGAGGATTCTCCGGTCTTAGGTGCCATCAATGGTAATGGAAAAACAAAAAGCTTATGCTTTTACCACACCAAACTTAGAATGTTGCTCGCCCTCGAGCAAGAAAAGAAAGAATAGATGAAGAAGAAGAAGAAATGGAGGAGAGGGAGAGGGATATGTGTTTCAGCTAAGAAGAGAAGAGAGGGTTGTGTTGTGTGAAAATGAGGAAGAATGGAGGGCTATATATAGGGAAGGGAGGGGGGTAAGGTCGGCCATTTAGGGTGGGTTTGGGTGGGAAATTGATTTTGAATTTTGAAGGTAAGTGGAGTTTATGAGGTAGGTTTATGGGGAAGAGTGGATGGATGTGAGTGGTGAAGTGGTGATAGGGAAGAGAGATTGAGGTGATTGGTGAAGAGTTTTGGGGAAGAGTGTTTATGGGATTGTGTGAAAGAGGGGTGAGAAGAAGTGAGTGGAGGTAGGTGGGGATCCTGTGGGGTCCACAGATCCTGAGGTGATCCTGTGGGGTCCACAGATCCTGAGGTGTTGAAGGATTTACAACCTTGCACCAAATTGGGCATGCAAAATGCCCTTGCATACAACTCTGGGTGTTCAGCGCCAGATTGGTGCTTGTTTTGGGCGTTGAACGCCCATTTGTTGCCCATTTCTGGCGTTGAACGCCAGAACCATGCTTGTTCTGGGCGTTTAGCGCCAGCTCTTCTCCAGGGTGCATTTCTGGCGTTCAAACGCCCAGATGCTGCCCATTTCTGGCGTTCAGCACCAGAATCATGCTCTACGCCAGTAAGAAGCATGTTTTGGGCATTCAACACCAGAATCATGCTCTGTTCTGGCGTTGAACGCCCAAAACATGCTTCTTACTGGCGTTTAAACGCCAGTAAGGTCTTCCTCCAGGGTGTGATTTTTCTTCTACTATTTTTGATTCCCTTTTCAATTTTTTATATTTATTTTGTGACTCCACATGATCATGAACCTAATAAAACATGAAAAACAATGAAAATTAGATAAATAAACATTGGGTTGCCTCCCAACAAGCGCTTCTTTAATGTCAATAGCTTTACAGTGGGCTCTCATGGAGCCTCACAGATGTGCAGAGCTTTGTTGAGACCTCCCAACACCAAACTTAGAGTTTGGATATGGGGGTTTGACACCAAACTTAGAGTTTAGTTGTGGCCTCCCAACACCAAACTTAGAGTTTGACTGTGGGGGCTTTGTTTGACTAAAAGGTTTACTATTGTTAAACCTATTTCTTCCACCATTATTAAAGCCTTGTTGAGGCTTTTGTTGATCCTTCCATGAGAGATTTGGGTGATTTCTCCATGAGGGGTTATAGGTGTTTCCATAAGGTTCACCCATGTAATTCACCTCTGCTATTGCAGGGTTTTCAGGATCATAGGCTTCTTCTTCAGAAGATGCCTCTTGAGTACTGTTGGATGCAGCTTGCATTCCATTCAGACTCTGAGAAATCATATTGACTTGCTGAGTTAATATTTTATTCTGAGCCAATATGGTATTCAGAGTGTCAATTTCAAGAACTCCCTTCTTCATAGGCGTCCCATTATTCACAGGATTCCTCTCAGAAGTGTACATAAACTGGTTATTAGCAACCATCTCAATGAGTTCTTGAGCTTCTGCAGGCATTTTTTTTAGGTGAATGGATCCACCTGTAGAAGTATCCAATGACATTTTAGCCAATTCAGATAGACCATCATAGAATATATCCAGGATGGTCCATTCTGAAAGCATGTCAGAAGGACACTTTTGTAGAACCTATGCACAATTACTCAAGAGGGGGGGGTGAATTGAGTATTGCAACAACAATGAATCTTTTTGCGAAAGTTAAAGACAATATACAAAAGTGTTATTGTACTAGTATTTTTCCAAGAGCTTAACTCAATTGCTAAGCATTTATAAGGAGCTTTTACTTTCCAATAGACACCAACTCAAATAAATTGATCAAGCTTTTCACCAATCGGACTTAAGCTATTCCTTAAGTACTTACGAAGCTACTTTTCGATCACAATTTATTTGCTCAAAGGTAAAAGACAATAATATTGAAGAGATGAGTTTGGAGAGATGCAAACGCTATTTAGAGTGGTTCGGCACAATCCTTGTCCTACGTCCACTTTCTTTCTCAATCGCTATTGAGAAGTTCCACTATTGTCAAGCTTCAAGGTGCTCGCGCAAAACCTTTTACAATCCGAGTCCTTAGTTTCTAACACCTCACGGTATATGATCACCACTCGTATACTAACCCACTCCACTTAGAGATACCTTCTTTAAGATTTGCCTTGAGTACTTAGTATACCTCTTTGGTATTCTCACCGACTATAGTGTTTATAACTCTTGACTCAACCTTGGAGATCACACTCCAATTTACAAAGTGTACAAGAAAACAATTCGCAAAGAATTGTTGAGACGAAATGAGTACTCTCTAGAAGAGTGAATGATTACAAGTTTAGCACTATTGAACCAATTGATATTGCTCTCTCAAATTGTGAATTATAACACCTTAAAAATGTGTAGAATGAAAGAATATAAACAAGATAGTTTGCAAATACTCACACATATGAAATAAGGCTTCAATCCATCTATTTATAGAC
>NC_029785.2:113090299-113097658 GCF_000816755.2 Arachis ipaensis | reverse complement strand
GAGTTAAGAACTGAAAAGGATCTTCAGATGGAAGTCCATGAAACTTGCAGTTCTGCTGCATCGGAGAAACTAATTGAGGTTTCAGCTCAAAGTTGTTTGCTCCAATGGCAGGAATGGAGATGCTTCTTCCATGTAAATTGGAATTTGGTGCAGTAAAGTCACCAAGCATTCTTCTTGCATTATTGTTGTTGGGTTCGGCTGCCATTTCCTTTACTTGTTCGAAATTTTCAATAAGGTTGTCTCTGGATTGTTATAATTTAGCTTCTCTTAGTTTTCTCTTCAGAGTCCTTTCAGGTTCTGGATCAGCGTCAACAAGAATGCCTTTTTCCTTGTTCCTGCTCATAAGAAAGAGAAGAGAACAAGAAAAGAAGAGGAATCCTCTATGTCACAGTAAAGAGGTTCCTTATTGTTAGTAGAAGAAGAAAAGGAATAGGGGTGAAGAAGAATGAAGAATCCAAACACAAGGGTAAGGATAGCAGCAGTGATGTGAGATGAAGAGAAGTGTTAGTAGATGAATAAATAATTAGAAGGAGATGAGGGAGAAGGATTTTCGAAAATTATTTTTTGAAAAAGAGTTAGTGATTTTCGAAAATAGTTTTTGAAAAAGGTTAGTAATTTTCGAAAATTGAAATAAAAAATTAAAATAATTAGTTAATTAAAAAGAATTTTTGAAAAAGAGGGAAGATATTTTCAAAAATTAGAGAGAGAGAGGGAGTTAGTTAGGTAGTTGAAACAAATTTGAAAATCAATTTTGAAAAGATAAGAAGATAAGAAGTTAGAAAAGATATTTTAAAATCAAAATTTTTTTTTTGAAAAAGATATGATTTTGAAAAAGATATGATTGAAATTAGTTTTGAAAAAGATTTGATTTTTAAAATCACAATTAATGACTTGATTCACAATAAATCACAAAATATGATTCTAGAACTTAAAGTTTGAATCTTTCTTAACAAGTAAGTAACAAACTTGAAATTTTTGAATCAAAACATTAATTAATGATGTTATTTTCGAAAATTAGGAGATAAAGATAAGAAAAAGATTTTTGAAAAATATTTTTAAAATTTTCAAAAATAAATAAGAAAAATGAAAAAGATTTGATTTTTGAAAAAGATTTTGAAAAAGATAAGATTTTTAAATTGAAAATTTGATTTGACTCATAAAAACAACTAGATTTTAAAAATTTTTGAAAAAGTCAAATCTAATTTTCGAAATTTTAAGAGAGAAAAAGGGGAAGATATTTTTTTGATTTTTGAAATTTTTTTTTGATGAGAGAGAACAAACATGAAAAATGATGCAATGCATGAAAGTTATGGATCAAAACAATGAATGCATGCAAGAATGCTATGAATGTCAAGATGAACACCAAGAACACTATGAAGATCATGATGAACATCAAGAACATATATTTTTTTTTGAAAAATTTTTAATGCAAAGAAAGCATGCAAGACACCAAACTTAGAAATCTTTAATGCTTAGACACTAAGATTTCAAGAATGCATATGAAAAACAAGAAAAGACACAAAACAAGAAAACATCCAGAAAATCCCTGGATGTCTACTTTCCAACGCAATTGGAAGCGTGCCATTTTGAGTTCTGTAGCTCCAGAAAATCCACTTTGAGTGCAGGGAGGTCAGAATCCAACAGCATCAGCAGTCCTTCTTCAACCTCTGAATCTGATTTTTGCTCAAGTCCCTCAATTTCAGCCAGAAAATACCTGAAATCACAGAAAAACACACAAACTCATGGTAAAGTCTAGAAATGTGAATTTAACATAAAAACTAATAAAAACATCCCTAAAAGCAACTAGATTCTACTAAAAATATACTAAAAACAATGCCAAAAAGCGTATAAATTATCCGCTCATCAACTTCTCACAACCTCCTTGTTATGATGTGAGTGATGGAGAAGAGGAGGAAGAGATTGGTGAGGAAGGGATTGACAACCAATAGCACATTGAGTGGGTGACAATTTCATCTATGAACTTCATTGGCCCCCACCAATATGCTATCTTGGAGACGGATTACCAACTCAAGATCCTTCTTGGGTTAGTACATGGTGGAGAAAGAAGTGTTAGTTGCCAAGGGAATCCAAGGTTCTTCAAGAAAACCAATTCAAGACTTGGAGTTCAAGTGGGATGTCAAGCACAATTGGTATTTTTCCGGAGAGTGTTGGTGTGCTACAAGGGTAAATTGACAGTGATGGTTTTCAGTGGCTAAGAGAAGGGGGGGTTGAATCTTAGCCCCAACAACTTCAGGAGACTTTTTTATTTTTGTCTCGTACCCAGTCACGAGACTCTTTCTTTTTATCTCGTCACCAGGCATGAGATATTTTTCAGTTTTATCTCCTGGGCAGTAGGAACAGAAATAGAGTAGAAGAGAGAGAGAGAGAATTACACCAAGATATATCCTGGTTCAGCTGCTGAGTGCAATGCAGCCTACATCCAGTCTCCATCACAACAATAATGGAATTTCACTATAATCATCCTTGATTACAAACACCAATTCTCCCTAGGAACTACCCTTTCTATCCGGGACAAGTCTAGAATTTAAACCCCAATCCTGAACTTGACTTGGTTACTGCCAAGCTTTCAACTGCTAAGTGCTAACCCAACTTGCAAGGGGATTCCCACAGAATCATGAAACACAACACAGATGTACAAAGGACCTCTAAGGACATCTATTGCTTTTTTTTTTAATTTTGCACTCTCTGCCTTTTTCCTCTTTATGGCTTTTTCTTTACAAACTTCACTGTTTGCCTTTTTTCCATGAGACTCAAGACAGACAAAATTAAACAGAAAAATACAAAACAGAAAACATTGAAGGAGAAGAACTTCTGTTAGCTTAGGTAGCTATGAGAACTCTGTGCCTTGCACTCTCACTCCTTACTTCAAGCCTTGGCTGTTCTCCCTTACTTATAGGGGGAAGCCTCTACGGTTGAAACCCAAATAAACTAAGATAAACTTCTTCTTCTTCATGCGAACCGGTTCGGCCAGAGAGAGAGAAGAGATAACCAAATGAAAAACCCAACATGCAATTACCTCTAGTCCTTCCTTGGTCACCAATCTTCATCAATCCGAGCCCTCCATCTTGCCTTGCTCTCCAAGACGGATTCCTAGCCCTTGATGAGTTATGATGATGATAGCTTCATCTGCTCCAACTTCTGCCTCTTCCATCACGTAGCCACTGTAGCTACCTTCTGTGGTGGTTGAGCAAAATCAGAGACAAGCCATCTCTCCAAGGATCTTTCTATACTGACCGAAATCTTCTTCTTCCATTTTTGGTATGGAAAAGCTAAGATCTCTTCACCAAATCTTACCATAAGTGATAAAAATCTCAGCCATAACATACTTTTAATTTTCTTTTTCTTGCCATCATTGTGATGGTCTTGTAGCGTGCTTCTTCTTCTTTTCGGTAGCTAGCCATAGCATCCAAGCTTTCTCTGTGAAGTGACTGAAGTAGGAGAAGAGAGATGAGAATGGAGAAAGAGAAACTTGAACAATAGTTAATGAATGTGATAAAGTAAATTAAGTTTCCCACTTTCCTTGCTTTAGGTAGCGTGTATCTTTGATGATGTCCATCAAATCAAATGCTAATTTCTCTCTCATAGTTCTCAATGCAAGTTAATGATAATTGAATTAAATTTGGAATCCATCACATAGGATAGAGAGATCCGTTGGAAGCAAGAAACATTTGTTCTCTCTCTTTTCTTTATTTCGGACCAAGCATTGGATCTTTAGTTAAATATGGGCTAATAATAATGTTAATAGAGTCTGGCCCAACTAAACAATTCAGCTAACATTCATATCATAGTTTGCATAAGGCTGAATTGTGATTTCATACTGGGCTTCGGATCTTTTCTTTTCTATTCGGCCTAAGAAACATAACTATAATTTCAGCCACCATGATCTTAACAATATAATATTAAGGCTGAGTATATTAATTCATGTTGGGCTAGCCAATATTTTTTCAGCCCAACAGAAACCTGCACCAACAAAATTATTAAATTAGCAATTGTAATTATGAAGATCTTAATTAATAATTTTGCAGTTAATTGTGTTAATAATGTTTGATCATTATCAATTTAAATTAGAGTTTTCCAAACTCATCAATCTCCCCCTTGATGACAAACATTATTAAAAATTGAAATGGAAAGAAATCATAGAAAAATTAGAGTACTCCCTTTAATACTTGGATTCCTTCCTTTCCATTTGTTACATGGCTCCCCCTCAATGTATGCTACTTTACCAAGGGAAGCTTTATACCTGTAACAGTTTGTATCAAGCCTAAGGCAACAATGTTTTTCAACATATGAAAATTTGTAATGTTGAATGGCTTGATTTATGAGCAGAATTGGAGTGATAAACAAAACTCATTTGTTATCATAAAATTGATTTTCTGCTCAAACACATACAAAGCAATTGAGTACATATCAACCAAAAAATATTTTGATGTTTCAAGAAGTTGCTTATTCAATCCATTCGAAAATATTTTCCAATCAGCATATCAGAGCAAATTAATCAGAGCAAGGAAAATATTTTTAATCAAGTATGATCATCTCAAAACATAGAAACTATCAGAATTTATTTACATATCACATCTTAAAGGAACTGCTAAAAATAAAATATTCCTAATCTAAAACAGCAAGCATTTTCACCAAGGTAAATCAAGATAAACTAAATGCATATTTCTAATCCAAAACACAGCAGGCATATCTACAACTGCATCACAAGTATCAAGCTGATCACCACAACAAGTAATTGAAACAAGGGTGATCATAAATCTACAAGGATTTCATCCCCTGTTTTCTCAATTTCAATTTTTCAGCCCCATTTCCCCCCTTTTATCATTAAGGGGCACCTACAAAAAATTGACATTGGAAGCAAAATATCCAAAATATAACTAAAATACCAAGAGTTTATCACAGTGTCATAGGTCTAAAGTATCCAAGCAAACTACTACAATATCAGATTGAGCCAAGACAAGCCAATATCAAATAAAAATAGTGATCAATCATCAGATAAATTGTACTCAGAGCCATCTGCCTCATCATCACTGGTAGCATCCATCTCCTCCTTAAAACTCTGTAACATTAGACCCACCCTATCTTTGCACTTCATCCAAGCCCTCTCATTTTCAAAGGCTTGCTTGCGGGCTGCCTTATAGGATTGTACCATTAGCTCCGACATGTTGGAGAATTCAGTGAGGATTTCTTTGATCGATTCTTTTGTCTTGGAAGACTCAGGCCGACTCTCAAACTCACTGTCCGAGGGTACTGACTTCTTCCCTTTGGTTCCCTTCATAGCTCCTCCTCCTTTAATCATTGAGACCTTGTTCTCTACAGCTTCATTGGTTAAATCAACTTTAAAATATTCAAAAATATTAGTGAGAAACATGCCATAAGGAAGATTTGCCTTTTTGGTACTCTTAACAAATTCCCACATGTGCCTTATCATAAGGTATCCAAATGAGATAGGAGTAGAAGTAACGAGAGCAAAAAGTACAAGAGTCAGAAACAGTTACTCTGTTATGTGAACCACTTTGAGGGGTTAGAATATGAGTGATGATTCGGTGCAAAAGAGAGTTTGTTGGTCCGAGGGTCTTGTGAGTAGGAATGGTGCCATCCAAGCCAGACAAGTTCTCACAGATTTGTTGAAGGGCTTGCTTGTATGTGACCCCAACCTGAGAGTCCCATTTTTCAGTCATGTACCCTCTTGGTCCCTCATCTGTGTAGCCTAGGACAGCGCTGATGGTCTCAGAGTTCAGAGTCATGTATACCTTCTTTACGTAAGAGTGGATGGTACCATCGATCAGTCTCATATTAGCATAAAATTCTTGTACCAATCCAGGGTAAACATGTTTCTGAATATGGAGCAGAGAAGTCCATTTTAGATTCTCAAACAGAGGAGAGACGTTGATTCCTTTTGCTGCGAGTGAGTCCAGATTCACTAGGTAGGTGGCACAGAGGTGGCGTTTCTCCAACACTTCCTTGTGGAGTTCATAGGAGGCATATAAATTGAATTTGGCCGGGTCATAGTGTGAATGAGGTTTGTTGAACTTAGTTTTGAATTCTAATGATTCCAAGTTTGCTGGCTCCCTCGTGTTGTGTAACACAAAGCTCTGAGTCTTCTATGAACTGCGTCCAAGGGTTGTCTTATTCGGTGGTGATGGCGGCGGTGATGGAGGAGGTGAGGTGTGGAATTCTTCTTCTTCAGCCACGGGTACCTTCTCCTTCTTTTTCCTTGAATAAGTCTTCGTTGCTATCACTTTTCTCCTCATGGTGTCTGTGTGCTTGGATGGTGGTGAGGGAGAAGATGAAAAAGTAGAATGAATGTGTATATGAGTGTGGGTTTGAGGAGTGGAAGTTTTTAGGAGAGGAGGATTCGTTCACTCTTCCTTGGAGCAGTTTTCTTTTTCATGATAATAAAAATGGAGAAGTGGAAGAGAGAAGATGAAGAGAGAACTGAATTGAGTGGAGAGATGTGGGAGGTTAGGGACGCATTAAATGTTGAGTGGAGAGGGAATTTGGAGGGAGTTAATGACCATTAATGAGCGGTTATTAACCAAGGGAGGTTTCCTTTTATTTGAAATTAAAACTAAAAAGTTGTTTCCTAGAATCAAGGGATGAGAGGAGGGAAAATATTTGATTTGATAATAACCTCTTCCAACAAGATTTGATGAGACAACAAAAAGGAATTGTGATTTACATAAAGAGGAACTAACAAAATGGTCAGAGTGGGGTCAAAGAAATTTGGTGGGGCCTAAGTTCATTGATGTCTGCGCAGTCTTCCCCTATATCATAGCCCTTTCAACACATCCTGATTTTTATCTCCTACTTTCCTACGAGACAAAACTGAGCAGAATCAAAAATTTCACAAGTTATCAATAGAGTTTAAATCTATCATTCCCAAACTTTTTCTCAAAGTGCAAAATCTGTCTTCACAGAGGGGTTTTATAAAAATATAAGCAAGTTGGTCTTCAGATTTTACAAATTAAATACCAATAGTACCCTTTTGCACATGTTCTCTAATAAAGTGATATTTGATTTCAATGTGCTTGGTTCTTGAGTGCAGAACAGGATTTTTAGAAATGTTTATAGCACTCATATTATCACAATAAGGGTATACTATTGATCTTTAATTTGTAGTATTCCAACTATATTTTTAACCAAATTAGTTGTGAACAACATGCAGATGCAGAAATATATTCAGCTTCAGCTGTGGATAGAGCCACTGTGGCTTGCTTTTTGCTTGACCACATGTTGAGTGAGCTTCCAAGGAATCAACACATGCCGGATGTGCTCCTTCTATCCACCCTATCTCCCGCATAATCTGCATCACAAAACTCTACTGCACAAAAATCA
>NC_029785.2:113083470-113090205 GCF_000816755.2 Arachis ipaensis | reverse complement strand
AAGCCATAATCACTAGTTCCCTTAATGTATCTAATGATGCGCTTAACGGCTGAAAGATGGGATTCTTTTGGATGAGATTGAAATCTTGAACATACACCCACACTTTGAACAATATCCGGTCTAGAGGGGGTAAGATACATGAGTGAACCAATCATTCCTCTATACCGTGTTTCATCCACATCTTTGCCATCATCATCCTTTTCAAGTTTAGTGTTTGGATGCATTGGTGTTCCCATTGGTTTGGAACTTTCTAGGCCAAATTTTTTAATAAGTTCTTTTGCATACTTTCCTTAGTGAATGAAAGTGCCACTAGGAGTTTGTTTAATTTGGAGGCCAAGAAAGAAAGTTAGCTCTCCCATTAAACTCATCTCAAACTCACTAGTCATGAGTTTTCCAAACTCTTCACACAAGGACTCATTGGCTGATCCAAACACAATGTCATCCACATAAACTTGAACTAGGAGAATATCATCATTAGATGCTTTAATAAATAAAGTAGTGTCGGTGGTACCCCTTTGAAACTAATTTTCCAACAAGAAGGCACTAAGCCTTTCATACCAAGCTCTTGGAGCTTGTCTAAGGCCATAAAGAGCCTTTGAGAGTTTAAACACATGGTTTGGAAATTCTTTATCTTCAAAACCGGGGGGTTGTGCCACAAACACTTCTCTATCAATAAAGCCATTAAGAAAAGCACATTTCACATCCATTTGAAACATTTTAAAACCCTTATGGGCAGTATAGGCAAGAAGCAACTAATTGCTTCCATTCTAGCTACCGGAGCAAAAGACTCATCAAAATCTATACCCTCTTCTTGATTGTAACCTTGGGCCACTAATCTAGCCTTGTTACGAACAACTTTTCCATCCTCACCTAATTTATTTTTGAAAACCCACTTAGTACCCGTAACTTTCTTACCATCCAGATGAGGTACTAGTGTCCAAACCTCATTCTTGTTAAATTGAGCAAGCTCTTCTTGCATTGCTTTGACCCATGATGGATCTTCAAGAGCTTGTTTTACATTGTTGGGCTCCAATTGTGACAAGAGGGCAAAATTGCTAGGTTCGGATTGCTTTTTGGTTGAGAATCTTGTTGTTACATCTTGAGAGAGATTACCAATGATAAAGTCATGAGGATAACCCCTCATGGACTTTCATTCACTTGGCTTTTGAAGTGGTGTTGAGCTTTGATGAGTTTTTGTGGGTTGTTCTATTCCAGTTTCTCTTGCTGGTTCAAGAGACAAAATGAAAATGTCTCCTCCATTCTGACGAGACAAAACTGGACTGACATATTCTTCAACTTGAGCAGACTTGGGATTCTCTTCACTGGTTTCCTTGTTGACAACATCTTTACAATCTGTATCATCTTCTATCATAGCACTGGAAATTGAATTAGAATCACAAAAAGAGACATGTATGGATTCCTCTATGATCCTATGTTCTTTGAGATAAATCCTATAGGCCTTTCTAGTGGTGGAATATCCAACAAACATCTCTTCATAGGATTTTGGATCAAATTTGCCAAGGTTTTCTTTATTGTTAAGTACAAAGCATTTGCATCCAAAAATATGGAAATACTTAAGACTTGGAGGGGTTCCTTTCCATAGCTCATAAGGAGTTTTCTTCAACCCTTTTCTAATAATGGTCCTATTCAAAATGTAACAAGCTGTATTTACAGCTTCAGCCCATAGAAATTTTGGAATCTCATTCTCACAAACCATGGCCCTAGTCATCTCTTGAAGGCTTCTATTCCTTTTCTCAACCACCCCATTTTGTTGAGGGGTTCTAGGGCATGAAAAGTTATGAGCAATTCCAAAGTCATCACAGAATTTTTCAAAGTCTTGGTTTTCAAATTCTCTTCCGTGATCACTTCTTAAATGGGCAATTTTTAAATCTTTTTCATTCTGAATTCTTTTGCAAAGGGTTGAGAAATCTTGGAAAGCATCATTTTTATTAGCAAGAAAAAGTACCCAACCAAATCTAGAGTAATCATCTACCACCACTAGACCATAGTGTTTACCTCCTAAACTTTGAGTTCTTGTTGGACCAAAAAGATCAATGTGTAACATCTCTAATGGTCTTTTAGTTGAAATTCCATCCTTTGGTTTAAAAGAGAATTTTACTTGTTTGCCCAATTGGCAAGCATCACAAGTAAGATCCTTATCAAATTTGATATTTGGAATTCCTCTAACTAATTTTTTCTTGACTAGCTTAGAAATTTGGTACATGCTAGCATGACCCAATTTTTTATGCCATAGCCATTTTTCAGATTCAAAAGAAGTAAAACATGTTACATTTTGTTCTTTCAAGTCCTCAAGAGTCAACCTATACACATTATTGCACCTTTTAGCCTCAAATAAAAATCCCCATTTTTTTCACAAACAACTAAACACACAAACTTTCTAAAAATAACTTCATATCCTAGATCACACAATTGGCTTACACTAAGTAAATTATATTTCAAACCATTTACAAGAAGAACATCATTTATACAAGATGAAAAGCTTTTACCAACTTTTCCAACGGCCACTATCTTTCCTTTACCATCATCATCGAAAGTGACAAATCCTCCATCATACTCATCAAGCTTTATGAAGAAGGTTGTCTTTTCAGTTATATGCCTAGAACACCCGCTGTCCATGTACCACATGTTATCCTTCTGTTTGGATGCTAAGCACACCTACAAAACAAGCTCAAGTGACCTTAGGTATCCAAATCTTCTTGGATCCTTTCACGTTAAACTATCTCTTGTGTCCTAATCCATTATAATCAAAAACAACTTTGTAAACTTTATCACCAATCATCCTCTCACCAAAAAAGCATTGAATGGGAAAGCGTCCATTTCGGTTACATAGTCTATAAAACCTTGGAGTTGCTGTTTTGTTAAAGCGTGTTGGGTTTTGAAACCTTGTATCATTAGAAGATGAGGCAATATTTTCAAAATAAGGTTTCTCAATAGATTTAAAGAAACCCAAGCCAGCTTTATCATAAAGAGGTTTTGACTAGCCAAAATTTGATTTAAATTTTCAGAACTTTGAGTGAACTTGGCTAAGTCTTCTTTAAGCCTTTTGACCTTTTTAAGAAAATCTTCATTTTCTTTAAAACAATTTACATATGCAAAAACAGAATGATCACTTTCACAGCTCCTAAGTTGGGCTTTCAACTGCTTGTTTTCTTCAACAAGATCAACAGTAGTTTCGGCCTCCCTCAGTTTTTCTTTGAGAAAACCATTTTCTGCTTTAAGGATGGTGATTTGTTGTTCAAGATCTTGATTATCCAGCAAGAAGCATCTAATTTTTTTCAGAAAGGTGGTCTATCATAAGATGAAGAGATTCAGTGTCAGGGTTGTGAATAACTACCTGTTCAACGTGGTCTGCCATAAGACATTGTTGAGACTTGGTTTCTGATTCTTCATCATCTTCAGAATTGTTTTCCAAGTCCTCCCAAGAAGCCATCAGACCTTTCTTCTTTCCCTTCTTTGGTTTCTCTTCTTTCTTCAACTTAGGGCAATCTGACTTGAAATGCCCAATTTCTTTGCAGTTATAACACATCACCTTGCTGAGATATTTTCTTTATTTCCTAGAGCTGCTTCCTTTGCTTCTCTCCTTGAACTTCACCATTTTCCTGAATTTTTTGGCAAACAACACAAATTCATTTTTAGAGGAATTATCACTGGATTCATCATCCAGGGAGTTAGTAACAGATGAAAAAGCAATTCCTTTCTTTTTTGAATCCTTTTTTAAATAAGTGTTTTCAAAAGCAAGTAGGTTTCTTCTCAAGTCATCACATGTCATGGAATCTAGACCACTACTCTCAGAAATGATTAAAGCTTTTGTTTTCCACTCTTTAGTAAGACATCTTAGAACTCTCCTCACAAGCACAAAATCAGGATACTTAATCCCCATAGCATCCAAGCCAACAATGATGATGTTGAATCTTTCAAATATTTCGTCTATGAATTCTCCTTCCTTCATTGAGAATATTTCATATTCTCTGTTTAGCATGTTTATCCTTGTCTTCTTTACTAAGGTGGTTCCTTCATGAGTGACTTGAAGTTTGTCCCATATTTCCTTTGCCGTTGTGCATCGTGATACCCGTCGGTACTCCTCGAAGCTGATTGCACAGTTAAGCAAGTTGATAGCCTTGACATTAAGTTCCACCTTCTTTCTGTCTTCTTCAGTCTAACTAGCTTCTGGTTTAAGGGAAACTGCTCCTGCTGCACTTGTGGTGGTTGGATATTGAGGACCCTCCAAGATGATCTTCCATAATCTATAATCTACTTCTTGCGCAAAGATCTTCATTCTCTCTTTCCAATAGGTGTAGTTTTTCACATTGAAAAGAGGAGGTCTGTTGCTTGACTGTCCCTCTGTCAGATTGTAGGACACCAGAGTTGAGCCACTGCTTTCTGCCATCTGAATCTTTTCTCTAAGCTGCAAAGCTTGATCTTTTTGAGACCAAGCTCTGATACCAATTGATGGTTTTCACTGGCTAAGAGAATAGGGGGTTGAATCTTAGCCCCTTTTTTACTTAATAGCACTTACTGGTCTTTGAAACAACTTCAGAAGACTTTTTGATTTTTATCTCGTACCCAGCCACGAGACTTTTTCTTTTTATCTCGTGATGAGCGGATATTTTATACGCTTTTTGGGGTTAATTTCATATAGTTTTTAGTATATTTTTGTTAGTTTTTAGTTTATTTTCATTAGTTTTTAGGAAAAATTCATATTTCTGGACTTTACTATGAGTTGTGTGTTTTTTTGTAATTTTAGGTATTTTTCTGGCTGAAATTGAGGGAGCTGAGCAAAAATCTGATTCAGGTTGAAAAAGGACTGCTGATGTTGTTGGATTCTGACCTTCCTGCACTCAAAGTGGATTTTCTTGAGCTACAGAACTTGAAATGGCGCGCTTCTAATTGCGTTGGAAAGTAGACATCTAGGGCTTTCCAGCAATGTATAATAGTCCATACTTTGCTCAAGAATAGATGATGTAAACTGGCGTTCAACGCCAGTTCTCTACCCAATTCTGGCGTCCAGCGCCAGAAAAGGATTAAAAGTTGGAGTTCAATGCCAGAAATGGATCCAAACCTGGCGTTGAATGCCCAAAACAACCTTATGCACGTGAAATGTTTAAGTCTCAGCCCCAGCACACACCAAGTGGGCCCCAGAAGTGGATCTCTGCACTATCTGTCATAGTCTACTCACTTTTTGTAAACCTAGGCTACTAGTTTAATATTTAAACAACTTTTAGAGACTTATTTGGTATCTCATGACATTTTAGATCAAAACTTTGTACTCTTTGACAGCATGAGTCTCTAAACTCCATTGTTGGGGGTGAGGAGCTCTGTTGTGTCTCAATGAATTAATGCATGTATTTCTGTTTTCAAATCAACATGCGTGTTCCTATCTAAGATATCCATTCACGCCTAACTATGGAGAAGGTGATGATCAGTGACATTCATCACCTTCCTCAATCCATGAACATGTGTCTGACAACCACCTCCGTTCTACATCAGATTGAATGAATATCTCTTAGATTCCTTAATCAGAATCTCCGTGGTATAAGCTAGATTGATGGCGGCATTCATGAAAATCCGGAAAGTCTAAACCTTGTCTATGGTATTCCGAGTAGGATTCAGGGATTGAATGACTGTGACGAGCTTCAAACTCGCGAGTGCTGGGCGTAGTGACAGACGCAAAAGGAGGGTGAATCCTATTCCAGCATGATCGGGAACCTCAGATGATTAGCCGTGCTGTGACAGAGCATTTGGACCATTTTCACAAGAGGAGGGGATGTAACCATTGACAACGGTGATGCCCCAACACACAGCTTGCCATAGAAGGACGTGCGTGCATGAATCAGAGAACAGAGGAAAGCAGAGATTCAGAAGACAAAGCATCTCCAAAACTCTAACATATTCTCCATTACTGCATAACAAGTAACTTTTAACCCATGCTCTCTTGTTCATTCGCAATTCAACTGATAAATATAATTGACTTCTTAACTAAGAATTGCAAGATAACCATAGATTGCTTCAAACTAACAATCTCCGTGGGATTCGACCCTTACTCACGTAAGGTATTACTTGGACGACCCAGTGCACTTGCTGGTTAGTGGTACGAGTTGTGAAAAGTGTGATTCACAATTCGTGCACCAAGTTTTTGGCACCGTTGCCGGGGATTGTTCGTGTTTGGACAACTGACGGCTTATTTTGTTGCTTAGATTAGGAAAAATTTCTCTTTTTAGTTTAGAGTCTCTTATTGTTGTCATGTTAGAATTTTAGAATCCTTATTTTCCTTTTCTTAAAATCTTTTTCAAAAGAAAAAAATAATTTTTATATTAAATCTTGTGCCAAACTTTAAGTTTGGTGTTTTCTTGTTGATTTTTCTGTGTTTTTTGAAAATTTTAGTTTGGGTTTCTAAAAATTTTAAGTTTGGTGCTCTTCCTTCATGTGCTTGTGTTCTTGTGAGTTTTCATCAAAGCCATGCAGCATCCAGACACATCAACAGACTGCATAAAAGTTGATCTTATTGACTCCTTGGTAGAAGAGATCAACATGGCTGAGAGTCTCGAATCGGAGTTGGAAGACATCTTTAAAGATGTTCACCCTAATTTGGAGGATTCAGAGGACATGAAAGAGCCTCTGAAATCTCTTCTGGAAGAGGAAAAACCTCCTAAACCCGAGCTCAAGCCATTACCACCATCCTTGAAATATGCATTTCTGGGAGAAGGTGACACTTTT
>NC_029785.2:113082344-113083278 GCF_000816755.2 Arachis ipaensis | reverse complement strand
CGAGCATTTATTCGCCATTCAGGAAACACCATGGTTTGCCGATATTGCAAACTATAAAGCTGCAAGGTTCATACCCAAGGAGTACAACAGGATACAAAAGAAGACATTAATTACTGATGCAAAGTACTACTTGTGGGATGAACCTTATCTCTTTAAGAGATGTGCAGACGGAATAATCCGTAGGTGTGTACCTAGAGAAGAAGCACAGAGGATTCTGTGGCATTGCCATGGATCTCAATATGGAGGCCATTTCGGAGGTGAGCGAACAGCCACCAAGGTCCTCCAATGTGGTTTCTATTGGCCCACACTCTATAAAGATTCCTGAGAGTTTGTACGTAACTGTGACAGTTGCCAAAGAGCTGGTAATCTGCCTCACGGTTACGCCATGCCTCAACAAGGAATCTTGGAAATTGATATTGTAATTCCTAGGGAGAACGACCCGAGGTTTGAATACTTCAGTTTATAAATTTTAGGGGTTTGTACTAGTGACAAACAACTTTTTGTATGAAAGGATTAGTGATTGGTTTAGAAACTATACTTGCAACGAGAACTCATTTGTGAATTCTAAACCGTCAAAAATCCAATCGTCACCACACCCACCAATGATACTAAAACAGTGCTGAAGTTCCTCTAGAAACATATTTTTAGCAGGTTTGGTGTCCCTAGAGTACTAATCAGTGATGGGGGCACTCACTTCTGCAATAAACAACTTTACTCTGCCATGGTTCGGTATGGAATTCGCCACAAGGTGGCCACTCCATATCATCCACAAACCAATGGGCAGGCTGAAGTCTCTAACAGAGAATTAAAGAGAATCCTGGAACGGACAGTAAATATGATGAGCGGATAATTTATACGCTTTTTGACATTGTTTTTAGTATGTTTTTAGTAGGATCTAGTTACTTTTAGGGATGTTTTTAATAGATTTTGTGTT
>NC_029785.2:113079753-113081352 GCF_000816755.2 Arachis ipaensis | reverse complement strand
GCAAGAAAACGCCAGTAAGAGCCTATTTTGGGCGTTCAGCGCCCAAAAGGGACAGCCAGTGGGCGCTGAACGCCAGTAAGGGTAGCAATCTGGCGTTCAACGCCAGAAAAGGGCAACAACTGGGCGTTGAACGCCCAGGAGATCAGCATTTGGGCGTTGAACGCCCAAAACAGGCAGTGTTTGGGTGTTCAAACGCCAGGATGATGGGGAGGTGGCAAACTCATTTTTCTTCATATTTTTTCATTCTAATTTTGATTTTCATACTTCAATTCATGATTTCTTGCATAAACATGTTAAGAACCCTGATTTCTAAAATCCCTAATTTCTAAAAATCCTACTTTAAAAATATCAAATATATCTTAATCCATAAGCACAAACCCTCTTTACAAATTCAATCCAACTCTTCAAATCTTTTTAAAAACAAATCTATCTTTTCAACTCATCAATATCTTTTTCAAAATCTAGATTTATCTTTTTCAAAAATCTTTCATATCTTTTCAATTTTAAACTATATCCTCTCTTATCATATCTTCTATCTTATCTTTTCCAAATCAATCTCTTTTATCATATCTTTATCTCTTTTTTCGAAAACCCACCCTCCCTCCCTTTAAATTTGGGTTCGGCCTCCCTCCCCTTCCATCAACAATTGCACCTAGCTCTCCTTCTATCCCTCTCCTTTCTTTTCTTTTGCTTGAGGACAAGCAAACCTCTAAGTTTGGTGTGTTTATCCGCGATCACTAAGATCATGGCTCCTAAAGGAAAACAACCCACTCCAAGAGGCAAGAAAGAGAGCGTTCCAAAACCATTTTGGAATCAAGGGAAGTTCTTATCTAAAGAACATTCAGACCATTATAACAAAATAATGGGTCTAAGATCAGTGATCCCGGAAGTTAGATTCGATCTGAAAGAAGATGAATATCCAGAGATCCAGGAGCAAATTCGAATCAGGAACTGGGAAGTCCTAGCTAATCCTGAAATGAAAGTGGGAAGGAATATGGTCCAGGAGTTCTATGCTAATATGTGGCAGACTGACAAGCAAAAACTATCTGGAACTGCTTTCTATGAATATCGGACCATGGTTAGAGGAAAGATTGTTCATACCACCCCTGACAAGATCAGAGAGATCTTAAAGCTACCTCAGCTGAAAGATGATTCAGACTCCTTCAACAGGAGAATGATGAGAACAGACAAGGGCCTGGATAAGATTCTAGAAGACATATGTATCCCTGGAGCCAGGTGGACCACCAACACAAAGGGTGTCCCAAATCAACTCAAGAGAGAAGATCTCAAACCAGTCGCCAGAGGATGGCTGGACTTCATTGGGCATTCTTTGTTGCCTACTAGCAACCGTTCTGAAGTCACAGTTAAAAGAGCAGTGATGATCCATTGCATCATGATGGGAAAAGAAGTGGAAGTTCATCAGCTGATCTCAGCTGAACTCTACAAAATTGCTAACAAAAATTCTAAAGAAGCCAGGTTGGCTTATCCAAACGTGGTTTCTCTGTTCTGCAAGGACGCTTGGGTAAGGATGGGAATAACTGAGTATATCTCAGTCGAGAAACCAATCACCAAAGCATCAATGGAAAAACAACAAGCACA
>NC_029785.2:113036746-113079695 GCF_000816755.2 Arachis ipaensis | reverse complement strand
AAATTCTCACCTATATGTTTAAAGAACAAGAGGAGCAAGGGCGTGACTTGAGGGACTTGAAGCGCCAGAAGTTATCTCTTGAAGGACCAAGCACCCCAAAGATCCGAGGAACACCCGTTTCCCAGAACTAAGGTTGTGAAATTCCAATTTCTGCTTTAACTCTGTGATAGTGTCGTTATAGAAGTTCACCTTAGGAGTCATATAGTAGTAATTAGTATCTATTTTGATTTTATCTCCAATTAAGCCATAGTTTATTTTTCTCATCATCAGCAAACATGAATAAAATAGTAGATCTTTTGAATAAGAGGCAATAAAATTTCGAGTTTTTAATAAGAGAAATTCTAATTAGTTACATGTGGTGGCAATACTTTCTGTCTTCTGAATGAATGCTTGAACAGTAAATATGTCTTTTGAATTTGTTGTTTAAGACTGTTAAATATGTTGGCTCTTGAAAGAATGGTGAACATGAGACATGGTATTGATAATCTGAAAAATCATAAAAATGATTCTTGAAGCAAGAAAAAGCAGCAAAAAAAGAGAGAGAGAGAGAGAGAGAAAAGCAGAAAAAGCCAATAGCCCTTAAAACCAAAAGGCAAGGGTAATAAAAAGGATCCCAAGGCTTTGAGCATCAGTGGATAGGAGGACCTAAGGGAATAAAATCCTGGCCTAAGTGGCTAAACCGAGCTGTCCCTAACCATGTGCTTGTGACGTGAAGGTGTCAAGTGAAAACTTGAGACTGAGTGGTTAAAGTCAAGGTCCAAAGTAGAAAGAAGAGTGTGCTTAAGAACTCTGGACACCTCTAATTGGGGACTTTAGCAAAGCTGAGTCACAATCCAAAGGGTTCACCCAATTATGTGTCTGTGGCATTTATGTATCCGGTGGTAATACTGAAAAACAAAGTGCTTAGGGCCATGGCCAAGACTCATGAAATAGCTGTGTTCAAGAATCATCACACTGAAATAGGAGAATCAATAACACTATCTGAATTCTAAGTTCTTATAGATGCCAATCACTCTGAGCTTCAATGGATAAAGTGAGATGCCAAAACTGTTCGGGAGCAAAAAAGCTACTAGTCCTGCTCATCTAATTAGAATCTGAGCTTCACTCAAAAACTCTGAGATATTATTGCTTCTCAACCTATTAGTCTTCTATTTTATTTGTCTAGTGCTTGAGGACAAGCAACAGTTTAAGTTTGGTATTGTGATGAGCGGATATTTTATACGCTTTTTGGGGTTAATTTCATATAGTTTTTAGTATGTTTTAGTTAGTTTTTAGTTTATTTTCATTAGTTTTTAGGAAAAATTCATATTTCTGGACTTTACTATGAGTTGTGTGTTTTTCTGTAATTTCAGGTATTTTTTTGGCTGAAATTGAGGGAGCTGAGCAAAAATCTGATTCAGGTTGAAAAAGGACTGCTGATGCTGTTGGATTCTGACCTCCCTGCACTCAAAGTGGAGTTTCTGGAGCTACAGAACTCGAAATGGCGCGCTTCCAATTGCGTTGGAAAGTAGACATCTAGGGCTTTTCAGCAATGTATAATAGTTCATACTTTGCTCAAGGATAGATGACGTAAACTGGCGTTCAACGCCAGTTCTCTGCTCAATTCTGGCGTCCAGCGCCAGAAAAGGATTAAAAGTTGGAGTTCAACGCCAGAAATGGATCCAAACCTGGCGTTGAACGCCCAAAACAACCTTATGCACGTGAAATGTTTAAGTCTCAGCCCCAGCACACACCAAGTGGGCCCCAGAAGTGGATCTCTGCACTATCTGTCATAGTCTACTCACTTTTTGTAAACCTAGGCTACTAGTTTAATATTTAAACAACTTTTAGAGACTTATTTGGTATCTCATGACATTTTAGATCAAAACTTTGTACTCTTTGACGGCATGAGTCTCTAAACTCCATTGTTGGGGGTGAGGAGCTCTGCTGTGTCTCAATGAATTAATGCAAGTATTTCTGTTTTCTATTCAACATGCGTGTTCCTATCTAAGATATCTATTCGCGCCTAACTATGGAGAAGGTGATGATCAGTGACATTCATCACCTTCCTCAATCCATGAACGTGTGTCTGACAACCACCTCCGTTCTACATCAGATTGAATGAATATCTCTTAGATTCCTTAATCAGAATCTCCGTGGTATAAGCTAGATTGATGGCGGCATTCATGAGAATCCGGAAAGTCTAAACCTTGTCTGTGGTATTCCGAGTAGGAATCAGGGATTGAATAACTGTGACGAGCTTCAAACTCGCGAGTGCTGGGCGTAGTGACAGACGCAAAAGGAGGGTGAATCCTATTCCAGCATGATCGGGAACCTCAGATGATTCGCCGTGCTGTGACAGAGCATTTGGACCATTTTCACAAGAGGAGGGGATGTAACCATTGACAACGGTGATGCCCCAACACACAGCTTACCATAGAAGGACGTGCGTGCATGAATCAGAGAACAGAGGAAAGCAGAGATTCAGAAGACAAAGCATCTCCAAAACTCCAACATATTCTCCATTACTGCATAACAAGTAACTTTTAACCCATGCTCTCTTGTTCATTCGCAATTCAACTGATAAATATAATTGACTTCCTAACTAAGAATTGCAAGATAACCATAGATTGCTTCAAACCAACAATCTCCGTGGGATTCGACCCTTACTCACGTAAGGTATTACTTGGACGACCCAGTGCACTTGCTGGTTAGTGGTACGAGTTGTGAAAAGTGTGATTCACAATTCGTGCACCATCTCGTCACCAGGCACGATATATTTTTCAATTTTATCTCCTGGGCAGTAGGAACAGAAATGGAGTAGAAGAGAGAGAGAGAGAATTATACCAAGATATATCCTGGTTCAGCTGCTGAGTGCAATGCAACCTACATCTAGTCTCCATCACAACAATGATGGAATTTCACTATAATCATCCTTGATTACAAACACCAATTCTCCCTAGGAACTACCCTTCCTATCCGGGACAAGTCCAGAATCTAAACCCCAATCCTGAACTTGACTTGGTTACTGCCAAGCTTTCAACTGCTAAGTGCTAACCCAACTTGCAAGGGGATTCCCATAGAATCATGAAACACAACACAGATGTACAAATGACCTCTAAGGACATCTATGACTTTTTCTTTTAATTTTGCACTCTCTGCCTTTTTCCGCTCTATGGCTTTTTCTTTACAAAACTCACTGTTTGCCTTTTTCCATGAGACTCAAGACAGACAAAATTAAACAGAAAAATACAAAACAGAAAACATTGAAGGAGAAGAACTTATGTTAGCTTAGGTAGCTATGAGAACTCTGTGCCTTGCACTCTCACTCCTTACTTCAAGCCCTGGCTATTCTCCCTTACTTATAGGGGGAAGCCTCCACGGTTGAAGCCCAAATAAACCAAGCTAAACTTCTTCTTCTTCATGCGAACCGGTTCGGCCAAAGAGAGAGAAGAGATAACCAAATACAAAATCCAACATGCAATTACCTCTAGTCCTTCCTTGGTCACCAATATTCATCAATCCGAGCCCTCCATCTTGCCTTGCTCTCCAAGACGGATTCCTAGCCCTTGATGAGTTATGATGATGACAGCTTCAGCTGCTCCAACTTCTGCCTTCTCCATCACGTAGCCACTGTAGCTACCTCCTGTGGTGGTTGAGCAAAATCAAAGACAAGCCATCTCTCCAAGGATCTTCCTCTACTGATTGAAATCTTCTTCTTCCATTTTTGGTATGAAAAAGCTAAGATCTCTTCACCAAATCTTACCATAAGTAATGAAAAACTCAGCCACAACATACTTTTAATTTTCTTTTTCTTGCCATCATTGTGATGGTCTTGTAGCGTGCTTCTTCTTCTTTTCGGTAGCTAGCCATAGCATCCAAGCTTTCTCCGTGAAGTGACTGAAGTAGGAGAAGAGAGATGAGAATGGAAAAAGAGAAACTTGAACAATAGTTAATGAATGTGATAAAGTAAATTAAGTTTCCCACTTCCCTTACTTTAGGTAGCGTGTAGCTTTGATGATGTCCATCAAATCAAATGCTAATTTCTCTCTCATGGTTCGCAATGCAAGTTAATGATAATTGAATTAAATTTGGAATCCATCACATGGGATAGAGAGATCCGTTGGAAGCAAGAAACATTTGCTCTCTCTCTTTTCTTCATTTCGGACCAAGCATTGGATATTTAGTTAAATATGGGCTAATAATAATGTTAATAGAATCTGGCCCAACTAAACAATTCAGCTAACATTCATATCATAATTTGCATAAGGCTGAATTGTGATTTCATACTGGGCTTCGGATATTTTCTTTTCTATTCGGCCCAAGAAACATAACTATAATTTCAGCCACCATGATCTTAACAATATAATATCAAGGCTGAGTATATTAATTCATGTTGGGCTAGCCAATATTTTTTTGGCCCAACAGAAACCTGCACCAACAAAATTATTAAATTAGCAATTGTAATTATGAAGATCTTAATTAATAATTTTGCAGTTAATTGTGTTAATAATGTTTGATCATCATCAATTTAAATTAGATTTTTCCAAACTCATCAGAGAGCTTGTCCATCCGGCTTGGAGCATAAAGATCAACAAGAAGGAGGATGAAAAATTAGAACATGGGATCCCAGAGGACCTATGAAGTGCAAGCTTGGATGGAGATTTAAGGAGGAGTGGAAATACAAGTAACCTTAACAATAAGTCTCCTCAACAAGTGCAACTTAAGGAATATAAACTAAAGTGCTAGGTGGGAGACACCCCACCATGGTAACATCTTTCTTACCCTTTCTCTTTGTTTATAGTTCTAGTTTATTGCATGTTTGCTTGTCTTAGTTAGCTTAGGATTAGTTTAGTTTTGAGTTTAGTAGGTTGATTTGCATATGGATCATGATTTTGTGAAGTTTTGAATGTTTTGGGGTTGAACTTTGGTTGGGCTAAGGCTTGGTGCCATAGATTTTGAAGAAAAGGTTTTTGGGAAAAACAGGGCATGTGCGTGCGCACACCCTTGTGCGCACGCACACAACAACAGAATTTTACGTCCTATGCATATGCACCACCCTGTGCGTACGCACACAAGCTTTTATGCCATCTGCTGGGAGCACTTGCACGCTTTGTGCGCGTGCATTCCCCTATGTTGTGCGACCTGTGCGTGCGCACGCTTTTCTGCGTACGCACGCAACCTTTTTTTCTGCACTCTATGCGTACGCTCTGCTCTGTGCGTACGCACACTCCCATACACTCCCTCTGGTGGGAGCACCGGCGCAGCTTGTGTGCATGAACTCCTGCCTCTTTTCGCTCTTGTGCGTGCGCACACACTTGTACGCATGCACACATGATCCTTCTCCTTAAAAAAAGTGTTTTGTGCGTACGCACAGCTAGGTGCGTACGCACACGTCTTGTTTCCCTCTCTGTTCGGAGCACTCGCAAACCTTGTGCGAGCGCACACCTACCCTGTTTCATGTAGTGTGCGTACGCACACACACATGTGCGTACGCACAAGTGCTGTTTTGGGCATCATATTTAATTGCACTTTGAATTAAGCCCTAACGCACTTTTCGCCCCTTCCACCCCTCTCTTCTCTCCCTTTTACCTTATTTTCTACTTGTTTTACTTCATTTTCATTGAATCTCATTTTTGTTTTAGTAATTATATTCATTTTGCTTTAGTTATTTATTAATTAAATAAATTGCAAGTGTTTGCTTGATGTTGATTGGGTTGCTTCTTGTTTGAAATTTACATCAATGCGCTTATACTTTGCCTTAAATTACTAGCACCTAATTGGATTTGCACATTTACATTTTGTTGCATATTAGGTGAAATTTTTATAAGTGCACATTGAATTAAGTGAATTGAGTTGAAATTATTTGTTCAACATGATTTTCATATTAAATTCATCACATGACCGGTACTTGTTCCTTGTTAATGCTTTGCATTTGTTTGAGTGACTCAACTTGATTCTTATCAAGCTTGTCACTTTTTGTAACAAGTATCTTTACCATGTGGCTTTTTCTTTATGTTTCATGATGAATAAGGAGTTTCTGTTCATTATTGGATTGGTTATTGGTTATTGTGCTCCTATATCAATTTCCTCTTTCACTTGCACAATTTCAATATCCAATACCTCATATACTCAATTCACTTTTGTGCTTACCTAGATTTGTTTGTACCTTAAGTTTTGCTTATTCTTTATTTGCAACCTGGGATACTTAATTGAGGAAATCATTCTTAACTATTTCTTTTGATTATGTGGTTGCCGTGTTTACCTGACCAATGTGTTGTGTTCTAGACTGTGCACACCTAGAATACGCACATTGTCTTTTATCATACCACACACATCTTACATTTCCTCAATTCTTGTTTATTTGTTTTATCCAGCTGCCCGAGCCCCAGTGCCCACCAACTGAAGGTGGAGCCTCACATTTCTCTACCTCCGGATTGAGTGCATGCACGAAGGACTGTGCAACGTTTAAGTGTGGGGGAGGATCCGCAATTTTGGGGCGTAAATTTCCCTTTCTCAACACTTTGCACTATTTTTCTTTAGTTTTTAGTAGTTATGAGTTATGTGAATATTTGTTTATTATTTCATTGCATTTTACTTTGCTTAATTTGCTTTTATATACATATATATCTTAGCTTGTTATAGTTATATGGTAGTAAATACTTGCATGTTGCATGATAGAGTGAATAAGTTTGGTAAAACGATAAGAAATTTCCATGAAATCTCTCTTAGGGCGTGCCATTGATTGAATTGAAAAAAATTGTTTTTCAACTTGCCTGAAGCATCCTTTTTCATAGAACATAGAAAAAGAGCTAGAATAACATACCTTGTGAGATTTGAGCTCTAATAGATGGTTGCACATTTCTAACCACAAAGTTTGTTCTTGTGTGATTATACTCCTTTTTTATTGTGATCATAGATTTGCATGAATCTTTATGTCCTGTATTTGGTGTTTGGATACATTTAGTATGATTGAGGCCGTTTTTGATATTGAACTCACCAACCTATATGGCCAACCCTTGAATTCACCTTTGTAACCCCTTTTTGAGCCTTTAAATTCCCTTTGTTCTAATTCTAAGTACATTATTCCCTCTAAAGCGAAAAACCATTGATGTTCTTGGATTATTCTTTGATTAGCTTGGGTAGAGTAGTGTGTGTTACTTAAGTGTGGGGGAAAATTGTTGGAAAATATTGGTGATGAGCTTATTTGGAATATTCATTGTGAAAATTTAGAAAATGTTCAATACTCATGCATTTATTGTTCCAGACATATGCATCTTCTCTTGTTGACAAAAACAAGGAATTGTTAATACAAAAAAAAAATCAAATCAAATTTTGTGCATAATAGTATATGAAATAAAAAGCTAAATAAAGGATGCATATGTTTGTGTTGTGGAAAGAAAATGCATGAGTAAATGTGAGATAGGAGATAAATGGGTAGTTAGGTTGTTTTGTTATGTGTATATAGGATGATATAGGATTAGGACATTTGAGCTAATCAAAGATCTAATTCACTAAGTCCACTTAACTATATTGATCTTACCTTAACCCAAGTCCCATTACAACCCTCCAAAGACCTCATGATATTTGTTTTCATGCATCAATTATTAGTTGATTGTTAGATGAATTGCAAATATTTGAGAAACATGATTAAAGGAGGATTGGGTGATTAAGCCCTAAACACTGAGCGACTAGAGTGTATACACATCCGATGAGGGGTTCGATCGCTCAATTCTATGTTCTTGTTCCTTATACTGTACCTTCTTGCAAGTTGTTTGTTTGTTAGTTTTGAAATTCTCAATTCAATTCTGTGGACATTATTCATATTGCTATATTTTCTTACCTTAGCTTTAGGGTTTTATTTTGGATTAATTGGAAGTCTCTTGTTTGTTTTTTGCCAAACTCAATAGGAACTATAGATAGATAGATATATATATAGATAGTATAGAGCATATTTGCATGCATGTACGTAGTTGCATGGAATAAGTTGCTTACCCTTTTATCCTTCACCCTTGATTATGCTTAGCATGAGGACATGCTATTGTTTAAGTGTGGGGGAATTGATGAATCCATATTTGACGATGTATTTTGGTTTGATTTGAGTGGATTATATCATATAAACCCACATTTATTCACATAAATAGCATACTTTTGTGTTTTCTCTCTAGATTATGCCTAAATGTGAAAACATGCATTTTTGTGCTTAAATTAGTGATTTTAATCCCACTTTTATGCCATTCGATGCCATGACATGTTTGTTGAGTGATTTTAGGTCCTAGAGGCAAGTTTGGCAAGACAAAAGTGGAAGGAAGCATGTACAAAGGGAGAACATATGAAGAAAACAAAGGAGAAGCACATAGCCACGTGTGTGTACGCACAAGAGGAAATTTGAGCATGTGTGCGTACGCACACACCTGTGCGTACGTACAGGTACCAGTGCGTGACTTCATTAAAAAGTCACGTGGCTCACGATTTGAGGGGCTTTTTGGCCCATTTCTGAAGGCTTTGGAGCATATATGAAGGGGGAAGCAACACCATATCATAACAAACACTACCATACTTCATAGAATACATTTTAGAAGTAGTTTTAGGGTAGTTTAGTTTAGGTTTTCTCTCAAATTTCCTTAGGTTTAATTAGGGTTTGTAGCATTTTATACTTCAATTTTGATCTTGGATTTTGCTATCTCATTGTAAGTATTTCTTTAATTTCTCTTTTACTACACTACTTGTTCTACACTTTCATATATTTTCATTTCCTTTGTTAATATATACATAGTTTTGCAATTTTGAGTTATGGTTAATGAATTTGATGTTTGATGGTTTTTATATGTTTGTTGAGTTGCCTTTGTTGATTTTGTTCTTTTGTGGTTCATAGTTTTCACTATTTTTCTAAGTTTGCCATGTTTTATGATTATGTCTACTATGTGTTTGATGAAATGCCAATTTTAGTTATGGGGTAAATTTCCACCCCTTGGCTTGGGAAAATGAGTTTATGGATTACTAGAGTCATAATGTCCAATATTTAGTGATAATTCTTGGGTTGTTAGTTGTTATTGTTTCCACTAACGCTAGCTTCTTACTAAGGTAATTAGTAAGTTAGCTAGGATTTGTGGATTAATAACAATTATGCTCATTTGACTTATCCTTCGATGTTAAGGGTTGACTTAGTGAGATTAATCCATCATAATTATCATAGTTGTGGTTATGGCATGGAAGGGATTCCATAGCTCATCCCAAGTCAAGGTTCCATTTATGCTTTGAACCACTTTTCCATCAATTTTGAGTCTTACTTGTTTATATTACATACATAGTTCTTTTATTCCTTCATTACTTTATTAATTGCAATTTTGTCTTATTCTTTTATCTCTTTATTTGTTTACTTCAATCATTGAAAATCCCCTTTGTTTTCCACAACCAAAATTGTGCGCTCTTAGGCATTAGTTCCTTGGGAGAACGACCTGAGGTTTCATTACTCTCGGTTGATTTGAATTAGAAATATTAAACTTTGATTGAGAGAATCCATTGCCGGTTTGGACTATGCTACCGATGAAGTAATTCTTGTTTTGCTAAAATTTCCGAAGCGTCGTAAATCCTTTCTCATCAAAAACCTCAAAAAAGTCACCCCACATCCACCTTCTATCCACCAAATAACCCCTCAACTAACCAAAATAACTTCCATCAACCATCAATATCCCACACCCAACCACAACCACCTCAAGAATCCCAAAGAATCTCGAACTTGGAGATGATAATGGAGAAATTGATGAAGAATCAAGAACTGGCCAACAAAAATCATGAAGCTTCTATGAGGAATCTGGAAAGGCAAATTAGGCAATTGTCTAAGCAGCCAGTTGAAAGACCAACCAATGCCTTCTCCAGTGATACCATTCCCAACCCTAAGGAGGAATGCAAGGCTATCCAGCTAAGGAGTGGGAAGACACTGGAAGATGATACCAAAGTTGATTGCAAGGAAGGACTAAAGGATGAAGAGAATGATCAAAAGAATTCCAAAAAGAAGGAGGAATCACAAGCTTCATTGAAGGGCAAGCAAGCCTTAGAGGAGCAACCACAAGAGCAAAGAAAGGAGATAAAGCCTTATGTCCCTCCTCTACCATACCCTCAAAGACTGCACAAAGAAATCAAAGACCAACAATTCTCCAAATTCCTGGAAATTTTCAAGAAGCTAGAGATCAACCTTCCACTTGCTGAGGCATTGGAACAAATGCCACTATATGTGAAATTCCTCAAGGAGCTCATCAATAAGAAGAGAAGCTGGAATGAAAAGGAGACCGTGATCTTGACCCAAGAGTGCAGTGTCGTGATTCAAAGAGGCATCCCACCAAAACTCAAAGACCTAGGGAGCTTCCTCATATCATGCACCATAGGCAACATGACATTGGAAAGAGCTCTCTATGATTTGGGTGCTAGCATCAACCTGATGCCTTTTTTCATGATGAAAAAGCTTGCAATAGAGGAAGTTAAACCTACGAGAATGTCACTCCAAATGGCTGATAGATCACTCAACATACCTAATGGAGTGGTAGAGAATTTATTGGTGAAGGTTGGAGAATTCATCTTCCCTACTGATTTTGTCATCTTAGACATGGAAGAAGAGGGACACAACTCAATTATCTTGGGGCGACCTTTCTTAGCCACAACAAGAGCCATCATTGATGTAGAAAAAGGTGAAATGATTCTCAGGGTGCATAATGAGCAAATGATCATTAATGTCTTCAAAGCAATGCAATACCCTCCTGAGAAAGAAAATCATATGAGGGTGTAAATGATAGAAGACTTGGTGGAGGAAGTGCATGAAACAAGTAACCATGAAGAACAAGAGGAAGAAATAGAAGAAGACAAAGATGAAGATGTCATAGAGGAACTAGTGACCGAAATTTCTCTTGAAAAAAAAAACAGAGGAGGTGCCAAAGTAAGAACTGAAGCCTCTCCCTCCTCATCTCAAATATGCATTCCTTGGTAGAAAGGACACCCTTCCAGTAATCATCAATTCCTCCTTGAGTATGCAAGATGAAGCAAAGCTGATCGAGGTGCTGAAGATTCACAAAATCGCTCTGGGATGGACAATTAATGACATCAAGGGTATAAGTCCTACTATTTTCATGCACAAGATCCTGCTAGAAGAGGACTCAAGACCAGTGGTACAACGTTAAAGGAGGCTAAATCTAACCATGAAAGAAGTAGTTCAAAAGGAGGTAATGAAGTTGTGGAACGCTGGAATCATATACCCAATTTCTGATAGCTCTTGGGTGAGTCCAGTCCAAGTGGTACCAAAGAAGGGAGGCATGACTGTCATCTTCAATGAGAGGAATGAACTCATCCCTACAAAGACCGTGACTCGGTGGAAAATGTGCATTGATTATAGAAGGTTGAATGATGCCACAAGGAAGGACCACTTCCCTCTCCCCTTCATTGATCAGATGTTAGAAAGATTAGCTGGGCATGCTTATTACTGCTTCTTGGACGGATACTCTAGAAACAATCAAATAGTGATGGATCCCATGGACCAAGAAAATACCTCCTTCACTTTCCCATTTGGAGTCTTTGCCTACAGGAGGATGCCCTTTGGGCTGTGCAATGCTCCAGCAACCTTTCAAAGGTGTATGCTCTCCATATTCTCTGACGTGGTAGAAAAGTTCTTAGAAGTTTTTATGGATAATTTTTCTGTCTTTGGTAACTCTTTTGACACTTGTCTGTATCATCTAACCCTTGTCTTGAAAAGATGCCAAAAAACAAACTTAGTTTTGAATTAGGAAAAATGTCATTTCATGGTACCAGAGGGTATTGTTCTTGGATATAAGGTTTCAAGCAAGGGTATAGAAGTTGACAAAGCAAAGATAGAAATCATAAAAAAAGCTTCCTATACCAACCAATGTGATAGCAGTGAGAAGTTTTCTTCGACATGCTGGATTTTATAGGAGATTCATCAAAGATTTCTTAAATATAGCTAAACCACTAAGCAACTTGCTAGTGGTTGACAATCCCTTTATCTTTGATGATAACTGCAAGCATACATTTGAAGCCTTGAAAACCAAACTCACCACAACACCAATCATCACACCCCCAGAATGGGGACTTCCTTTTGAACTTATGTGTGATGCAAGTGATGTTGCAATTGGTGCTGTATTAGGACAAAGGAAAGATAAATTACATCATGTCATATACTATGCAAGCAAGGTGTTAAATGAGGCACAGAAAAACTACACCACCACCGAAAACGAACTCTTGGCAATTGTATATGCATTTGATAAATTTAGACAATACTTGATTAGTTCAAAAGTTGTAGTATATACTGACCATGCTGCTCTCAAGTATTTAATGTCTAAACAGGATGCAAAGCCAAGGCTCATCAGATGGGTGTTGTTGCTACAAGAGTTTGATATTGAAGTAATAGATAGGAAAGGAAGTGAGAACCAAGTTGCAGACCATTTGTCAAGGTTACCACAAGAGAGCAATCAAGACAAACCACAACCAGTGAATGAGAAGTTTCCATATGAACATCTATTTCAAGTCCAACAAACACCTTGGTTTGCTGATATTTCAAACTACAAGGTAGGAAGAAGGATTCCTCAAGACTTCACCAGGCAACAAGTGAAAAAACTGCTAAATGAAACCAAGAAATTCTTGTGGGATGAACCTTTTTTGTTCAAGAAATGTCCAGATGGAATGATCAGAAGGTGTGTTCCTGAAAGTGAAATGCAAAGCATCCTGTGGCACTGCCATAGTTCAGGTTATGGTGGACATTTTGGGCCTGAGAGAACAGCTGTTAAAGTACTTCAAAGTGGCTTCTATTGGCTATCCATATTCAAAGATGCAAGAGAATTCGTGAACCAGTGCAATGAATGCAAAAGAGCAGGAGGGCTAACAAAGAGGAATGAAATGCCTCAGAACTTCATATTGGAAGTAGAATTGTTTGACCTTTGGGGCATAGATTTCATGGGACCATTCCCTCCATGATACTCATTCAGATATATATTAGTAGCAGTGAAATATGTCTCCAAATAGGTGGAAGCCATAGCAACAACCACATGTGATGCACAAATTGTACTCCAATTTCTTAAGAAGCACATTTTCACCAGATATGGAGTACCTAAAGGCCTTATCAGTGATGGTGGCAGTCACTTTTGTAACAAATAGATGGAGAAGCTGCTCCATAAATATGGGGTAACTCACAAAGTGGCCACACCATACCATCCTCAAACCAATGGTCAGGATGAATTGGCAAACAGAGAGCTAAAGAGAATCCTAGAGAAGACGGTTGGGGTTATGAGAAAAGACTGGGCAAGGAAACTGGATGATGCCCTGTGGGCATATAGAAATGCATTTAAAACCCCAATTGGGAGATCACTATTTCAGCTAGTCTATGGCAAATCCTGCCACCTCCCTGTGGAGCTTGAGCACAAGGCTTTTTGGGCCACTAAGCTCCTCAATCTTGACTCTCAAGCAGCAGGGGGGAAAGACTATTGCAACTCAATGAATTGGATGAATTCAGACTAGAAGCTTATGAGAATGCTAAGATATACAAGGAGAGGGCCAAAAGATGGCATGACAAGAAAATATCTACAAGGGAATTTAAACCAGGGTAGCAAGTGTTGTTGTACAATTCCAGGCTCAAGATTTTTCCTGGTAAACTCAAGTCAAATGGACTGGCCCTTATCTAGTAACCAAAGTCTCTCCTCATGGAAGTCTTGAACTTTTGAATGAAACTACAAAGGACACATTCACAGTGAATGGTCACAGAATAAAACACTACCTGGGAGGACCTTGGAGCAAGGAGGAGAGCATTCATGAGCTGAGTTAAACAAGAATGAAGGACGTCAAGCTAATGACGATAAAAGAGCGCTTGTTGGGAGGCAACCAAACCTAAGATAATTTTCTTAGGACTTTTCTTTTACTTTTTCAATAAGAAAGTCGAGTAAATTTCCATGCTTTGTAAGGAGTTAAGTTTGGTGTTACACACCAAAGTAAGGTCATGAGCAACCAACTCAAGGGTGAAGGTGAAGTGTTAAGTTTGGTGTTCCACCATACATTTTGTTAAAATATACCACAACCCTCCAAAGGTCATGACTGACTAACTCCAAACAAGCAGGGAAATTACTTGATAACTACTTAATTTCTAGTTCACAGTTTATTTTTCTTAATAAAAGCACATGATGTTTCTTGCATGAAGTCACTCTAATGAAGTAAGCAAGGAACTAAGTTTGGTGTTCACACACCAACTTAAGTCCAGAGAACTACAAGCATACATGCATGCTAACTACCTCTTAAGTGCTTGGGGAACAAGCAACTTCCAATATCTTTGCAGGAAAGTAACTCCATCTCTTGGAAGAGCTACGCATCATCATCCAAAGAGATAAAAAAAAAAGCTATAGAGTATAATGACAAAGGAAAAGCGAGAAGACACCAAGAGGTTGTATTGTTACTTAACTCTTTCTGATTTGAAGAGCTTTAATTGGAAGTATGAGTGTACCCCTGCTGAGTAGTACTTTTGTTTAAGTCATTTACATTTTGTTTGCTTTCTTTAATTGTCATTTAAGTATGCTAGTCTAAGTGTTTATGCCACTCTATCTTGCTTGAATGTATGCTTTGTTCCCCTTTGCTTGAATAAAAGAAAAATGTTGTGAAACAGAAAGAGTAATAGTCCAATTTGGTAGGAAATAGAATAGGGATAAGTGGTGGTACATGTTTGATTACTTAGCAAGTTCACTAATAAAGATGAAGGGTAGAATGTCCATTAAGTATGAACTTAGTTGTTGTATGTGGAACCTTTGTAAACAAAAATCCTTGGAAGAAAGAAAGAACAAAAAAGAATGAAAGAAAACTAACGTTGGTGGCAAAGTTGGGCCACCAACGGCCAGCACCAACGTTGGCAACAAAAAGAAAGAAACAATGAATAAGCTAGGTACCAATAGCTTGACTCTTAAGATACATGCATGTGGTGCTTTTGTACTAGGATCTGCTTGGATGATTAGGTTCTAAGGAGTGTCTTAACACTTGGTAACTTGGGTTAACTAACCTGGGATTATCAACCAAAAGTCCACTATCAAGAGAAACCTAACTACAAAGCATTTAATGACCCAAAGAGGTGTTGGGAATCAATATCTCTAGGATTGAATTGTGAGCCAAGTGCCTGTGGTGTGTATGTGTTGAGGAGAGGCTTGAGTTAGTAAGTCTGAGGGGTGCTTCATCACCCAACACCTTGAGCCAATTGGGTCGGGAGTGTTGACTGAAAACTTACCTAAAAAGCTGCCTCAACATAGAACACTAAGCTGTAATTAAAGAATAAGTTTCTAAGAAAAAGAAAAGCAAAGATCAAACACCAATGATCAATGAATAAAAAGGTTTCATAGCAACACCAGAGTTAGTTCTTAAGGGGATATTGTGGCCTGAAACTCAATAAGTGCTGAGCTTCAAAGATATCTTGCATGAAACCCCATGAACCAAGATTGATTGTTTTCCAATAAGGACCCATATTCCTCTCTGTTTTCATTCATTCTTCTCATGTTTTACTGCTTGCTTGGGGACAAGCAAGATTTAAGTTTGGTGTTGTGATGCCTAGGCATCTTAGGCTAGTTTCACAAGTTTTTTTTCATTTGATTTCATTTGGTTTCATGCACTTTCTTGAGAAATAAGTAAGTATTTAGATGAGAATTGCATGCATATATTGATTTAATCAAACATGGTTAATTGTGTGCATTTTTCATGAGATTTATGTAAGATTTACTTGATGCTATGAATGATGCAAAATCTTGTGGTCATGGTAAGACTTTGATGCATTTATTTGGTTGATGATAGGTGAAGAGAAGTAGAGGAAGGGCAAGGAAGAAGAGGAGGAAGCAACGTTGGTGGCCAAAGTTGGCTCACCAATGTTGCCTCAAATGTTAATGGAGGAGGACATAGCAACGTTGGTGGCAAAAGTTGGCTCACTAACGTTGCTGGCAATGTTACAAGAAAGGGTGTCCAATATTGGTGGGAACATTGATGAACAAACGTTACCACCAATGTCTTTGATAGAATATCAATTTGAAGTTGGAAAATTTTGCTGTGATGCGTGAAAGTAGAAAAATAGCAAGTCATGTGTACGTGTGGGTGACGCGCACGCGCAAAATGGAAAAAAAGCAGTTTTGACGGGTACGCGTGGGTGACGCGCATGCGTGACTGATGAATCCATATTTGATGATGATTTTTAGTTGAAATTGAATAGAAGAGGAGCATGCAAAGTGGAGGAAGCATGAAGAATCAAAGGAGAAGAGCACAGCGATGTGTGCGTACGCACAGACCTGCGTGCGTATGCACAACCATCAGAGCAAAGCCATGCGTGCACGTGAGCCGCATTGTGCGCGTCGCGTGTCCATTCAAGCTTCGCCTAGTGGGCGTGCGCACACGTCTGTGCATACTCACAAGTGCCCGCACATGGCTTCATTTAAAACTGCACGTGACTCGCGATTTTGGTGGATTGGAGGCCCATTTCTGAAGCCATTTAGCTCATAATGAAGGAAAGATGAAGAGCATAGCATATGATAACATTAGGGTAGCTTAGGAGTAGTAGTAGGAAGCTTTAGTATAGTTTTTTCTTTAAGTTTTTCATCATCTCTATTAGGGTTTATACTAGGGTTTTTACATTCAAGTGCCATTTTCATTTTTGATCTTGGATTTTGCTAGCTTCTATTGTAAGTATCTCTTTGTTACTTCTCTTTATAGCTACATTGTTCTTACTCTTTCTTATATTTCAAGTTATAGTTCAATTTTACTTCTCATTTGAAATTTCAATTTCTTGTTGATGAATTTGATAATCGATGATTGTTATATGCTTTCTTGAGTTGTTATTGTTGATTGAGATCATTTGTTGCTTTTAACTCCTAACTTGCTTCAACCAAGGCCAAAGCCCTCATCCAAAGACTTGAAGACTGAATGGAAAAGTGTATAAATAGGATAGAATTTGAGTTAGAAAGAAGGCTGGGAAGCAGGGGACCCTAATTGGGAAACCCTGAGAAGATTTTCTTTTGTACTTTTCTTTCTTTTACGTACTTTCTTTCCTTTTTTGTTTTGATTGAGCAATGATGAACTAAACCCCCATTTCATTAGAGGAGGAGCTCTGTTATAATCCTAATGATTAAATGAACGTCTTCTTCTTCTCAATTTGCTTGTGTAGCTATAGGATATCTTCTGTTTTGATTGAGATTCACTCACTCCAAAAGGGGGTTTGAATCTGTTGAATGCTTATGTGAGCCTCGGAGTGGGAATCGTGAGCATTAGAATTGGAGCTTTATCCTTCACAATTCTCTTGACTAACACTATTCGGGAGGAATTGAGATCTTGAGGATTTGTGTGGCTTATAGATAAGAGAACATGCTTAACCTCTTCTCATGACAATTAGATCAAGGAATTGGCAAGATTGATTGTGATTAGAGAGATTGGATTGCCAAAAAATTGGGATCCAATCAATTACAATCTGCCATAAATCTACTTATATGATTGAGAAGGAAGTTGAGACCCATTTAATTCATGATGGATTATGATATCTCCAATCCCTAATGAATCTTTCTCTTTGATTTTCTTCAATTTAGATTACTCTGAATTTGCTTTAATTGCAATTGTTTACTGCTTCATTGATTTCCAGCACCCAATTCCCTTTACCATTCATGCAATTTAAGTTTCATCGTCATTTATATTTTGCCCTTTACTTTCTTGCAATTTAAGATTCAAGTTATTTACATTTCTTACCATTTAAGATTCAGCTCATTTAAGTTTCTTGCACTTTAAGCTTCTGCCCATTTACTTTTCAGCATTTAATTCTCTAGTCCTTTACATTTTATGCCATTTATGTTTCTGTCTTTTACCTTCCAGCATTTATTTTCTTGCAATTTATATTCCGTTACATCAATTTCACCAAACTCCTTTCAATATTAGCTTAACTAGACTCATCACCAACTAAAATTGCTTGATCCATCAATCCCTGTGGGATGGACCTCACTCTTATGGGTTTTACTACTTGATGCGACCTGGTATACTTGCCGGTAGTCTGTGCGGATGATTTGCTGCCCATCAAAAGTTAGTTCATAATTGTGTACATCATGGAGTGGATTGTAACCATAAAAGACCGGAGGAGGTTGTTGTTACGAAGGTTGAATATAAGCATGTGGCTCCTCCCTAACTTGATTTTCATTCCCATAATGTGATCCCTCGTTGAAGCTTTCATTCCCTACAACATAATTGTAACCAAACTCATAGCCAAAAGGGTGAGAATTTATAGTGAAACGAGAAAGTAAAAACAAAAGCTAATAAGCACAAAGAGGCATTCATAGCAAGGATCGAGAATTAAGGTTTTCTATCTTAATCATTAATCATAATACAATAATTAACAAAAGCTAAGCCTATTACGTTATCTCCACATCGGAAGAAAATAACTAACAAATCTAGATCACCAATCTAAATTGGGTATTAATGACTCAAGATTACCAAACTTCTCTTTCCAAGCCAAGAATGCTAAAAAATCTACTCTAAAACTAAGCCAAGCATTTCATCAAATACTTGGTGTACATAAAAATACTAAAATCTAAAACTACCAAATGCAAGAAAATAACAATAATAACTCAAACAAGCACCAATAAATATGAAAACATAAAATTACATTAAATGGAATCAAAATTAACAAGAGTGTTCATAAACTAAAAAGTGGCATAAAAGAGAAATTAACAAGAAGAACCAAGGAAATCAAGGCAATAGAACAAGGGAAAGTAAAAGAAAGGGATAAGTATGATTTTGGTCCCCAACGTAGAGGCTAAAAATTTATTTCGCCTCTGGTCTTTTTTTGGCTATAAAATGGTCCCAAAGGTTTCAGTTTATTTTAAAATCGTCCTTTTTATCAATTTTATTTTTTTATTACCAAACTACCCCTCATTAAAAAAATTATAAAATAAAATAAATATAAAATAAATAAAGAAAAGAAGACACCATCATCTTCTTCTTCTTCTGTGAACTGAATTTTTTGTGAAATTTCTGGATTTTTTGTGAAATTTGTTGTGGAATATTGTTGTTGCTGAAATTTGAATTTGGAGTATTGTTGTTGCTGAATTTGTTGATTCTTGTTCAAAGTGCATGTTGCTTGAATTTTCTGATGATGATGATAATGATGACCATGATGATAATGGTGGTAGTGGTGAGTTCTTGTTCAACTTGGACTTCTGGTTGATTTTGGTTGATTTTGGAAAAAGTTTTGATGATGATGTTGATGACCATGATGATACTGGTGGTGGTGGTGGTGGTTCTGGTTAGGCGTAGGCTTCTGTTCTGGTGGTTTTGGTTGATTTTGGGATGAAGGGAGAAGGGTATTTTCATCTGAAGGACGATTTTAAAATAAACTAAAACCTTGGGGACCATTTTAGAGCAAAAAAAGGCCGAGGATGAAATCGATTTTCGGCCTCTACGTTAGGGAACAAAATCATACTTATCCCTAAAAGAAACTAGATCAAAACAAGAATTAAAACCTAAATCTAAGAGGAAATTAAACTTAAAACCCTAAATTCTAGAGAAAAGAGGTAGCTTCTCTTTCTAGAAAACTATCCTAAAATATGGTTTCTAAGCTACACTAATTACTCCCCCTTGTTCCTTTTTGAATTCTGCCTCAAATACTTCATAAATGAGTTGGATCTGGGCTTGAATGAGTCCAGAAATCACCAGCCACGTTTTCTTTAATGAAGTCACGTGCTGCATGGCACGCGTACGCGTCACTTGACGAAATCTCTGGTCACGCGTACGCGGAACTGGGTAGATTTCTAAACTTCATTTCTTCATGAATTCTCCACTTTTACATACTTTTTCTTCATTCCTTCAATCCAATCTTTGCCTTCTAAACCTAAAATCACTTCATCAAACACATCAATGCATCGAATAGAATTAAAAGAAATTAAATTTAACAAATTAAGAGCCTAAAAAGCATGTTTTTACTCTTAAGTGCAAATTAGGAGAGATTCACAAAACCATGCTATTTTATTGAATAAATATGAGATAAGTTGATAAAATTCACTAAATTCAACATAATATTAATCCTATTGGTGTTTATCAGACTCACTGCAGGGATGGCGAGGGGCTCTGTCACAGAAGAAGATGCCAATGCAGTTAGAGGAAAGGGTCTTACTGCAGTGACGTCAAGGGGCTGACCAGAGCTAGGCTACAGAGAAGAAGACTTTGGTTTCTCTGGGTAAGTGAATCTGTGATGGAGGAGGCAGAAATGAGAAAGCCTAATCCCTAAAAATATGACTATGGCAACAATTGCTTATAAGGCAAAACAAGCTACGGATAGAAAAGCAGCAGTCGTGATCACCCAAGGATTCATGGGGCAATTAAAAGGATGGTGAGATAACTTTTTAACTTTACTGGAGAAAGAATTAATTTTAAGTAGTGTGAAACCAGAAGACTAATCACAAGATGCCACATCAACCTTAATCTTTACAATCATAAAAAACTTTCTAGGAGACCCAAATATTTTTAAAGACAGAATAGAACTCAACTAATGAACTTACCTCCCACCATGTCTGACTATAGGTGGTATAAGGATGTCTTCATTTTTAAAGTTATAATGAGAGATGATGCAGCAGCCCCTTTTTGGAAAAAAATATTTATAGTAGCTTTACCCAAACTCTTTTCAGAAAAAAGTTTTACAAAAACTACAATCTCTATTCGGTACTCAAATATCGTATGAAGGCCTAACTTTTGGCCAAATACATAATATAGTAGTACAAATTGGAGTAGAGATATGCACTGACATCAGATTACAAGAGAAAATACGAAAAGAAAATATGAGTAGCAAGCGAGAATTAGGAAACTTTTGTCAACAATATGGCATTACAACCGAAAAAGCACCTAGCAACTAAAATAGAATCATTAAGAAAAGAAATATAAATAATTATGGGAATAAGTATAGATATCAATCAAGATAATCTTATACAACAAAAAATGAGCCAAAAGAAAATTACAGAAAAAAACAAAAATGGAACAGTAAAAAGAAAAGTGACAAGAAACAAATAGTTTATTGAAAATGTAAAAAACCAGGTCATTACGCTAACAATTGCAGAATAGAAGAAAAGTTAAACAAAATTAGTAATGAAGAAGTAAGGAAAACTTTAGCTGCTATACTAATTGATAATGAATCAGAAATCGAAATAGAAAAAGAATATTCTTCTGATGATTCAGGAAGTTTTATACAACAGTTAGATATTCCATCTTTCTTGAGTTCTTCTGAAATAGAAGAAGAATACTCGTGTTTAGGACTAGGAATATGTAACTGTGATAGTTGTATAAAATCCTTAAATGTAATTATGAGAACCCAAGAAAAATCAATCAATACATTAACTAGAGATCAAACAAGCATTTTAATTTCCATAATAGATAAATTAGGAGATTCTTCCTTAAAAGATGAATTCATATTCCAATTAAATGATCTGATTAAGAAAGAAGAAAAAGCCAAAGAAAAAATAAGGCCAGTAAAAATTAAAGAAATATGTAACAGGTTTAAAACACCTAAAGAAGAAACTTCTTTAAAATATTTACAAGATGAAATAAAAATATTGAAACTCAAAATTTCTGAAGTAAAACCACAAGATATCTCTCTTTACTATAGGGTACTAAAATTATAAGGAGAAAACATAGTAAAGTTACAAAATGAAAAGAACGGTTAAAATCAATAGAGCAAGAAGAAGAAGAAGTCATAATCCCAATTAATTACATTAATTAATTAACATTATTAATTAACCAGAAATAATGGTATACCCCTATAGTCATAATGATCGGAAAAGAGAAATTTGAGTTTATAGTTATGGTAGACTCAGGAGCATATGTAAATTATATCCAGGAAGAATTAATACCTACCAAGTACTATGAAAAAACAACTGAAACAATTGTCAAAACAGAAAATGATAGAATGACTATAAACTATAAGACTTCTAAAGCAAAAATTTGCAAGGAAAAAGTATGTTTTTCAACTACTTTTTTTCTAGCAAAAAGAATATCCCAACAAGTTATATTAGGAAATCCCTTCACTCTGTTATTGTATCCTTTTATGGTAGATGTAGATGGTATAACCACCTATTGTATAGCAAACTACCCTATTCTATTTGAATTTATACAAAAATCCAAGAGGAGAGAACTGAACTTACTACAACAAGTGGCTATCTCCCAAATTAATATAATAAAAAAAAAGAAACAGATTAATTTCTTGAACTAAGAAATTGTATATAAGAGAATAGAAGAACAATTAGAAAAACAAAAAAATCAAACTGTAATAAAAGGAATAGAAGATAGGATAAAAAAGGACTTGTGCAATCTAAATCCAAAAGCTTTTCATTATAGAAAATTACATGAAATATATCTACCATATGAAAATGATTTTAATGAAAAAGATATCCCCACTAAAGTAAAACCAATACAAATGAACAAAGAATTCTTAGAATATTGTAAAAAAATCCAGGAATACTTAGACAAAGGACTAATCAGGCCCTCAAAATCTCCTTGGAGCTGCATAACATTTTATGTAATGAAAGTCTCAGAAATCAAAAGAGAAGCTCCAAGGTTAGTAATTAATTACAAGCCTTTGAATAAAGCCTTAAAATGGATAAGATATCCCTTACCGAACATAAATGATTTAATTAAAAGATTAAATAAGGCTATTATATTTTCTAAATTTGATTTAAAATCTGGATATTATCAAATATCAGTAAAAGAAGAAGACAGATATAAACAACGTTTATAGTACCTTTTGGACATTATGAATAGAATGTAATGCCCCAAGGATTAAAAAATGCACCAAGTGAATTTTAAAAAATTATGAATAATATTTTTTACTCATATGTAGTTTTTACCATAGTCTATTTAGACGATGTACTTGTATATTCTAAAAGAATAAACCAACATATTCAACAGTTAGAAAAATTCATTAATATTATAAAAGAAAATGGTCTTGTCTTATCTGAAAAGAAAATGAAAATAGTTATAACAAGAGTAAGGTTTTTAGGGTAAGAAATTTTCCAAGGGACAATTACTCCGATTAAAAGATCTGTTGAATTTGTAGAAAATTTTCGAATGAAATTATTGACAAAAAATAATTACAAAGATTCTTAGGATGTCTTAATTATGTAGCCGAATTTTTACTAGGAATAAGAATTTTATGTGAACCTTTATATAAAAGATTAAAAAAACAACCCCTCCTTGGACAGAGACATGTCCAAAATAGTTCAAAAAATTAAAACTATAGTAAAAGAAATTTCTTGTTTGAATATACCAGACCTTAATGCAAGTCTAATCATAGAAACGGATGCCTCGGAACTAGGGTATGGAGGAATACTTAAACAAGTTCTTCCAAACTCCTCAAAAGAACAAATAGTTAAGTATCATTCTGGTATGAAATTCAGCCCAGAAAAATTATGCTACTATTAAGAAAGAAATATTAGCCATTATGTGTTTCACGTTTTCAAGAAGACTTATTCAATAAAACCTTCTTGATTAGGACTGATTGTAAAGCAGTTAGCGTATTTAAAAAAATGATGTTAAAAATTTAGTTTCTAAACAAATATTTGCTAGATGGCAAGTTATATTATCATACTTTGATTTTACTATTGAACATATTAAAGGTGAATCAAATGCATTACCTGATTTTCTAATGAGAGAATTTTTGCAAGGTAGAAATGAGCAAGAAATAAGCAAGCAGTGAAGATTATGGTCAATCACTTGACCAACCATCAATGTCAATACAAGCTAAACAATTAATCATTAAACCTTTGACAATGTCACAGGTTGTTAAAAGTGAAAAATCATCAGCATCAACTAAGAGCTTATGTGAAGTTCCTACATTTAACAAATATTCATTATTATAACCAATTGATTTGTTCAAAACTAAACCATTATCTAAAGAACATCTTTACCATGAAAAACCTATACCTCTATAAATAATGGCTTTAGAAAAAGAATGGTTCAAGATGGATAGAAGAACCCTTTATAAAATAGTTTTTCCTAATACTTTTCATTACCCACCAATAAGTATCCAAAAAATCTGAACCTTTTATGAATTTATTCTAGTGGACACAGGATCCATTGAATTAACTCACAATAAATGCCTAACCACAAAAGATATAACATACTCCAAAATTAAGATTATGAAAGTAATAACCCTATCAGAATGGGAGAGACCTCCCTTTTATTATAAAAATTTTACTAAAAAATTTGAGCCTCAACACTACTCCTACTATGACTACATAGATACTTGGTGGAACACCCGGTATCTTTCTCCGAATCTACACTCTTGGTTCTTATGGTTCTGCAAGGAAATTTCTTTACAGTTTCCCAAATGGTTCCAAGTATGGTTTCAAGAATTCGGACCAATAGAAGCAATTTTTTCAAAAAAAAGCTAGTATGGCTTATGAATATTTCAAAAATAAAACATCATTCTTGGATGGATATAAGCTGATTTCCTTCATTTCCACTATGGAAATATGCTGGATAATGACCTGGGAATATGAGTCCGCAGGATATGAAGACACTCCAAGTGTCCAATATTTAATTAGAAACATAAAAGTAAAATGGGAGAATAAATTTGACCTTAACCTAATTAGTAAAAGGGCAATTGATAATTAGATGTCTATGTGCCAAAAAAGAGCAGAACCCCCCGAGCCACAGTTTAGGATTCGAAAAAATATCATACAAAAAGGAGACTTATTTTTTAGCCCATAAAAAACAGATGATGGTTGCCCTCTCAGCAGCCATTCCAGAAGAAGAGATCCATAATTCTCTAAAAGTAATAAAAGCAGAACTAACAGATGAAGATGACTCCAGTCCAGCCCAGAATTAGAAAAACAGACACCTGTCTAAAATCAAGAAAACAAGTGTCAAGACAACTCAAAGAACAACAAAAGCACCGCATGCAGAAAAGAACAAAAATCATCCATGCAGAAAAGAACAAAAGTCATCAGCAGAATTCCAGCAGAATCACAGTAGAAATACAAAACCGGCTACCTGTTTTCAAAAAACTAGATCAGAACACATTAACTCCAAGACGGAGCTTCGGAGTCAGCCCTCAGAAGGAGCAAACAAATTTGCAAAACCAAGGGTTAAATTGTAAAAGAATAAAGGACACATCCCACTATAAAAAGGGGGAAGGGGAGGGAATTGTAAGACATCCACATTTACACACAATCTCTCATACTCTGAAAATACTTTTAAGCTTTCATTGCAATTTTTGTATTCAAAAGAATCATCCTTCATCCTTTGTATTTTTTCAAGCTTCTGAATTATAATACAAGTTCATATTACTCCATCATCAAAGAATCATCCTTCATCCTTTGTATTTTTTCAAGCTTCTGAATTATAATACAAGTTCATATTACTCCATCATCAAGTGAATATTAATATTTAGCTCATTATTAGTCTATTAGATCTTATTATATTGTTGATTGTGCTCTTGTTCAATTATATCTTCTTAATTTAAATATTTACATTATTAATAAGATATTAGACACACACACACACACACACTTTGAGGCAGGTAGGGGCGAGTACACCTTAAACCTAATGCCACCCTGCACCGACTAGGTAGGGGGTTAGATACCCGCAGGTTTAGGTATTCCTGTCACCTCTAAGTGTTGTGCTAAAAATTAAGAACAAAAAGGGTCAGTTAGGCTCAAAATTGGTTAATAATGATAGATTAATAAGGAAACGTTATTTGGGTAAGTGAGTTGATATGAAACAATGGCTTGAACTATATAAATGTATACATATACAAAATATTGGATATCAAGAATCAAACAAGTAAAAGATTACAATTATAGAGAGAACAACACATAAGAATGAAGATAGTGGTTAAGAGTATGTAACCACATATTAAAGACTCAAGTCTCACTAAATTGTGTGTTCTAGCTCTAATCTATATTCCACAATTCTTGTTCAAACAAGTTCAATAAAATATTCCAACTCAAGTTAATGGAATATCCTAAAAAGATGTTATTGAAAACTTATTATTCTAACCAAATAAGCCTTGCTCATATTAAGTTTAACTGCTATCTCAAATGATAAACCCAGTTTTTTAGTCTTGAGGTAATGCATACACTCGTGTGCAATTAAGATATTATCTGAGATCAGACTCTCTTTATTAAAAGTGCTTTAATTATGGATGATAAGCATATTCATAAAATTATGTAGCCAATAACTAAAAATTTAGAGATAATCTTATACACAACAGAGAATAAGCGGATAGGCCTAATTTGTGTCATATCCTTATCATTTGGAATTTTTAGGATGGGTATCTTTGCATATGATTAAAGCTCATAAGCATTTTGCCACTTATAAAGAAACGGTTGACAGCCTTAGCCACATTCTCACCAACAATATAACAATCTAAATTTTTAAAAATTAAATAATAAATTATTCATATTTTATTTAACCGAAACCATAAGGAAAGAAAAGAAAGAAAGAGAGATCGTGGGTTAGGGAGGAAAACCGTAAAACCCTCTAAGCTTCCCACCTCGATTTTTTGTGATTCGTAATTCCAATAAAAAATTTTATCCGATAAACGTGTTTGTATTTTCTTTTTTTATGTGTTGGTGTCACTTTTGTTCGGTGGAAGTTGATAGTGATATAGCTCCCCTTCTCCTTAAGTTCGGCCAATTGGAGTTCTAGGAGGTACAGATAATTTCTGACATTTTCTTCTTCAGCAGCTCGATCAAATAGCTTCTCCAGAGTTTCCGTTATTTTGATTTCGTACGGAGGTAGGATTTGGTAATTTTATAAAAATTAAATGTAAATTTGATAAGTGAATATTGGTCTGATTGATTATTATTTGAGGTTGATTAAGTTTATGTTGAAATCTTGTTGAATTATTATTGTTGCTTGTGATTTGTTAGTTCGACTATGAGGAACAGCTCAACTGGAGTTATTTTGATGATTTTGTGACTGTTGTGATGTGGTATTTTGAGAAAATTAATGAGATTTGGTGGTCAGAAGATTGAATAAAAAACTGTGAGAAATCGGTAACTGTTAAGCTCAAAAACGAACTTAAAAATCAAGTAAAAAACTTGAAGAATTTTGGGAATGGGGTTCGATCCTTTGGTAAAGCTATAATCATAGAAATAAAATTTATATTTGAGATTTAAATAGTAATTCAATAAAAACTTGAAGTTAGTTTTATAATTATATACGTTTTGGGATATTTTGGGTAATAATTAAGAAGTTCAGGAGTAAAATGAGTATTTTATAATTGATGCAAGGTTATTTTGGTAATTATATTATATGTAAGAATATTTTAAGAAATTATAAAATATGTTGGGATAAAAATATAAATATTTTAGAAAGTTCAAAGATACAGAATAATTTATAAAAGATTAATAATAAAGTTCAAGTTAATAAGTTTTGGATAGTAAAGAAAATCATTATTATTGTTATTAATTTATTAATATTATTATCAATGTATTTTTGAAATATATTATATATTAGTATTTTATTTAAAAGATATTATTTTATTTATGATATACTAAAAGGGTAAATGTTAATAAGCAGTGGGAAAGGCGAGGGAATAATGGAAAGATAATTTATATTGTGGAATGATAAGAAGGTGAAGAAAGAAAGAACGAAAAGAAAATGAGATAAGAAGAGATATGGTGGTGAGTCCACCGAGATTTGCTTTTCAGAGATACACCGCCCAATCCAAGGGATAGTCGCACCTATAAGATGGAGTTTCCTTACAGAGGTTATTGATGAGCGGATAATTTATACGCTTTTTGACATTGTTTTTAGTATGTTTTTAGTAGGATCTAGTTACTTTTAGGGATGTTTTCATTAGTTTTTATGTTAAATTCACATTTCTGGACTTTACTATGAGTTTGTATATTTTTCTGTGATTTCAGGTATTTTCTGGCTGAAATTGTGGGACTTGAGCAGAAATCAGATTCAGATGTTGAAAAAGGACTGCTGATACTGTTGGATTCTGACCTCCCTGCACTCAAAATGGATTTTCTGGAGCTACAGAACTCGAAATGGCGCGCTTCCAAGTGCGTTGGAAAGTAGACATTCAGAGCTTTCCAGAAATATATAATAGTCCATACTTTGGCCAAGAATAGACAACGTAAACTGGCGTTCAACGCCAGCCTTCTGCCCAAATCTGGCGTCCAGCGCTAGAAAAGGAGCCAAAACCAGAGTTGAACGCCCAAACTGGCACAAAAGCTGGCGTCCAACTCCAAGAAGGACCTCTACACGTGCAATACTCAGGCTCAGCCCAAGCACACACCAAGTGGGCCCAGGAAGTGGATTTATGCATCAATTACTTACTCATGTAAACCCTAGTAGCTAGTTTATTATAAATAGGACCTTTTACTATTGTATTAGGTATCGTTTGATCAGTTGTATGCTATCTTAGATCAGAGAGGCTGGCCATCTCGGCCATGCCTAGACTCTCACTTATGTATTCTCATACGGTAGAGTTTCTACACTCCATAGATTAAGGTGTGGAGCTCTGCTGTTCCTCAAAGATTAATGCAAAGTACTACTGTTTTCTATTCAATTCATCTTATTTCGCTTCTAAGATATCCATTCGCACCCAAGAATGTGATGAAGGTGATGATTATGTGTGACACTCATCACCATTCTCCCCTATGAACACGTGCCTGACAAACACTTCCGTTCTACATGAAATAAGCTAGAATGAATATCTCTTAGATCTCTTAATCAGAATCTTCATGGCGTAAGCTAGAATGATGGCGGTATTCAAGAGAATCCGGAAAGTCTAAACCTTGTCTGTGGTATTCCGAGTAGGATTCAATGATTGAATGACTGTGACGAGCTTCAAACTCGCGATTGTTGGGCGTTAGTGACAGACGCAAAAGGAGGGTGAATCCTATTCCAGCATGATCGAGAACCGACAAATGATTAGCCGTGCTGTGACAGAGCATGTGAGCATATTTTTCACTGAGAGGAGGGGATGTAGCCACTGACAACGGTGATGCCCTTGCATAAAGCCAGCCATGGAAAGAAGTAAGACTGATTGGATGAAGATAGCAGAAAAGCAGAGGTTCAGAGGAACGAAAGCATCTCCATTCGCTTATCTGAAATTCTCACCAATGAATTACATAAGTATTTCTATCCCTAGTCCATTAATTATTATTCGAAAACACCATTATCAATTTATATCTGCCTAACTGAGATTTGCAAGGTGACCATAGCTTGCTTCATACCAACAATCTCCGTGGGATTCGACCCTTACTCACGTAAGGTATTACTTGGACGACCCAGTGCACTTGCTGGTTAGTTGTATCGAAGTTGTGAACCATGGTATTGGTACCATGTTCTTGGCGCCATTGCCAGGGAAAGAAAGAGCCTTGAATTTTACATAATTAAAGTGTAATTACGATTGTGCGTACCAAGTTGCTCACGTTGCCAGGGATTGTTTGAACCTGGACATCACAATTTCGTGCACCAAGTTTTTGGCGCCGTTGCCGGGGATTGTTCGAGTTTGGACAACTGACGGTTCATTTTGTTGCTCAGATTAGGTAATTTTCTTTTTGTTTTCTTTTCAAAAGTTTTTCAAAAAAATATTTCAAAAATTTTCTCACCTGTTTTCGAAAAAAATTTTAGATTCAAAATTTTTAAGAATGAATTCTAGTTTTTCATGAAGCATGTGAAGCCTGGCTGGCTGTAAAGCCATGTCTAAATTCATTTGGACTGAGGCTTCCAAACCATCAGCATAGAGGCAAGTTACATATTTGATAAGTAATGAGCAGTATATTCTGATATCTTTCTGAAGCTTGGCTAGCCATTGGCCATGTCTAGTGTTTTGGACCGGATCTTTCATTAAAAGCTTGGCTGGCTAGTGAGCCATGTCTAATTTCTGGACTGAAGCTTTAGACTAAGAATGCAAGATTCCTGGAATTCATGTTAAAAATTTTGGAATCCTTATTTTTTCTTTTTCATATAATTTTCGAAAAAAAATCCAAAAAAATTAGAAAATCATAAAAATAAAAAATATTTTTTTGTGTTTCTTGTTTGAGTCATGAGTCATGTTATAAGTTTGGTGTCAATTGCTTGTGCATCTTGCATTTTTCAAAAATTCTCATGCATTCATGGTGTTCTTCATGATCTTCAAGTTGTTCTTGGTAAGTCTTCTTGTTTGATCTTGATGATTTTTTGTTTTGTGTCTTTTCTTGTTTTTCATATGCATTCTTGAATTCTTAATGTCTAAGCATTAAAGAATTCTAAGTTTGGTGTCTTGCATGATTTCTTTGCATTAAAAATTTTTCAAAATTATGTTCTTGATATTCATCATGACATTCAGAGTGTTCTTGGTGTTCATCTTGACATTCATATCATTCATGCATGCATCACATGTTTTGATCTAAAAATTTCATGCATTGCATCTTTTTAGTGTTTTTCTCTCTCATCAAAAAAAATTTTCAAAAATCAAAAAAATATCTTTCCCTTTTTCTCTCATCAAATTCAAAAATTTGGATTGACTTTTTCAAAATTTTTTAAAATCAATTTGTTTCTTATGAGTCAAATCAAATTTTCAGTTTGAAAATCTTATCTTTTTCAAAATCTTTTTCAAAAATCAAATCTTTTTCAAAATTCTTAGTTATTTTCGAAAATTCCAAAAATATTTTTCAAAAATCTTTTTCTTATTTTTATATCAAATTTTCGAAAATAACATAATCAATTAATGTTTTGATTCAAAAATTTGAAGTTTGTTACTTACTTATTAAGAAAGATTCAAACTTTAAGTTCTAGAATCATATCTTGTGATTTCTTATGAATCAAGTCATTAATTGAGATTTTAAAAATCAAATCTTTTTCAAAACTAATTCCTATCATATCTTTTCAAAATATCTTCTTATCTTATCTTTTTCTAAAATTTGATTTCAAAATATCTTTTCTAACCTCCTAACTTCTTATCTTTTCAAAATTTGTTTCAACTAACTAACTAACTTTTTGTTTGTTTCTTAACTTTTTCAAAACTACCTAACTAACTCTCTCTCTCTAATTTTCGAAAATATCTTCCCACTTTTTCAAAAATTTCTTTTTAATTAACTAATTATTTTTATTTTTATTTTTGATTTTAAAAATTTTCGAAATATACTAACATTTTTCAAAAACTATTTTCAAAAATCACTAACTCTTTTTCAAACATTATTTTCGAAAATTCCTTCTCCCCCATCTTATTCTATTTATTCATTCATATCCTAACATCTCATCTCACATCTCTGCCATCCTCACAGTTGTGTTTCTTCCATTATATTACATTCTTTGTCTCCCCCGTCGAACCTGTGAGGAGAGGAGAGGACGTGAATCCCAAGGAGGAAGACCTCCTGGGACGTCCATTGATCAATAAGGAGCTTCCCTCTGAGGAACCAAAGGACTCTGAGGCTCATCTAGAGACCATAGAGATCCCATTGAACCTCCTTATGCCCTTCATGAGCTCTGATGAGTATTCCTCTTCTGAAGAAAATGAGGATGTTACTGAAGAGCAAATTGCCAAGTTTCTTGGTGCAATCATGAAGCTGAATGCCAAATTATTTGGCATTGATACTTGGGAAGTTGAACCTCCCTTGTTCATCAATAAACTAAGTGATCTGGATCAACTGACATTGCCTCAGAAGAGACAGGATCTTGGAAAGTTCATAATACCCTGTACCATAGGCACCATGATCTTTAAGGCTCTATGTGACCTTGGTTCAGGAATAAACCTCATGCCCCTCTCTGTAATAGAGAAACTGGGAATCTATGGGGTACAAGCTGCTAAAATCTCATTAGAGATGATAGACAGTTCAAGAAAACAGGCTTATGGACAAGTAGAGGACGTGTTAGTAAAGGTTGAAGGCCTTTACATCCCTGCTGATTTCATAGTCCTGGATACTGGAAAGGAAGAGGATGAATCCATCATCCTAGGAAGACCTTTTCTGGCCACAGCAAGAGCTGTGATTGATGTTGACAGAGGTAAAATAGTCCTTCAATGGAATAAGGACTCCCTTGTGTTTAAAATTCAAGGATCTCCCTCAGCAACCATGGAGAGGAAGCATGAAAAGCTTCTCTCAAAGCAGAGTCTACCCAAGCCCCCACAGTCAAACTCTAAGTTTGGTGTTGGGAGGCCACAACCAAACTCTAAGTTTGGTGTTGAACTCCCATATCCAAACTCTAAGTTTGGTGTTGGAGAGTCTCAACAAAGCTCTGCACATCTGTGAGGCTCCATGAGAGCCCACTGTCAAGCTATTGACATTAAAGAAGCGCTTGTTGGGAGGCAACCCAATTTTTATTTATCTAACTATATTTTTCTTAGTTATATGTCTTTGTAGGTTCATGATCATGTGGAGTCACAAAATAAATATAAAAATTGAAAACGGAATAAAAAAAACAGCAGAAGAAAAATCACACCCTGGAGGAGCATCTGTCTGGCGTTCAGCGCCAGAACAGAGCATGGTTCTGGCGCTGAACGCCCAAAATGGGCAGCTTCTGGGCGCTAAACTCCAGAACAGGCATGGTTCTGGCGTTCAACGCTAGAAATGGCACACAAATGGGCGCTGAACGCCCAAAATGGCCACCAACCTGGCGCTGAACGCCCAGAGTTGTGTGCAAAGGCATTTTTACATGCCTAATGGGTGCAGGGATGTAAATCCTTGAACACCTCAGGATCTGTGGACCCCACAGGATCCCCACCTACCTCCACTCACTCTCTTCTCTCTTCTCAATCATCCTCTCTTCCCAATAAACACTCTTCCCTATTAAACCTTCACCACTCACATCCACCCACTCTTCCCAATAAACCTACCTCATAAACTCCACCTATCTTCAAAATTCAAAACCAATTTCCCACCCAAACCCACCCATATGGCCGAACCAATACCCCCCTCCCTTCCCTATATAAAGCCTTGCCTTCCGTTCTTCATCAAATTCACACAACACACCCCTCTTGGCCGAAACCACATCTCCCTCCCCCTCTCCATATTTCTTCTTCTTCTTCTTCTATTCTTTTGTTTATTGCTCGAGGGCGAGCAATATTCTAAGTTTGGTGTGGTAAAAGCATAGCTTTTTTTGTTTTTCCATTACCATTGATGGCACCTAAGAAAGGGAGAATCCTCTAGAAAGGGGAAGGGGAAGATAAAAGCTTCCACATCCGAGTCATGGGAGATGGAAAGGTTCATCTCCAAAGCCCATCAAGACCACTTCTATGATGTTGTAGCCAAGAAGAAGGTGATCCCTGAGGTCCCTTTCAAACTCAAAAGAAATGAGTATCCGGAGATCCGACATGAAATTCAAAGAAGAGGTTGGGAAGTTCTAACAAACCCCATCCAACAAGTCGGCATCCTAATGGTTCAAGAGTTCTATGCCAATGCATGGATCACCAAGAACCATGATCAAAGTAAGAACCCGGATCCAAAGAACTATATTACAATGGTTCGGGAGAAATACTTAGATTTTAGTCCGGAGAATGTGAGGTTGGCGTTTAACTTGCCCATGATGCAAGGAGATGAACGCCCCTACACTAGAAGGGTCAACTTTAATCAAAGGTTGGACCAAGTCCTTATGGACATATGTGTAGAAGGAGCTTCATAGAAGATTGACTCCAAAGGCAAGCCGGTTCAATTAAGAAGATTGGACCTCAAGCCTGTGGCTAGAGGATGGTTGGAGTTCATTCAATGCTCAATCATTCCCACTAGCAACCGGTCTGAAGTTACTATAGACCGGGCCATCATGATCCATAGCATCATGATTGGAGAAGAGGTGGAAGTTCATGAGATTATACCTCAAGAACTCTACAAGGTGGCTGACAAGTCCTCCACTATGGCAAGGTTAGCCTTTCCTCACCTCATCTGCCACCTATGCAATTCGGCTGGGATTGACATAGAGGGAGATATCCTCATTAAAGAGGACAAGCCCATCACCAAGAAAAAGATGGAGCAAGCAAGAGAGCCCACTCATGGAGCTCAAGAGGCGTATGAAGCTCATCACCATGAGATCCCGGAGATGCCTCAAATGCACTTTCCTCCACAAAACTATTGGGAGCAAATCAACACCTCCCTAGGAGAATTGAGTTCCAATGTGGGACAACTAAGGGTGGAACATCAAGAGCACTCCATCATGCTTCATGAAATAAGAGAAGATCAAAAAGCAATGAGGGAGGAGCAACAAAGACAAGGAAGAGACATAGAAGAGCTCAAGGACATAATTGGTTCCTCAAGAAGGAAACGCCACCATCACTAAGGAAACGCCACCTTCTTGAGGAACCAATGATGTCCTTGAGCTCTTCTATGTCTCTTCCTTGTCTTTGTTGCTCCTCCCTCATTGCTTTTTGATCTTCTCTAATATATTTTAGCTTCTCTTAATTTTCTCTTCAGATTCCTTTCAGGTTCTGGATCTGCTTCCACAAGAATGTTCTTATCCTTGCTCCTGCTCATATGACAAAGAAGAAGGCACAGAAATTCCAGGGTTCTCAGGATAATAAGCTTCTTCTTCAGAAGATGCCTCTTGAGTACTGTTGGATGCAGCTTGCATTCCATGCAGACTTTGAGAGATCATATTGACTTGCTGAGTCAATATTTTATTCTGAGCTAATATGGCATTCAGAGTATCAACTTCAAGAACTCCCTTCTTCATAGGTGTCCCATTACTCACAGGATTCCTTTCAGAAGTGTACATGAACTGGTTATTAGCAACCATGTCAATGATTTCTTGAGCTTCTGCAGGCGTTTTCTTTAGGTGAATGGATCCACCTGCAGAAGTGTCCAGTGACATCTTTGATAGCTCAGATAAACCATCATAGAATATATCCAGGATGGTCCATTCTGAAAGCATGTCAGAAGGACACTTTTTGGTCAACTATTTGTATCTTTCCCAAGCTTCAAGTAATTTTCGAAAATTTTTGAAATCAAAAATAAAAATAATTAGTTAATTAAAAAGAAATTTTTGAAAAAGAGGGAAGATATTTTCGAAAATTAGAGAGAGAGTTAGTTAGGTAGTTTTGAAAAAGTTAAGAAACAAACAAAAAGTTAGTTAGTTAGTTGAAACAAATTTTGAAAAGATAAGAAGTTAGGAAGTTAGAAAAGATATTTTGAAAAGATATTTTTGAAAAAGATAAGATAAGAAGATATTTTTGAAAAGATATGATTGAAATTAGTTTTTTGGAAAAGATTTGATTTTTTCTTTAAAATCTCAATTAATGACTTGATTCACAAGAGATCACAAGATATGATTCTAGAACTTAAAGTTTGAATCTTTCTTAATAAGCAAGTAACAAACTTGAAATTTTTGAATCAAAACATTAATTGTTATTGTTATTTTCGAAAATTATGATATAAAATAAGAAAAAGATTTTTGAAAAATATTTTTTAGAATTTTCGAAAATAACTAAGAATTTTGAAAAAGATAAGATTTTCAAATTGAAAATTTGATTTGACTCATAAGAAACAACTTGATTTTTAAAAATTTTTGAAAAAGTCAACTCAATTTTCGAATTTGATGAGAGAAAAAGGGAAGGATATTTTTTTTATTTTTGAAATTTTTATGAAAAACATGAAAAATATGCAATGCATGAAATTTTTAGATCAAAACAATGAATGCATGCAAGAATGCTATGAATGTCAAGATGAACACCAAGAACACTTTGAATGTCATGATGAACATCAAGAACATATTTTTGAAAAATTTTTATTGCAAAGAAAACATGCAAGACACCAAACTTAGAATTCTTTAATGCTTAGACACTAAGAATTCAAAAATGCATATGATAAACATGAAAAGACACAAAACAAAAAATTATTTTTTTTCGAAAACAGATGAGATTCTTGAAAATATTTTTGAAAGATTTTTTTTTGTAGAAAACAAAACGAAAAGAAAATTACCTAATCTGAGCAACAAGATGAGCCGTCAGTTGTCCAAACTCGAACAATCCCTGGCAACGACGCCAAAAACTTGGTGCACGAAATTGTGATGTCCAGGCTCGAACAATCCCTGGCAATGGCGCCAAGAACATGGTGCCAATACCATGGTTCACAACTTCGATACAACTAACCAGCAAGTGCACTGGGTCGTCCAAGTAATACCTTACATGAGNCAAAGATGTCTAATACAATAGTAAGAGGTCCTATTTATAATAAACTAGTCACTAGGGTTTACATGAGTAAGTAATTGATGTATAAATCTACTTCCGGGGCCCACTTGGTGTGTGTTTGGGCTGAGCCTGAGTGTTGCACATGCAGAGGCCATTTGTGGAGTTGAACGCCAGTATTTGTGCCAGTTTGGGCGTTCAACTCTGGTTTTGGATCCTTTTCTGGCGCTGGACGCCAGATTTTGGCAGAGAGCTGGTGTTGAACGCCAGTTTACGTCGTCTATTCTTGGCCAAAGTATGGACTATTATATATTGTTGGAAAGCCCTGAATGTCTACTTTCCAACGCAATTGGAAGCGCGCCATTTCAAGTTCTGTAGCTCCAGAAAATCCACTTTGAGTGCAGGGAGGTCAGAATCCAACAGCATCAGCAGTCCTTCTTCGACCTCTGAATCTGATTTCTGCTCAAGTCCCTCAATTTCAGCCAGAAAATTCCTAAAATCACAGAAAAATACACAAACTCATAGTAAAGTCCAGAAATGTGAATTTAACATAAAAACTAATGAAAACATCCCTAAAAGTAACTAGATCCTACTAAAAACATACTAAAAACAATGTCAAAAAGCGTATAAATTATCCGCTCATCACATACATCGGCTCAAGAGTGTCGCACTTGTAAGACAGAGGTTGCTTACAGAGGTTGTGGACTGGAAGTCAAACTCAGACAAAGGTTGTTGAGTTAAGTCAGAATATAATTCAATAAATAACAGAGTAATCTTAAAAGTTTTAGAGAACACCGACTTAATTAAAGAACCTTATGATTCTTTTCCATAAGATATTTAGTGAAGGATGAGAGAATAGTGTGAAGATAATTTGATTTATTTATGTTGATAATCAAAAGATTGAAGAAAAGATAAATCAGCGCCTGCAAGTACTTGCAGAGGTCATGTTCGACATACTTCGGCTGTAGAATCAGCGCTTGCAAGAAGTAGAAACTTGCAGAGGTTATGTCGCTGGAATGCCTTATCCGACTTGCAAGTTAGATTGCATTGGGTGCGGGTCGAAACTGACAAATGAGCTCATTACCTACACTAATGATAGACATGCATCATGCTTGTTTGTGCATATCTCTATGCTATGTAACTCTGTGATTGATTGTGTGTGCTGCATGACTGATTGACTTCTGTATTCTTTTTATTATTTATGCTTGTATGTGTTTTGCTGTTAGTTGCGGTTGGCTAATAATAGCAAAATGAACTTAACTTCTAACCCCGACCCTACTAAGAACTCCCTAGTTCTTACTCCCTATTTTCACCCCCTTTCAGCTACAAATGCGAAGGTTTAGTGCGGAGCTACAGGAGTATAGAAAATTATGTTAACGAGTTGAGTTGTTATATTTTATTTTTCCCTCGTCGTTTATTGTTTTGGTTTTTAGAGGGGTAGGATTTGTAGTTGAGGATCTTTGATTAAGTATATGTATTTAACGCTATGTGAATATATACCTTTGTGGTTGTAAGGCCCACATCGGTTGGAGAGGGGAACGAAGTATGCCTTATAAGGGTGTGGATACCTCTCCCTAACATGACGCGTTTTGACGAGTGAGTGTGGGGGGCTTCGGCTAGCATCCCTATCGTCAAAGGCAAAACCGTGAGGCCTTGTGTGCCAAAGCGGACAATATCGTGCTAGCGGGTGGTCTGGGCTGTTACAGATGGTATCAGAGCCAGAACCCGGATCGATGTGCCAGTGAGGGCGCTGGACTCCCTTATGGGGGTGGATTGTAAGGCCCACATCGGTTGGAGAGGGGAACGAAGCATGCCTTATAAGGGTGTGGATACCTCTCCCTAGCATGACGCGTTTTGACGAGTGAGTGTGGGGGGCTTTGGCCATCATCCCTATCATCAAAGGCAAAACCGTGAGGCCTTGTGTGTGCCAAAGCGGACAATATCGTGCTACCAGGTGGTCTGGGCTGTTACAGATGGTATCAGAGCCAGAGCCCGGATCGATGTGCCAGCGAGGGCGCTGGGCTCCCTTAGGGGGGTGGATTGTAAGGCCCACATCGGTTGGAGAGGGGAACGAAGCATGCCTTATAAGGGTGTGGATACCTCTCCCTAACATGACGCGTTTTGACGAGTGAGTGTGGGGGGCTTCGGCTAGCATCCCTATCGTCAAAGGTAAAACCGTGAGGCCTTGTGTGCCAAAGCGGACAATATCGTGCTAGCGGGTGGTCTGGGCTGTTACATTATGGTATCAGAGCAGTTCTTCCTGTAGAGCCTGAGGAATGGACTGACTATGCTTCAATTGCATACTCTGAGTGTTTGTCATGTATTAGGTCTTGTCGAATGACGCGGATTAGGGCTTTATGCACATGACGATCTATTGATTTAACGCTGTTAGTCTTGCATTGCATAATTCTTGGTATTAAGTTTGGCCGGCTTAATACTAGTGACTTATGTATATGAAAGCACTAATGGGTTATCATAGATGAAATACGAGTTTCGAGTAAAGCGAATCGCGGGTTTTGGGAACGTTAGAAACTATTTCTCGAGGCTATTCAGTTGTGTGTCTTGAAATTCTATTCGAGTCGACCTGTTCTTTCATATCCTAACTTGAAGTTCTTGTTTGCTACTCCTTTCGAAAAGAAATTTGATGTTTCCACTCTATTTCTCTATTCATATGCATTCTTGTTTGATCTCAATTGCATATGCTTGTTTGGAATCCTTGTTGCATCTGTTTTTCTCTGTTTGAGTTCTTCCTGATTCTAATATTCCTTGATGTAGCTTTGAACTTGTCTTAATGTGTTGTGACTTTTAACTCCGGGTTCCGAATTCATTCTTAGAGAACTTGTTGATTCATTTTTCCTCTTATTTGACAGTGATTACAGCTAATTCTGAGATTTTCATGAAAGTTGCTGTTGATTAGATATATACTTATCTACACATGTGGAACTTGAAGATTTCTTATACAGTTTAACAAATATTTATTTCTAATTTTAAAGTTGGCATGCGCTATTTTAAATGAGGTTTTGAAAAACTTCCTTGTTTAGTGGAAACCGGTTCGTTGTAACGCACCACTTATTTCCTCTACCAAGTTGTAAGCAAATTTTTACCTTAGAGTTTCTTTTCTAAAAGGAGTTTAACTTCCTCTTTATCCTTGCTATGAATGCTATACACGCTTGTTCGAATATGAACTTTGAGAATTTTTGAACAAGCATTTGATTTCTCTCCCGAGTTTTATGAACTGCTTTTGGTTAAGTTGTGCATCTAATTACCTTTCTAAAATATTTGAAGAAATATTTTAGCCTTTAGCCAAACCCGTGTGCACCTTGTTTTTAGAACTCGACAAAGTCTATTTCAACATGAACTTGCATTAAAGCAAAGCCACGACTATGCTTTTGTTACTCTCTTGAAGGATGTTGTTAATTAACCTTTCTTTTAGATTGCGAAGTGGTTTTTTCGCAAGTTTCGGTTCCTTTATGAACAATGTATTTGGGAGTACTTTTAATCGTGCTCTTGAGTTTTGTGAGCTTTGTCTTGGGTTTGATATTCCTTTTTGTAAACCTCCTACTTCTTCGACTCAATTTGAATTTGTTTCGAACTAAGGCGCTGGTTCTCTTCTTATTAGTCCTATTGAATTTCTTGGATTCAAGGGTTATCTTTGAAGTTGTCAATTGATTTATTTCTAGCAAACTTCATTGCTTGAGCGTCTTTGTTTATCTGGGAATTGGATACATTCTCTTAAATCTATGAGTATTACCCTTGACAATTGTCTCTCCGTTCTAAATCTGGTATCCTTCTGAGTAGACTCGAGAATTGCTTTGATATCACGTGCGACTTGTAGACGTAGTAACGCGATGCGTTAGTTCTTTAAGACGTGATATGTGTACACGGAAGTTGAAGCGGTAGGTGTGCAACGTTATGAATTTTGGGTGTTTCGTTCCTTGCGAACGGGCTTGCAGTTGTCTGGCCTATGATCGGATATGAGGATTGTAAAGTGCTTAATGGGGTTGGAAAGTTAAAGCTTGGAGGTTGAGATGAGATTAGTGTGCGGAGGTTAAGCACGTCGTTTTAACCCCATCATGTTTTATAGCCTTCGATGCCTTGCCTTACTATCACATGTTTGAACCATGTCATCATTGCTTTGTGAACGCCCATCTTGATTTGCATCCTATTTGGTACCTCAAGTTTTTGTAAAGCTTTGAGATCATATGACCTTGTGCATCGAGCCTATCTTGTAACGTTTGCTTTGCAATCACACTCCTACCTTTACATCCTTATGCTTATGACAATCAAAGTATTTAAAAAAATCGTATATATGATTATATTTTGAGATATTTTTGCTTCTTCCTTAAATGTTTTCAAGGGTGAACTGTTATGGAAGTTCTTTCATTTTGTATCAATTTTCGAGGGCGAAAATTTTTATAAGGTGGGTAGGATGTAAGACCCAGAACTTTTGAAAAGTCTTATTATGATCAAGTCTCAAATCCTAGAGTTATTTATAGCCTTAATTTCAGAGATTATTTTATTAAAGATAATTAAGGCAAGCTTTGATTTATTGGATTTGAGATAAGCTATGATTATTATCCAATTTTATAATTATTGGATTATTTTCTATATTTAAAGTATAAGGTTGATAGTTATGAAACAATAAGGATTTTATATGATTTGAATTAGATAAGTAATATTTTAAATATTATTACTGCTATTTTGGAAAATGAAGAAATTAAGTATATTATTTCTAATTTTTAGATTTGGGCATTTTATTGAAAATAATTTGTGAAATTGATGAGCAAGTAGTATTTTCTATATACCTCTAGTGTTGGATTTAATTTGGGTTTCAATTACCATATTATTCTCAACTTTATTTGAAATTACCAAAATGCCCCTAATTCTAGCTTTTGAAAATAAAACCCTAATTCCTAAGCATAGTAGCCGCCACCCCTTTTCTTCTTCCCTTCAGCAAACCTGCAACCCAACAATTTCCTAAGAGATAAGGAAACAGAAGCAGAAAACGCAGAGAAGGGAGAGTGCGCCGGCCAGGGGGAGAGAGAGAGAGAGAGAGCTCGCTGCCGCCGCGCTGTGCAGAACCGCCGCTGTTCGCTCCCCAGTTCGCCGTGCCCTGTCGATGCCACGGCGCCGCCGCCACCGTGCCACGCCTCGCCGTCGAAGCTCGTCATTCGCCACTGCCAATCGCGAAGAGAGAGAGACAGCAGCGCCGAGAAGGGGGGTTCGAGGGGGCAGCTACCATGTGCGAGCTAGAGGAGCTCGTCCCTACCATTCTGCCGTCGACGTTGAGCCTTGACCGCCGCCGTCGGAGGAGCCCGAGGAGACAGAGAGATGATGCGACGGGAGGAAGGGGATAAGCCACCGCGACGCCGCTGGAGCTCCTGTCGCTGTCAGAAGCGGCCACCACCGCCGCGCCCAGCTGCCGCTGCCTGCTCCACCACTGGGAACGCCTCAGATCCGTACTGTCTCCACTACCTTTCACCGCCGCTGATGTTGGCCTTCGCTGCTTGCCGAAAACCCTCCCAATGCTCCATAACGCTTCTGTTGCTCTGGGCCGCCGCTGCTGCTTGCGCTGTGAGCGGCTGCACCGCTACTATTGTGGTTGGGGGTCTGCTGTGTATGGTCGCCAAAAAACCTTTCTGCCACCGGAGCTGCCCTGAAACACCATCGGAGTCTGACAGCGCCGCTGCAGGAGTTCTGAGGCCACCGGAACCACCGCCAGAGGTTCTAGCTACTTCTGCCGTCGCCGGAAATATTTTCGGTAAGGGTTTAATTTGAGGTTTCTGCCTTTTGGTTTTCGAGATGGTTTTGATGCTGTGCGGTTTTTTTAGTTGATCCACCGGAGTTTCCGGCCGCCGCCGGAGTTGTTGCTGCCGCCGATTCGAAATCGCAGCTGCTTCGTTTCGCTAGTTCAGTAAGTATTTATGTTTCGAAAAGCCTCGCGTTAGTATTCTGTTGTGTTCGGTTAATGAATATGAGTTTTGATAACGTGGGGTCGAGTCCTGATTATTGTATGTTGCGATTAGTGTTGCTATGGTATTGTGAACGTGGCTGGGAGCTGAAGTTTTGGTTGCCGTCAGTTCGGGTTGAGGCGGAAAGGACTCTGTGAGACGTTTGGGTTATGGATTTGTGTTTTGAGGTAGGGACGCTTTCTGAAAACTATATTTTATATTGGAATTATTACATATGGGTACTGATGTGAGGATGTGTATTTGGTGATTGTATCAGTCCTATGTATTGTTTAGTTGTTTTGTATGATTATGGGTGTTTGTTTGATTGGACGGTTGTGTGGCTTTGTGAAACGAAATGCTTTTGAAATTGATTCTTTTAAAGCTTTGAGATCGAGTTGAACTCGTTGGGAATTGATTTGAATTGAATGGATTTTCTTGAGAACGTGTAAAATAGAATACACTCTTGATTTCAGCTTGGCTGGCTTTAAATGATCTGGTTTTTGATAAATGATTGTTGCTGAACCTTTTCCTTAAAGCTTTAGAAATGAGTTTATTCGGCTGATAACGATATGATTTTTGAGACGGTTTCCTTGAAATATGGATTTGAGATGACTGTTGGATTTGGCTTGCCTTGGACTGATTTTGAAATTTGGGCTGTTGAAAAGGATTGTGAAACGGTTTAGTTGGAAACTGAAGCGGGTGGCAAAGTCCAAGTTATAGAGGAGGTGCTGCCGAAATTTCTATAAAATCCGAGTCTTTATTGAAATGTTGTCGGGCAAATAATGAGTTAAAGACTTCTACTATTTTATTTGAATTATCAAGAGAAGGATGATTCATGCTTTCGAAATGAGTTAGTAAAGAGGAAATTGTGATTTAGTATTGCTTCTTAAGAAAGGCATTGTATCTCTTTCAGGAGAAAGTTATTTAGATGAAACTT
>NC_029785.2:113028686-113030803 GCF_000816755.2 Arachis ipaensis | reverse complement strand
TGTAAGACCCAGAACTTTTGAAAAGTCTTATTATGATCAAGTCTCAAATCCTACAGTTATTTATAGCCTTAATTTCAGAGATTATTTTATTAAAGATAATTAAGGCAAGCTTTGATTTATTGGATTTGAGATAAGCTATGATTATTATCCAATTTTATAATTATTGGATTATTTTCTATATTTAAAGTATAAGGTTGATAGTTATGAAACAATAAGGATTTTATATGATTTGAATTAGATAAGTAATATTTTAAATATTATTACTGCTATTTTGGAAAATGAAGAAATTAAGTATATTATTTCTAATTTTTAGATTTGGGCATTTTATTGAAAATAATTTGTGAAATTGATGAGCAAGTAGTATTTTCTATATACCTCTAGTGTTGGATTTAATTTGGGTTTCAATTACCATATTATTCTCAACTTTATTTGAAATTACCAAAATGCCCCTAACCCTAGCTTTTGAAAATAAAACCCTAATTCCTAAGCATAGCAGCCGCCACCCCTTTTCTTCTCCCCTTCAGCAAACCTGCAAGCCAATAATTTCCTAAGAGAAAACGAAACAGAAGCAGAAAACGCAGAGAAGGGAGAGTGCACCGGCCAGGGGGGGAGAGAGAGAGAGCTCGCTGCCGCCGCGCTGTGCAGAGCCGCCGCTGTTCGCTCCCCAGTTCGCCGTGCCCTGTCGATGCCACGGCGCCGCCGCCACCGTGCCACGCCTCGCCGTCGAAGCTCGTCATTCGCCACTGCCAATCGCAAAGAGAGAGAGACAGCAGCGCCGAGAAGGGGGGTTCGAGGGGGCAGCTACCATGTGCGAGCTAGAGGAGCTCGTCCCTACCGTTCTGCCGTCGACGTTGAACCTTGACCGCCGTCGTCGGAGGAGCCCGAGGAGACAGAGAGATGATGCGACGGGAGGAAGGGGATAAGCCACCGCGACGCCGCTGGAGCTCCTGTCACTGTCAGAAGCGGCCACCACCGCCGCGCCCAGCTGCCGCTGCCTGCTCTGCCGCTGGGAACGCCTCAGATCCGTACTGTCTCCACTACCGTTCACCGCCGCTAATGTTGGCCTTCGCTGCTTGCCGAAAACCCCCAGTGCTCCATAACGCTTCTGTTGCTCTGGGCCGCCGCTGCTGCTTGCACTGTGAGCGGCTGCACTGCTACTGCTGTGGTTGGGGGTCTGCTGTGTATGGTCGCCGGAAAACCTTTCTGCCGCCGGAGAACGCTTTGCCGGTAAGGGTTTTATTTGAGGTTCTTGTCCTTTTTGAATTCCGAGAATACCGTAGTCACTGCGTGTTGGTTTCAGTTGGCGCGATCGAAAATTGTCGTCGCTGTCACTCAAGGTGGCTACTGGGCTGCCGCTGAACCGGTTCGCAGACCGTCGCCGTTTCTTCTTCGGTTCGGTAAGCGTTTCGATTTGAAAGCCTTTTTGTTACTGTTCTGTTATCTTACGCTGAGGTTTGTGGCGTTAATTGCTATACGATTGAGTTTCGGTTGTTATATGTTGCGATTAGAGTTGTTGAGACTGTTGCGAAAGTGGCGTGGAACCGAGGTTTTGGCTGACGGGATTTTGATTGTTGATCTCGGGTCAAGGCGGAAAGGATTCAGTGACGCGTTTGGGGTATGGTTTTGCGTTTCGAGGTAGGGGCACTTTCCGAAAACTACAGTTTATTATTGGAATTATTACATATGGATACTGATGTGAGATATGGTGTAATTAGTGATTGTATCTGCCTTATGTATTATTTGATTGACTCGAATGATTATGGATGTTGGCTTGGCTGAATTGTTGTGTGGCTTGTGAAATGTAATGTTTGAAGTTGACTCTTTAAATATTTGAAATGAGTTTAATCCGTTGAGGATTGATTTGAATTGAGTCAATTATTTTGATGATGTGAAAGATAGAATGCTCTTGAAATTCAGCCTGGGTTGCTTTAAATGCTCTGGTTTTGATAAATGATTTATTGCTGAACTGATTCTTTAAAGCTTTATAAATGAGTTAAATCGGTTGATATTGAGTTGATTTTGAAATGGTTTTCTTGAGATATGCCAATGAGGCGACTGTTGAATTTAGCTTGATTTTGAATTGATTTTGGATTCTGAACTGTTGAAAAGGATTGTGG
>NC_029785.2:113020097-113028031 GCF_000816755.2 Arachis ipaensis | reverse complement strand
TTAATTGACTTGATCTTGGATAAATGATTTGTTACTGAACCGTTTCTTTAAAGCTTTAGAAATGGGTTTATTCGGCTGATAATGATTTGATGTTGAAACGGTTTTCTTGAAATATGGAATTGAGATGACTATTGGATTTTGGCTTGCCTTGGACTGATTTTGAAATTTGGGCTGTTGAAAAGGATTGTGAAACGGTTTAGTTGGGACCCGAACCGGGTGGCAAAAGTCCAGGTTTTAGGGGAGGTGCTGCCGAAATTTCTATAAAATCCGAGTCTTTATTGAAATGTTGTTTGGAAAATGATGAGTTAAAGACTTCTACTATTTTATTTGAATTATCGAGAAAAGGATGATTCATGCTTTCGAAATAAATTAATAAAGAGGAAATTGTGATTTAGTCTTGCTTCTTAAGAAAGGCATTGTATCTCTTTCAGGAGAAGGTTATTTAGATGAAACTTGTGTTTTAAAGCTGTTTGGATGTGAAAAGGGTTTATGCCTTTGAATTTGACTTGGGGGTTTCAATTAAAGAAGTTTCAATGACTTTGAAAGAACCTGAATATCTATTGACAAGTTTCATTTTGAAATGTTTTGAGAAAGGTTTTAAGTACTCTTTGAATTCTGAATTCTTGCAAGACTAAAACAATTTTGAACAGTGGAAACGTTCTAGAATTTATGGACTCCCTTAGGGGGGTGGATTGTAAGGCCCACATCGGTTGGAGAGGGGAACGAAGCATGCCTTATAAGGGTGTGGATACCTCTCCCTAACATGACGCGTTTTGACGAGTGAGTGTGGGGGGTTTCGGCTATCATCCCTATCGTCAAAGGCAAAACCGTGAGGCCTTGTGTGCCAAAGCGGACAATATCGTGCTAGCGAGTGGTTTGGACTGTTACAGATGGTATCAGAGCCAGAACCCGGATCGATGTGCCAGCGAGGGCGCTGGACTCCCTTAGGGGGGTGGATTGTAAGGCCCACATCGGTTGGAGAGGGGAACGAAGCATGCCTTATAAGGGTGTGGATACCTCTCCCTAACATGACGCATTTTGACGAGTGAGTGTGGGGGGCTTCGGCTAGCATCCCTATCGTCAAAGGCAAAACCGTGAGGCCTTGTGTGCCAAAGCGGACAATATCGTGCTAGCGGGTGGTCTGGGCTGTTACAGTGGTTTAAAATAAAGAATCTTCGCTTTCTTAGTTAAAGTTTCTATTCGTATTCACGAAGGCTCAATATTAAATAAAGATAGTATAAAATAAAAAGGTTTAGAGGTAAGTAACGCCTAAGCTTTTGGTACGATCATGAGGGGCTAAAAGTTATGATCTTACAAATAATGCTCCAATAGAAATGAAAGAATCTAGTTATGAATCCATTGGGCATTCTGAGGATGGACACTGAAAACTACACTAACCTCTTCTTGACTAATCAATCTAGTCAGTTTCTAATTTATAGAGGTCGAAACCTTAGCTTTATCCTCAAAATGCTCTGGATTAGACAAGTTCACAGATGAGAAGATGTCTTTGTAGTAGTCGTCTGCAACCTGGGAAATTTCCTTGTGAGTCATAGCATAGCTTCCATCATTCTTCTCTAGTTTTCATATTTTGTTCTTTTGGGTTCTAAATTGGAATGATTGGTGAAAAAATCTTGTATTTTTATCCCCTTCTTTCAGGCAATTTATTCTAGATTTTTCTTTCCAATCTCTTACTTGGCATATGTTGGCTCTAGCTTCGTTCCCAACTCTTCAATAATTGTTCTACTCCTGTAACCCCACTTTCTCTGGGTGTTTCTAGTTTATTATTGAGCTCATCGATCTCTTTCCTAAAATTAGACTTACTTTGCTACTGCCATTGAATAATTCTATGTCTACAAAACTTAAGTTTTTGCACAACCACAAACATGGATGATCCATCAACATGTAACCTCCGAACTTCAGTGATAATGACCTTAATTTCACTGGATCCACACCATCTTTCCTAAAAATTGAACGTTCTTTTCGACGATTCCACCACCGAATTGGTGTCAAGAAGTATAGGAGCATGGTTTGCGCCATTTTTTCGCAGTTGAAGTGTTGCTATTGGGAAAAGGTCTATCCACTCACTGTTTGTATGAACATGGTCAAGTCTCTCTCTTACCTAGTTCCTGCCTCTTCTCTTGTTTGACCATGTAAAAATTATGCCTATCATTCCTAGGTCGTGCAGGCCATTTCTAGTAGTAAAATTCACAAAATCAGCAATTAAGAAAGCTGATTTTATTCCACCCCTTCTTTCTCATATAGCTGGACTATGGCATTAAAATCCCCCAAAATAACTATCTTTTCATGGTGTTGTTGATTAAAATTCCACACTGTTCAAAGGAAAACAAATTAGCCCCTAAGAATGTAAAATCCGGTCAAACCGTAATTAATTAAATAATAAATTAAATAGGAGCGAATATGGTTAGAAAATTTAGCAATCAAAATTTGATAATTTAAATATGATATTTGGACTCAGTGAATTTTTCTGAGTCAGAAAACATAGTTTTCTGCGAAAAATACGCACTGAAAATTTGACCGGCAGTACCGGCTGTGATCTGTCCAGTACTATAGCTGAAAAAATTAATTAGAAGTGAATAATTTTAGGAAATAAGAATTTATAATTTGGGAAGATAGAAATATTTAAAATACGATTTAAAACTCTAATCTTAAAGGTTTTGGCCCAAAATTGGACCAACGGACTAAACCAAGTGAACCGGGCCCAAGTGGGCCCAAAACCCAACAATATAAGCATTAGTTATGAGTATTTCAGCTCATTAACCCTAAAGAAAGGGTGTGGGGTGCTGAAATGGAGAAGAGAGGAAGAAGAGAAAAAATTCTATCTCTATCAAACTTCAAATCACCATAACTTTTGATCCGGAGCTCCGATTGACGAGCCGTTTGTGGTCATGCATCACTCTTTTCATCCTATACAATTCTATCTAAGTTTTTTGGTGAGTATTCCACTGTCCTCTGCCCAGTTTTCGTTTTTCTCCTTAAATTCGAGTTTGGTTGTGAGTGTTAAGTAATTTTATGATTTTCGTTGTTTATGAGTGCTCTAGTATGAGCCATTGGTGAGTTTCATCAACCAATTTCATGAACCCTAGGTTGATTATAAGTGTGAAAATTGATTATGTTAGAGTATTGGGTGATTTTGGTGCACAATTGGAAGATTGATATTGCTTGTGGAGCTTTGGTAAGGCTTGGAGCTAAGGATTAGTGGAGACTTTCAAGAAGAAGCTCAATTATTTTGGCTACAAGAGGTACGGTTTAAGTTTCATTTAAGTACCGTGTGGTGTGATGAGAATTCCTAGGCTAGATGCCCCTAGAATTAAGTTAGGATTGTGTAAATGGTTGGTAATAATATGTATAGTTGATGTATAATGTAAATTAATTATTGTGTTGACAATCGTGTGAATTTGTATGTTTGGTGTGTTGAGAATTTGATGAATTGGAAAATGAATATTGATTTGTGGAATATGCATTTAAATTGTGAATTTGGGCTGGAGGCCGGAAAGAGGTAAGAAAGGTAAGTGATGTGTGTATTGTGTGATGTCATATGAGATTGAATGGATATTGAATATTGAGTGTGTGAATAAATGGGAGGAATGTGGAATAATAAGGAATTAGGAATTTAGGAGTGGAAGGTGACAAAATTGAATTGAATTATGTAGATGAGGTAGGTTTGGTTTTGGTTGAGTGTAATTATGTGAATGTGGTTGGGTTGTGGTCATTTGGATGAGTGAAAATGAATTTGGCTTGTGAACATTGGAATAACTGGTGATTTCTGTTTTTGGGTAAAAACTATTTTTTGACCAACTTCGGCGGTCCGTAACTCGGCCCTCAGAGTTAGGAACTGTTCAAAACAGAATTTTTATGAAAGTTCATCCAACGATCTTTCCAACGGTACAAAAATAGTTGAAAAAGGAACTTTGTAGAAGAAGCTATGTGTGGCGGAAGTTTGAGGTTTGAAAATGAAATTCTGCAACTTTTTAAACTTAGTAAATTTTTTGGTAAAACGTACTTTGACGCGCAAGCATGGCCGACGAGCACGCGTCACTCACAATTTTACACTCTCACGCGTGCGCCTCGCCGACGCGTACGCGTCGTTGTAGTGATGCAAGTGCCCAGTAGAAAATCCAGAGAATTGCGCTGGTACTGTGCTGGTTTTGTGCGAGGAGCATAAAACGCACCCACGCGTACGCGTGACTGACGCGCACGGGTCGTGCTACCTTTCTGCTTCCCATGCGTGCGCATGGATGACGCTCACGCATCACTTCCTTTTTCTGCCTTCCACGCGTGCGCGTGGGTGACGCACACGCATGACCTCGTTCTCAGCAAAAATTGATTTTTGAGTTTTTAAAGCCAAATTTCAGACTTCTAAACCTCCATTTTCATCCTTTGAGTCCTAAATTTTTATAGTATGCCTAGTAATAAAATGAAGTTATGATATGTGGTGACTTGCGGATGAAGTAAAGTGAGAATCAATGGTGAATGATGAGTAATGATGATTGTATGAGTTGCTGAGGATGATGGTGAAAGTGTTGTGTATAGTATGGGCTGGATGGCTGTGATAAGAATTGAATTATGGCTGAGTATGCATATGTATATGATTAATGATTAAATGTGGTAAATGAATAAGGATGAAAAATGTTGAATGTGATATGTGACCCCGGGTAGTAGGCAGTGGCGTTGTCCACTTGCTTCGGATATGAAATGGGGAAGGAAAATTATGATGAATGAGCTTAATTATGGAGTTTTGAATGAATGTATGTCTGTGATGCCTGGGTAGTAGCAAGGGTCGTAGTTCGTCACACTTGCTCCGGGTCATTGTTTGAGAATTGGTAATAATGAAGAGTGATTATGAATGAATGTGTATTTGGGATGCCTGGGTAGTAGCAATGGTTGTGGTTCGTTTCGCTTGCTCCAGGTTAATGTTTGATATTTGATAACAATGATGATTGATTTTAAACTGAATGAATGTATGTTTTGAGATCCTGGGCAGTGACAAGGGTTGTGGTTCGTCCCGCTTGCTCCGGGTCAATGCTTGAGATACCTGGATAGTAGCAAGGATTGTGGTTCGTCCCGCTTGCTCCGAGTCAATGCTTGAGATACCTGGGTAGTAGCAAGGATAGTGGTTCGTCCCGCTTACTCCACTTCAGAGATTGTGACGCTTGATTAGTAGCGGTAGTAGTGGTTATTCCACTCACTCCAGGTTGAGCTTTTAAACACCGCATGGGTAGTAGCCGCAGTAGTGGTTATTCCACTGGCTCTGGGTTGAGCAGGTAGTAGCAAGGGGGGTTGTAGCTCAAACCTACTTGCCCCACGATGGGTGTTTCTGTCCATGGTTAGCTACTAGGACGTGTCGGGTTGGCTATATAACCGACAGATGATATCATCAGCCATAGGGCAGGCATACATCATTTGCATATGTTTGAATTGTTTGGTTTGCCTATTTATTTTGGATTCTTATATCATATATGCTATGCTACCTGATTATGTGCTACTTGTTCTACTTGTACCTTATTGTGTATTACTTGTCTGTATTGCTTGTGTTTTTACAACTGAGAGGTTCCTCATACTGGTGTCGGTTGACGCTGAGGGCTGTTCTTGTTGAGATGGAGTATTGATGTGATTAATTTAAAATGATGATTATTGAATGAGGTAATTTGAGCTCCCTGGGTAGACGCAGTGAAGCGATTTCACTTGCTCCAGGTGAGGATATGAAGTATTGATATAGAATTGCTGAGACAGAATAACTGGTGATGGTTTTGTTCATGATTCTGATTCTGATTCGTTGGAGAGTTAGAAAGTTGGGAAGTATGAGGAATATGAATTAGATTTAGCATTCTCTTATGACAGTTGCCTATTTATGGATTAGCGAGAACATAGGATGAATATTTGGTGAAAGGAAGTTTAGGATGCTTAGTGAGTTTTTATTACAATGCATTGTATTTATTTGGCACTTTTACCGTACTGGGAACCCATGGGCCAGGGGTTCTCATTCTGTATATATCTCCTGTTTTTCAGATACAGGTCCAGGTGCTCAGAAGTGAGCTATGGTTCATCTGAAAGATGGCAAAGATCTTTATATTCTCTACTTTATATTTTGCTTAGAATGTCTCCACCTTTATTCTGAAAAGCTTATATTATGTATTGAACTCTTTTAAACTTGCCTATAGAGGCTCTTATGTTTCTTTTGGGAGAGATTAGGAGATACTGTTGTCAACTACTTTCATACTGTACCCTAGCCGGTCTAAACTTCGCGGGTCGCAACTAATGACTATTTACTTATGTTATATATCTATATACTGTCCTTCTCTTACTCTCCTTTATGCCTTTATCCGTATATCGCTTTCGACTTCATGCTTTATCTTTTAGTTGCCGATATGTGAACGATACGACCTCGCGATTTTATTTTTACTCTTTTCAGGCTTCTCGATTAATACTCCTTTCAATTATACTTATAACTATGTATTAAAATGCACCTTGAGAGTTGTACCACCTTATTATCATTCACTTATGACTCGAGCATAAGGATTTGAATATTAGGGTTTTACATTATGGTATCAGAGTAGTTCGTCCTCGTGAGCCTGAGGGATGGAACTGCTTATGCTTCATTGCATACTCTGAGTTTGTGCCTGTGCTAGTTAAGGTATCTGACTGATACATCTAGCATGAAGTCCATGAGTGTACCTTTGGTAATTTGAAGCACTTAACTTGAGATATTGAGTCTGATCACCTCAATATCGCTTGGCTAGTGTGGACAATACCCGAATGGTGTCTAATGGACCTGAATGAAGTAATCGGGGAGGAATTCCTAAAAATGAACCGGTGAGAGCACACTGAGATAGGAATTTTGACAGTGGTGTAAGTGATATATGTTGGTTTTGGAATTGCTGAGTGACATACCTAGATACAAATGGTTGAAAATGATTGGTTTAATTAGGCTTGAATCGATTGGATCTTAGTGATTGAAAAGAGAGAAGACTTGTAAATAGAATTGATGTATTTTGGATTTGAGCAAATGTGTAGGAATGGGATAATGACTATTGTTAGAAAACTAATGTTTAAGGTTTGAACGATTAGGTAATGTGTGTATGGGGATCAAGGATTATTAAGAGGTTGTGATTGAGTCTTAAAAGCAGAGTTACTGAAGAGTGTGTGAAAAAAGTGGCTGCAGAGAAAGGAAGTCATAGGGAGCACAACCAAGGATTCACACTAAGGGGTCGAGAGTTTAAGGAGAGAGGATATACACAACACTTTTCCCAAGGACGGAATAACATTGCAACGAATGAAGAGTCCCAAGGGAACGGTAAGGAAAAACAGACAGTGGCTGCTTCAGATGTTTCGAGCTGTTAGAAATGTGAAAGTCATCACCCAAATAGGTCGTGCCGATTGGGGTTAGGTGTATGTTACAAGTGCGGGTTACCAGGGCATGTATCAAGAAATTACCAACAAGGAGGGAGTCAGGATGCGGGCCAATTGCGACAGTAAGATTGAGGTAATTGCAATAATCAGGCATAAAGGACAGTGCATGATTTTATAATACCACCTTTACAATAAAACTGGGAATGTCGAGCTTAGTATTAGACTTAGAACCAACCCGGATGGTCCGGGTAGGGGTTTGCTTTAAACAAAAATGCTTTGGGCTTTGAATACCTGATAAGTTTAGCAGATTAACATAAATGAATAAATGCCTGTGATGTAAACGACTTTCTGTTGAGATTGATATGTTGTGTTTGTTATTCAATTGGTTGATTTCTGAATTTTTGGTGAAACAGATTGAATCCGTGACTTAGTTTCTTTTGATTTAAATAGATAAGGAATGGTCCTAAATGATGGGTTTAGAAACGTTGATTTGAAATGTTGGTTTTGATTGAGTTGAGGTTGAAAAGAGGGAATCCGTAATAGGTGGCAAACTCCAGTTTTTATGG
>NC_029785.2:113012000-113019877 GCF_000816755.2 Arachis ipaensis | reverse complement strand
TTATGGTTTTGAAAATGATATTTTGATTTGAGTAACTTTAACAAAAGAGACGTGTTTCGAATGCTTTTATAGATTATCAAAGAAGATCGGATTCTTATGATTTTGTTAACTTGTTATTTCAAACTCATTTGATTTCTAAAAATGAAGAGAGTTTTGATTAATTAGTCAAAGACTTTAAAACAGCAATTTATATATAAATTCGAGGGTTTGGGAATAAGAAAGTAAATCTGGAGGTTATGCTTGGTGTTGAGCTGTCATTAGTGGTAAATGGCTTGACAGAGAGAGAGAATAAGGATGGAGTATGATTAAGCCATGGTGATGATTTTTGGTTGATTATAGTGATGTGGGATGATGACTATGATTAATGATGATGGTGATATTATTGATGACATGATTTGAGAATTAATAAGATGTGAGTTGATGAGATGATGAAAGTAATGAACGAGGTTGTTGGTCGGCATTGGACGAATGATTGAGATCCTCAGAGATAAAAGAATCAGAGCACAACAACAGAAGCGCGCTGAGTAAAACGACCTTGGGACTACTATGCATTGGATATAAAGGCAGACTACGCTCACGTACTCGTGGTGGCAGATGAAATTTTTGAGGGCAAAAATTTCTGTTAGGGAGGTAGAATATAAAACCCGGTCAAATTGTAATTAATTAAATAATAAATTAAATAGGAGCGAATATGGTTAGAAAATTTAGCAGTCGGAATTTGATAATTTAAATATGATATTTGAACTCAGTGAATTTTTCTGAGTCAGAAAACATAGTTTTCTGCGTAAAAATACGAACTAAAAATTTAACCGGCAATACCGGCTGTGATCTGTCTGGTACTGTGGCTGAGAAAATTAATTAGAAGTGAATAATTTTAGGAAATAAGAATTTATAATTTGGGGAGATGGAAATATTTAAAATACGATTTAAAACTCTAATCTTAAAGGTTTTGGCCTAAAATTGGGCCAACAGACTAAACCAAGTAAACCGGGCCCAAGTGGGCCCAAGACCCAACATATATAAATATTAGTTATGAGTATTTCAGCTCATTAACCCTAAAGAAAGGGTGTGGGGGACTGAAATGGAGAAGAGAGGAAGAAGAGAGAAAATTCTATCTCCATCAAACTTCAAATCACCATAACTTTTGATCTAGAACTCCGATTGACGAGCCATTTACGGTCACGCGTTGCTCCTTTTATTCTCTACAATTCTATCTAAGTTTCGTGGTGAGTATTCCACTGTCCTCTGCCCATTTTTCATTTTTCTCCTTAAAGTTGAGTTTGGTTATGGGTGTTGAGTAATTTTATGATTTTGGTTGTTTATGAGTGCTCTAGTATGAGCCATTGGTGAGTTCCATCAACCATTTCATGGGTTAACGTAAGAAACCCTCTTACCCTTGTGATTTATCAATTTTATGAACCCTAGGTTGATTATAAGTGTGAAAATTGATTATGTTAGAGTATTGTGTGATTTTGGTGCACAATTGGAAGATTGATATTGCTTGTGGAGCTTTAGTGAGGCTTGGAGCTAAGGGTTGGTGGAGACTTCCAAGAAGAAGCCAATTATTTTAGCTACAAGAGGTACGGTTTAAGTTTCATTTAAGTACCGTGTGGTGTGATGAGAATTCCTAGGCTAGATGCCCCTAGGATTAAGTTAGGATTGTGTAAATGGTTGGTACTAATATGTATAGTTGATGTGTAATGTAAAGTAATCATTGGGTTTAGAATCGTGTGAATTTGTATGTTTGGTGTGTTGAGAATTTGATGAATTGGAAAATGAATATTGATTTATGGAATATGCATTTAAATTGTGAATTTGGGCCGGAGGCCGTGAATCTTGGGCCGGAGGCCAGAAAGAGGTAAGGAAGGTAAGTGATGTGTGTATTGTGTGATGTCATATGAGATTGAATGGATATTGAATATTGAGTGTGTGAATAAATGGGAGGAATGTGGAATAATAAGGAATTAGGAATTTAGGAGTGGAAGGTGACGAAATTGAATTCAGTTGTGTAGATGAGGTAGGTCTGGTTTTGGTTGAGTGTAATTATATGAATGTGGTTGGGTTTTGGTCATTTGAATGAGTGAAAATGAATTTGGCTTGTGAACATTGAAATAACTAGTGATTTCTGTTTTTGGGTAAAAACTAATTTTTGACCAACTTCGGTGGTCCGTAACTCGGCCCCCGAAGTTAAGAATTCTTCAAAATTGGATATTTAATAAATTTCATTCAACGATCTTTCCAACGGTTCATAAATTGTTGAAAAAGAAATTTTGTAGAAGAAGTTATGTGTGGCGGAAGTTTGAGGTTTGAAAATGAAATTCTGCAGTTTTTTAAACTTAGTAAAATTTTTGGTAAAACGTACTCCGACGCGCACGCATGGCTGACGCGCACGTGTCACTCATGATTTTTACTCTATCATGCATGCGCCTGGCTGACGCATACGCGTCGCTGTATTGATGCAAGTGCCCAGTAGAAAATCCAGAGAGTTGCGCTGGTACTATGATGGTTTTGTGCGAGGAGCATAAAACGCACCCACGCGTACGCGTGACTGACACGCACGCGTTGCGCTACCTTTCTGCTTCCTATGCGTGCGCATGGATGACGCTCACGCATCACTTCCTTTTCTCGCTTTCCACGCGTGCGCGTGGGCGACGCGCACGCGTGACCTTATTCTCAGCAAAAATTGATTTTTGAGTTTTTAAAGCCGAATTTCAGACTTCTAAGCCTCCATTTTCATCTTTTGAGTCCTAAATTTTTATAGTATGCCTAGTAATTAAAAGAAGTTAGGACATGTGGTGACTTGCGGATGAAGTAAAGTGAGAATCAATGGTGAATGATGAGTAATGATGATTGTATGAGTTGCTGAGGATGATGGTGAAAGTGTTGTGTATAGTATGGGCCGGATGGCTGTGATAAGAATTGAATTATGGCTGAGTATGTATATGTATATGATTAATGATTAAATATGGTAAATGAATAATAATGAAAAATGTTGAATGTGATGTATAACCCCAGGTAGTAAGCAGTGGTGTTGTCCACTTGCTCCGGATATGAGATGGAGAAGGAGAATTATGATGAATGAGCTTAATTATGGAGTTTTGAATGAATGTATGTCTGTGATGCCTGAATAGTAGCAAGGGTCCTAGTTTGTCCCACTTGCTCCGGGTCATTGTTTGAGAATTGGTAATAATGAAGAGTGATTATGAATGAATATGTATTTGTGATGCTTGGGTAGTAGCAAGGGTTGTGGTTCCTTCCGCTTGCTCCAGGTTAATGTTTGATATTTCATAACAATGATGATTGATTTTAAACTGAATGAATGTATGTTTTGAGATCCTGGGCAGTAGCAAGGGTTGTGGTTTGTCCCACTTGCTCCAGGTCAGAGACTGTGATACCTGGGTAGTAGCAAGGATTGTGGTTCGTCCCGCATACTCCAGGTCAATGCTTGAGATACCTGGGTAGTAGCAAGGATAGTGGTTCTTCCCGCTTGCTCCAGGTCAGAGATTGTGACGCATGGGTAGTAACAGCAGTAGTGGTTATTTCACTCGTTCCAGATTGAGCTTTTAAACACCCGCCTGGGTAGTAGCCATAGTAGTTGTTATTTCACTGACTCTGGGTTGAACGTGTAGTAGCAAGGGGGTCGTAGCTCAAATCTACTTGCCCCGCGATGGGTATTTCTGTCCATAGTTAGCTACCAGGACGTGTCAAGTTGGCTATATAACCGACAGATGATATCATCAGCTATAGGGCAGGCATACATCATTTGCATATGTTTGAATTGTTTGGGTTTGCCTTTTTGTTTTGGATTGCTATATCATATATGCTATGCTACCTGATTATGTGCTACTTGTTCTACTTGTACCTTATTGTGCATTACTTGTCTGTATTGCTTGTGTTTGTACAACTGAGAGGTCCCTCATGCTGGTGTCGGTTGACGCTGAGGGCTGTTCTTGTTGAGATGGAGTAATGATGTGATTAATTTAAAATGATGATTATTGAATGAGGTAATTTGAGCTCCCTGGGTAGACGCAGTGAAGCGATTTCACTTGCTCCAGGTGAGGATATGAAGTATTGATATAGAATTGCTGGGACAGAATAACTAGTGATGGTTTTGTTCATGATTCTAATTCTGATTCGTTGGAGAGTTAGAAAGTTGGGAAGTATGAGGAAGATGAATTAGATTTAGCATTCCCTTATGACAGTTGCCTATTTATGGATTAGCGAGAACATAGGATGAATATTTGTTGAAAGAAGGTTTAGGATGCTTAGTGAGTTTTTATTACAATGCATTATATTTATTTGGCACTTTTACCGTACTGGAAACCGATGGGTCGGGGGTTCTCATTCCGTATATATCTCTTGTTTTTCAGATACAGGTCCAGGTGTTCAGAAGTGAGCTGTGGTTCATCTGAGAGATGACGAAGATCTTTATATTCTCTACTTTATATTTTGCTTAGAATGTCTCCACCTTTATTCTGAAAAGCTTATATTATGTATTGAACTCTTTTAAACTTGCCTATAGAGGCTCTTATGTTTCTTTTGGGAGAGATTAGGATATACTGTTGTCAACTACTTTTATACTGTACCCTAACCGGCCTAAACTTCGCGGGTCGCGACTAGTGGCTATTTACTTATGTTATATATCTATGTACTATCCTTCTCTTACTCTCCTTTATGCCTTTATCCGTATATCGCTTTCGACTTCACGCTTTATCTTTTAGTTGCCGATATGTGAGCGATACGACTTCGTGATTTTATTTTTACTCTTTTTAGTCTTCTCGATTAATATTCCTTTCAATTATACTTATAACTATGTATTAAAAATCCACCTTGAGAGTCGTACCACCTTATTATCATTGACTTATGACTCGAGCATAAGGATTTGAATATTAGGGTGTTACAAAGAATAAATCAGTGTTGTGTCCATGACTTTTGCAGCAACGAAATATTCCCCTTTTGCAACTATTTCAATATTAGTACCCTTCTTCCATGCTAATGCGAGTCCACCCATTGTACTAGTCGATTCCACAATCCTCCAATGCATAAAATGACATTATCTTAGTGAATCTTCCACCAAACGAGATTGGTTCTTTGTTTCATATATAAACACAATCTCGGAGGAATGGGATTGACAAATCCCTTTGAGATTATAGATTATCAAGGGTCTTCCTAAATCTCGAGAATTCTATGCTAGTACTTTCATGGCGCTTGGGGTGCCATTTGAAGGCTGGCGCCCTCCACCAAAAGTCCATCTTTTCATCAGTGTGCATACAAGCCTTTTTTGCACTAGCATCATCCTTTTCCTCCTTAAAATTCCTCTTGACATTGCTGATTGGCTTAATTGGATTACCGCTATTTCTAGCTTTTCTTTTGATTTTTGCCATTGTGATGATATTCGGCGAAATCCCTGCAAGAGCCTTCCTATTAATATTCTCATCCACCTGCAGAGGAGATACAACTGATTCATCCATTGTCCCTAGAATAGTTGTCATTTTTTTTTTTGCTTCATCTTGAATCGAATTATGATTTTCATCCCTTTTACTAGCTTTCTCATCCAAGCTTTCATTTTTACCACTACAAGAAAATCGTTGGATACTGTCGGACTTATTGGTGAATTTAACGAATATGTTTACTGTCGGATTAGTGGCAGAATAAATCCGGCGATATAAACTTCACCGATAATTATTATTGGCGGTTTTTTTCATCCGTCACTAATTACCTGCAGATTTAGAAATGTATATTAACTTTTAATTTCTGAAATTTTAGAATTTTGTTACCGTTGGATTTATCTCCCGGTAAATCCGACAGTAAACTTAAATTTTATTGTTTTTAAAGCTTTGTTTAAAATTTAGTATATAATTTTAAATGTTTAAAAATATTTTTTAAACTAACAAAATTCAAAATTTTACAAATTTTCATAATAATTTGTCTATAATTTTTCGTTAAAAGATCACAAAGAAATGTTGAAACTCTTTAGACAATAAAATATTGAAAGAAAAAATTAATTATATAAATGGGACAAATTAAGATTATAAGTAATCTATATTTATATGCAAATGGGACAAATTAATTATACAAAGGGAGTGTAAGTTATAGGCAAATGGGATAAATTCACAAAGAATCAATTAACATATCATGACCAAGGTTCTGAAAATCGAACCGGTCATCGAAACATTCTAGTGACTGGTTCACTGGTTTACTGGTCTAATCGGTTCAACCGTGATTCAACCAAAATAACCATTTCATAATAAAATAATAAATAAAATATAAATAAACACACCAAGATTAACAAAAATCAACTATATTTAACTAAGATTAACAAAATTTTCAAACATAATTTTAACAAGATAAATTAACAGACTTTTCAAACCAATTTTAACAAGTTCAGCACAATGATTAATAGAAAAAAAAGGCTAGCACTGTCAACTCTCCAATTGTTTAATAACCTCCTTTCCTTCCCAACACCTTCAAAGTAATCTCTAGCTCATCCCACAATAAGTTATATCAATTAGAAATTATCAAACCACATTCATTTTGTATGCGAAAACAGTTTTAACATGGAAAGCAAGAATGCAAGAATGCAAGTCGGTGTGCAGGCCCTCGAACAGCAAATCAATACAAACAATCAAGAAAAAGAAAGACAGCACAACAAAGAATCAAAGGAACATTTAAAACAAAGCAACAACACAACACCTATAGGAACATTTAAAACAAAGCAACAAAGAAAAAAATATCTAAGAATCAGCATTGCTGAGAACAATAACTTGAACGTGTATGCTCAAAGAATGAAAGGCTAAGCTTCACTGAAAAAGTGAAGAACACCCAAACAAAGGAAACTTCAATAGCAGCTTAAACCAAAATTCACAATCCCTTTAAAATTGAAGCAGCAAGCAACTTGAGAACTAAAGCAAGTTAACAAGGTTAAGCAGTGAACTAAATCAGCATAATTTTAACAAAGATTAACTGAACTAAATCAACTAATTATTCAACGATTCAATCCAAAATAAGAAAATAGTATAATACAGCACAGAAGCAGAGCTAATTAATGATTCAAATTTCAATTTGAGTAGCACTAACAGAATCCAAAAAAAATCAATGTTCTAGCAGAATCTCAAAAAAATCATTGAATCAATGTTCTGAGCAAAGATAAGAAAACAGAGAACGAAAATGTTTTTAAAAATGAGGCCTTTGCCTTTGTGAACTCGAGGAAGACGCACCAATTGTTGAATCAGGAAGAAGCGCGGAGCTGCAGACGACCGGTCGAAAACACGGTGGTGTCTGAGCGCAATGGACGGTGGCGTTGAGCGAGACCCTTGCGGCGGTGGGAGATTAACCTAGTGGTTGTGTTTTAGGGGTGGGGGGCTGTATACCTGTATCTGAATAAGGAGGAGGAGGAGAAGTGGGGAACCTGCACGACGGAGGCTTCCACATTCGCACGGTGGCTGTGCAATGGAAGGGAAGGTTGCGATAGCTGCGGCGCGATGGAGGGGAAGTGAAGGAGCATGCGGTGGCTGTTCGAAGTTCCGACGGCAGCGGTTGCAGGCGGTGGCTGGATGGACGACCAGGAGCTCCATGAGAGGAGCCCTGGACTGAGTGTGAGAGAGGCACTGAGGCAGAGGCACGTTCTGGATCTGGATTCGATTCTGGAGTCTGGACGATGGAGTTTGGTTAGGGCTAGTTAGTGTGCAGCACAATGAAACGACGGCGTTTTGTTCCTTATTCAAAAAACCGGCCAGGTCAAGGTTCGATTTGACCGATCGGTTCCCAGCCGGTTCGACAATTCAATTGCGATTCTTGAAATTGGCAGTTTTAACATTTGTCCGATTCATTTTTTGCAGTGGTTCACAGTTAAACCGGTTCGACCAGCCGATCCGAGC
>NC_029785.2:113002996-113010262 GCF_000816755.2 Arachis ipaensis | reverse complement strand
TAGACAAATTAAGATTATAAGTAATCCATATTTATCTGCAAATGAGACAAATTAATTATATAAAGAGAGTGCAAGTTATAGACAAATGGCACAAATTCATAGAGAATCAATTAACATATTATGACACGTTAAGATTCAAAGTAATCCACTAACATGCATATGTATATCTCTCAGATAATATATATATTTAAACTTATACAATTTTAGTAACTTACAAACCTAGTTGGAGGTTTTGCATAAGAAACTATTAACTTATGAACAAAGAATTACCAGTATCGGAGACCTACCGTCTACAGGTGCATTTTTCAGAATAGCAGGCTGTACACCTTCAATTGCAAACTATAAACATAATCAATACACAAATTATAATTAAACAAACAATTCAAAGTTCATATATTCAAATGAATAAATTGCAACAAACTCAGTAAAACTAACGACAATCAACTCAGTAAAGTTAATTCAAAAAATAATTAACTCTGATAACAATAAACTAAAAAAATTAACAATAATCAACAATAAGGCAATAATTAACTTAGAAAATTAACAAGCTAAGACTAACTCAGATAATTAACAATAATAAACACTAATTAACTCAGAAACCAATTAACTCAAATAATAATAAACTCATAAATTTAACAACAATCAATAATAAGTCAATAATTAACTTAAAAAATTAACAAGCTAAGATTAACTCAGAGAATTAACAACAATCAATACTAACTAACTCAGAAAATAATTAACTCAAACAATAACAAACTCAGAAAATTAACAATCATCCAAAATACCATCAACTCAGAATAAATCCTAAATTATACCCTATCTAACCTAACATTATTTAATCTCTAATTACACTAAAATTAATATAAAAAATCCTAATCATACACTTTATTAAAAAATTTAATAAAGAATTTATAAAATACCTAATAAAATCCTAAACAAACAAAAATAAAATCTGAAAAAATAGAAAAAATATAGAAAAATTACCTTTGATAGTGGCTGCAGGATGGTTGAAGCGTGGTAGTGACAGGACGCGGCAGTAAAACCTACGATGGTGGAGCTAGGGTTTAGTAATATAACAAACAACCAAAAGAAAAAATGGATAACAACCTTACCTTAGGCGCGGTAGACCTCAGCCACGGTGACAGTAACAAGGTGATGACTTCCGACGGCAAGGGACAGCGACAGTACAGCAGAGGCTTTCTATAACACCCTATCACCCTAAGCCTTACCTCTAGCCATAAAGTAAAGGATGACAAAGTGCCATGACAGTTCTAAAGCTCATACAGTAATATATAATCAAGGAATATAATACACTATAAGCCTGATGAAGAAATAAAAACTCAATGGCACAGAAAACAGAGATACGAAAGCGGAAGCATCCACACACGATAACTAAAATGTAAAGATAAGAAAAGAGGTTATAGATAAAAGATAAACAAGGTATACACACACACACACACACACACACACACACACACACACACACACACAATAACAAAAGGGAAACTAGTCAAAACCCGCGGAGTTTAGGTGGGCTAGTTAAAATAGAATACAACAAAGTTTTTGAAAGTTAAAATGGATACACCTGTCTCTTAAAGTTTTAAGCCGCTAATGCAACAAATACAATAACCAAAAGTGTGAGAATAACTACATCAAAATTAACAAAGCCAAAAGAGAGCCATCCTCCGCTCTGTCACCATCCCCAAACTCACCGAGATGGGTTGTGACCTGCATATGAAAAATAACAACAATATATGGTATGAGAACGGGGGATTCTCAGGATGGCAACAATGCCCAATAGATAATATATAAGGTTTCAGAAAACCAAAGACAATCCTAGAACTTCTCGCAAGCATAAATATTCAAGCTTAAAGAAATATATAATTAAACCATAAATAGGATAATCTAACTTAAGGGAGTTCTACTCTAACAGAACATCGCTGTCCCACAGCCTTCGCAAACCTATCCTCCATGCGATCCCATCGCCACAGCCTACTAAGACTCCTCAATCCCAGCAGAAAATACGGATAGTGCAATGATAAACCACTATTTTATGGTTTATCTTGTGCTCAATTGAGTGGTTTCATCAAGTCTTTGCACACTTATTCATACAAATTGCATGGTTTTACAATTCCTTCCTAGTTTTGTTCTATGGTTGAAAACTTGCTTCCTAAGCCTTTAATTTGTGTATTTTAAATCCCCTTTCTACCATTCGATGTCGTGATCTGTGTGTTCAGTGTTTTCAGGATTTATAGGGCAGGAAAGGCTTAGAGGATGGAGAAGAAGCTTGCAAAAATAGAAGGAGCATAAGAAATAAAGGAGACAACCAACGAGCATTGACGTGCACGCATGGCTCACGCGTGCGCGTGATCTGGAGATTTTTATAGCGACGCGTGCGCATACCTGATGCGTACGCGTGGATTGGAGTTCTGCAAGACGACGCGTGCACGTGCATGACGCGTACGCGTGACTGACGCGTACGCATGATATGCGCGATCTGCAGAAATAACAGAAAACACTGGGGGTGATTTCGGGCCGAGTTTTGACCCAATTCCGGCCCAGAAACATAGACTAGAGCCAGGAAACATGCAAAGACTCAACACACATTCTCATTAGCATAGTTTTAGTTTTTGATCTGAATCTAGAGAGAAAATTACTCTTCCTCTAGGTTTTTCTTTACATTCATAGATTTCTAGTTTTATGCTTTTGCTTCTAGATATTGAGAAGAGTCATCACCTCCGTTGAAGTTACTATTCTAGTTTGTTTTCTTATTCCCTTACTCTTCCATATTCTTAATTCTTGTTTAGAGTTACAATTGGATTGTTTTTAGAATTTATTAATGCAAGAGGTATTTTTCTATTTAAATTTTATTATTTGTTTAATTGCTTCCAATTGGTTTTAATTACTATGTTCCCTTTTTATTTCTCTTATAAAACAACAAATATGGTATTCATGTTGATAGAGTAGACTCCCAACTTGACTTGGGGGTTGATTAAATGGAGACACTTGAGTTGGAATGCTCAAGCGATTAGTTAAATTGGAAGTTGTTGGCTAATTCTCTATTTACTAACGCTAGTCCTTCCCAAGGGAGAGGATTAGGATTGGCAAATAAGAGTTAGCTCAATCACTTGACTTTCCTTTATTTAGTAAGGGTTAACTAAGTGAAAACAACAACCTTTGATACTACACTTGAGAGAATTCCAACAAGGATAGAACTTCCAATTAATCATTCCCCCAGTCAAGGCTTTTTAGTTTGAATATATAAATCTCTTTTAATTTTCATTGCGTTAATTTACAATTATTTATTTTCTGTCACTCGACTCTCAAAAATTTCTCGGAAAACTCCTGATTAATAAGATAGCACCCTTTTTGTCAACTCGTTGGGAGATGACCTGGGATTCATACTCCTAGTATTTTTATTCTAATTTTGTGACAACCTTTCTAAATTGATGAGCGGATTTTTGCTGGTTAAGAACTATACTCGCAACGTATTTCCATATTGATTTCTTAATTGGCTGATTTCCGCCTGCCATCATGCAATCAAGTAAAATATAAGTAATATACATATAGAGTAGGTAATTCAATTAGCAATTAAACATGTTATACAAATTAGCACAATGCAAGTAAACAAAGCAAACAAACACATAAGAATACATATGATGAATGCATGTCCTATTGGCCCTGATATCACTTGTCGGTTCAACTGCCAACCCGACGTATCTCCTTAGGATGTCATCTTTTGGTCACGAATATAATTAGCACTCCTGGGATATAGTGCCTGGCCCACTATCCTGGCATATAATGCCTGGTCCACTCTTATGACTCGAAAGGATGTGAACGGGATACTCTGCCTCAGATCTCACATCTCAATGTAAGCGGGATTAACCAATGTCTTTACACCGGCGCTACAACCTCGACAAGTGGGATTAACCACATCCTCACCAAGCGCATAGCGACTTACCAATCTCAGCATATCAATAATATAAAATCAGCCTTAGTGATCACTCCTCATATAGCACAAGTTCATAAATATTAATCTCATCAGTTTTCAACAACCTCAATCATTCATATTTCTCAATTTATTGTCACCTCAGCACTCCGTCAATTCACTCTGATAAGTCCATCCACAATTCATCCAAAGTCTAAGTCACCGTCTCTAACTCATAATAGAAAAGTACCCATTTAATTCACTTATTTTGTTTTTTTTTTTCGTGTTTCAAAGCCTAAATACTAGCTAGGGGACTTTAAATAAGTATTACAGAAGTTTACAAGCATGTCGGGGAGGTCAAACAGTCAAAAACAGGATTTTAGGTGAAAAACAGAGCTTGTGTGCATGCATGATAACCGTGCGTACATACAAACTAGAAGGATTTGTCCGAGAGTGCGTATGCATGATACTGTGCGTACGCACGCACCAGACGACTTTCCCAGCTTGTGCGTACGCATGATGTTGTGTGTACGCACAACTTGCAATTTCACAGGGTGTGCGTACGCACACAGCACACCCCTCCTGCGTATGCACAAGTTGCAACATCATAGAATTCAGTTTTTCATACCTAACTTCTAACGTTCATATCTTCCTCTACAAAATTTTAATTTATCTCATCTTTATACCGTTTTAAAGCTCTCACAACCATCTTTAATTTGAAATAAAGCTCTCTCAAATACAAACTCCAAGGGCTAAGTTATGGCCCACCGAAGTTGGTTTAAAACATGATTTTACCAAATTTGCAAATTCTCTAGATTTCCAAGCTTACAAGTATCATTTCAATTCAACCATACCCAATTCTAATCCCATTCATTCATACACATTACCAATTACACTTCCATCATTATTCAACTATATATCACCTAACCATTTAGTTCCAAATAATCAAATCTTTCCACAATTCCGACTCATGAATCACCATTCTCAACAACTATCAATCCAAACATCAATTAAATCACATTTATACCATTTCAAACCATCACAATCATTGTTCATCAATTTATCATTATCAATTCTCATAATTCTCATTAATTATCATCAACATCAATAACCATCATCAATCATCAACAACAACATTAATCATTTTCCATCATCAACAACATCAATAATCATCATCAATTCAATCTTATCCAAAGGTTCATTAGTCTAAGTTGCCCACAACATTACATATTATTTAAAGAAAATCGAATCTATACCTTGATCAACTTTCACACAAGCTCAAAATACCAAAAATGATTCCAAACAAGCTTCTAAAGCTCAGCCACTACTTTATCTCAGATTCACCAAGTTCACTCCAATCAACAAGAATTCCAAGCTAATTCATATAATTTACCAAAAATTAATCCTAAAGTTTACAAAATCAATAATACACAAGGGTTTAGCGCTTTCTTACCTTACCCACTATGAATTGAGATGAAACTTGATAATTACTCAATGCTAGATGCCACCTAAACAACCAAAATCAAAAAGAATCTCAAAACCCAAAAGCCATTTTCGAGTTTGATATAGGGCAGAGGAAAGGAGTATGGAATTTGAGTTTTTTACCAACTTTGTTTGGATGAAATCAAAGAGCTCGGCGAGTGCTTCGCGTGGCTGCAAATGACACGTAAAAATCAGAGCTTCGATGAGAGAGATATAGCCAAATAAAAGAAGAAGGTGAATAGTGCCACATTGGGGTTTCTCTCTTCTTCAATTCAGCTGCACACTTTCTTCTTTGTGTGTGTTATGAGGCTGAATGGTCTCATTAAAGTGTATTTATATGTTGGGCTTGGAGCTAACTTAGGCCCGGTTCAATCGCTTAGCATTTTTGGTTCGTTTGGCCCAACTTTGGGCCAAAACCTTTAGAATTAGCGCCCAATTTTTAATTCTAAATAATTACCGGATAGACTTAAGCCGGTACTGCCGGCTAATTTACCAGTTTGCGCTTTTATGCAATTTTTGCAGAAATATACATTTTTCCACTCGAAAAAATCCACTGAACCCAAATCTCACCTTTAAATTTTTAAATTAATATTCCTAAATTTTTTAATGTACTCTTATTATTTTATTTTAATTAATCGTTTAATCAAACTTCGGGTTCTTCACTTTCCACGGAGACTCCAACAATAGTGACGACGTTGTGCTGATCTGCGACGACAATGTGGCTTACCGACTGCGATAGCAGCTCCATATGGTGGCGTCGCATCCTTCTTCAATGGAGTAGAGGGAGAGAGATGAGAGAGAGAGACAAGAGAGAGAAGAAGAGAATAGAGAGAGAGTTTGCAGAAGTGAGGAGGAGGGGTTTCGCGTTTGAATTTTATCCTAAATTTACCGTCGGATTTACTGATTGAAAAATCCAACGGTAAGATGCTTGTCGTTGCCTAAATGCCACGTTTTACTAAATCCTGTTACTGTTGAAATTTTTCGACAGAAAATCCAACGGTAAATTCGGCTCTAATAAAATTAATTTTCGCGACTCTATTTACCATCGGATTTGGTTACGGAATTTCAAATCCAACGATAACTTATTCAAAGGACGAATTTTCACTCGTAACCATCGAAAAATCTGCCGCTAAATCTGCCGGTAATATTCATCGATAAATCTAACGGTAAACCCGATGGTATTTAGCATATTTCTTGTAGTGTAGTACCTTTTTTTGCTCTTTAAAACTCAAATTAAAGAAGCTGTCAAAGAAGCACACTAGGAAGGGATTCCTTGTAGGCATTTGTTGCTGTTTCGCATTGCTATTGGAAGTGACATTAAAGCTGGTATCCTTCACCATCACCTTTCCACCCACTTGGTCAGCCTTGATTCAATCTCCCACTAAATTCTACTGAGAATTGTCTTTTAGAGAGTCATCCAACAACTAATTGAAGTGTTTTGATTCATGGCTGAGGGAAGCGCAATAAGTATAAACAACCCCTATTCTTTAATACCGGCTATCTCCAGCATCTTATTATCAAGCCTTATGATTTTAAAGCTATCAAGAATTTCCTCATCTTCATTGATCTCCACTTTAACCTTAACAATTCATGACTCCATTGATTTCTTGTTACATGAATTTTAATTTTCTTTTATATATTAAAGCACTCCCCGCAATTTGTTTTTTGTTATAAAATATTAAAATAATCAAAACACCTCCTTGACTATCAAGAATTCTTCATTGATCTCCACTTTAACCTTAACAATTCATGACTCCATTGATTTCTTGTTACATGAATTTTAATTTTCTTTTATCTTTTATATAACTCCCCGCAATTTGTTTTTTGTTATAAAATATTAAAATAATCAAAACACC
>NC_029785.2:113000728-113000990 GCF_000816755.2 Arachis ipaensis | reverse complement strand
ATATATATATATATATACCCACTAATTTGATTTTTAGTTTTTAAAAATCAAAATAATTAAAACGTTTGATTTCTCAATTCACAAATTGTACTCTATCTCAAATTTTAGTAAAACACAAACCTCTTCAATATTTATGCACTTCACACTATTGTCCCCAATATTTAAAAAATTCAGCTTGATCTTCACTTTCATATTCAAATCCCATACTCCAAAACTCAAAAATAAAAAAATATAGTTTTCTTAAAAATAAAAAAAGAAAAAG
>NC_029785.2:112997262-112999981 GCF_000816755.2 Arachis ipaensis | reverse complement strand
TCAATAAAATTCAAAAATTTGTCTATTTTAGTTTGATGTTAGTTTTATGAATTAAGTATAGAAATAGCAAAAGTCTCTATCATATAGATTCTCAGGAAGGCAAAAGTTTCGAGACTATTTAATTTTTCCCTATCATATCTATTTTATTCAGAACTCGCCCTACTATTTGTGAGTTTTAAAAATTTGTACCTTAACTCTATCTAATAAATACTTTACCCACCCTTCTCAAATGTACTTTGATTATTATTTTGGTTTAAATTAAAAAAATTAGTCTGTAATATTAAAATATGTATATGAGTGAATGACAAAATACCAAAATGTGTGTATGTTTAACTCAAATTCTAATTTAATTTTGATACTAAAAGGACTTCTTTCTAGTCTCATAAATTCATTAATGATATATTTTTTTTATGTTTATATTAGTATTATTTACTTTGTAGTTAAAGTAATAGGAATCTTTTTTAGCTAAAAAGAAACAAATTTAAATATATTATCCAAATAATTAATCTTTTTTATAAACCTGTTGCATCAAACTTTTTTAAATTTTTTTTATTGGTTTAAATTTTTAACAAATGCAAGATAAACTTGAGTTCGTTCATTAAATAAAGACAAAAAAATAGCAAAAAAAAAGTATTTATTTTTCTTCAATATCTTTCCTAGTCTTTTTATCGTGGTGTATCTCGTTTATATTTTAAAAAAGTCTTAAATTTTGGGTTATTAATTAGTGGAATACTAAGCAACTTGAAATTTTTTTGAATATCATTGAAGAAAAGATTATTTTAAAAAAATTCATAGAATTCAAAAGATTATACCTCTTGGATGAAAGCCTTTTATTTGTTTCTATTCGATCCAAGTCTTATTTTTTCAAAATATATTCTAATTTTTTATGAAGGATCTCCTCCGAAAACCGTACATATGAATTTCATTAAATACAACTTTTTACAGAATTCTATATATATCCATATGTATCTATGAGATCAAGTATGAAACTCTATTTACTCACTTTGAAATTGAGTATCCATTTTCCTCCTTCTTTTTTTGGTAGAATTGAAAATCCTGTATTTTATATATCCATACGATTGAGTCCTTAGATTTTTAAAATAGTATAAACAGGCTTGGTTAAATGGTAGTATTACTAAGCCCAAAAAAATCAAACCAACCAAATAAAAGAAAAAGAATGAACTTGTTGAATAACTAGTATTTATATTGAATAAATAATATTAATAGTAGTGATTTATCATATAAATATTAATTCTGAATAGTATAACTCAACAACCTCGTACATTTGCAAAAAGGTAATTAAGAAATTAAAGTGTCCTGATCTCCTTTTTTTTAGAATTGGTCCAAAAATTGGTTTTGAGTATCAAAAATCTAGTAAATATATGATTTATTTACGAGTTACTAGATCAAAATTTTTTTATTTTTGGTGTTAAAAATAATTATAGATCTAATTTCACATTTAGTAAAAATTTATGATACATGTATAGGATATACTCAATGCGTCCAAGCCTGCCCCACCGATGTATTAGAAATAATACCTTTAAACGGGAGTAAAAATAAGAAAATAGTTTCTACCCTAATAATGGAAGACTATGTTAGCTATAAGAGCGAGGTGTGAATCTGCCAGCTCAAAAGACTCAGAAATGAATAAATACATAATGGAGATATTTGAACTGTCCAAGTAAAGAGCTGTTACAAATAATGAAGAAATTAATAGGTTTAAATAGGAAGCAACATAAAATAAACCAAATATGATACTCGAATATTCCGTTTGATAACCTGCTACTAATTTTTTTCCGCTTCTGGTAAATCAAAAGGTAATCATTCACATTCCGCTAGGGAAGAAATTAGAAAAACGACGAAACTTATAGGTTGTCGCCACAAATTCTACCCTAAAAAACTATATTTTGATTGTGCATCAACTATATCAACTGAACTTAAACTATTAGATAATGTTAGTCGGTGAGAACGTCTCCTTTTTATCTATTCTAAATTCTCATTCGATTATGGCATCAGACTCGAACTAATGACTTCCACCACGTCAACGTGACACTCTACCGCTGAGTTATATCCCCTTTTTTTGCCCCTATCAAAAAATAGAACTAACTAATCCTAAGACAAAGGATTGAGAAACTCAACGCTACTATTCTTGAACAACTTGGAGTTAAGCCTTCTTTTCACACTATTACGGATACAAAAATAATGGAAAAAAAATAGGATTCGACTATCAACTGCTCCTATCAAAAATAGAATTGACTACGGATTTAAATAATAACACATAATTTCAAAAAAAATCCGTATGATTTTCTCGATCTAAATAAAGCAGGTTTTCCATGAAAAAGATTTGGCTCATCAAGTTTTAGTCGATACAGATAGGAAAAGAACCTGACTTTGTATTCTTTTCTTTAAAAAAAAGAAGATAAGAACCAAGTCAGGATGATAAGGATCAACCCCCTCTTCTTGCATTCTTGTGCCAAAGATCTTAAAGTTAAATTTTTTTGGTTAATAAAATTCAAAAGGTTTATCGATCCCAAGGAGGCATATACATAATAGATATATTAAAATTATCGTACACCAAATAATATAAAAAATATTGATTTCAGAAGATAAAATGTCTAATATTTTTTCACCCAATGAGCTCATTAGATTGTTTCGAGTGATACGTGCCTTAGAAAAGGCAATCTTATATATTTTTATATTAATTTTTTATACATGATAA
>NC_029785.2:112991780-112997133 GCF_000816755.2 Arachis ipaensis | reverse complement strand
ATGTACCAAGATAGATAAAGTAAGTACATACCGACTCCATATGATCCTGCCCTGACTCGTCATGAAACTTAACATGGAAACAATGCGTTCTGTATTGCTCGATGATTACCTATCCTGATCGGGCTAAAATAGGCGGGTACCACCAATAAAGATGGATACTTGTGTGAATTATCGCTACAAATGATGGAAAAGAAGATCCACCCGATGTCCCGACCCATGTAAAGTAGGGGCGGAGAGGGGTAGAGAGAGAATTTAAACTCCAAAGTAATTCCTAAAATTTACAGCGTATATTAAAATAGTCATTAAAATTTTAATTGCATCAATTACGTCTTTAAGGTTGTAAAAGTTTAATATTACTTTATCTGTGTGATGAGTCATTTGATGAAAGAGGACTAAAGAATAACGTAGTGCACTTTTATCAATTTCAAAGATATAATGAGTGCAATTAAAATCTTATTCTCTTGGATTAAGTTAGTGCATGCAGCTAATGTTAAAAACTACTTTGGAGTTTAATAAAAGGGAGAGAAAAAGAGAGAGAGACTAAAATTACAAATATATATTCTATAACATTCTACCACACAGAGCCTTACGCTTAAGTCGTAAAGCAGAGGTGGTGAGGTATTACAACCTCTAAAAGTAAAATACGTACACAAATATAGTTGAAAGAATTTATAATTAGGAGCCTTGAAGAAAAAGCTCAGTAAAAGAGAAAACAGAAAATCGTGTCACACTCGCAAGATTAATCATAAAACGGATAGGTGAGATCGAAAGAAGGCTAAAAACATAATATACAGATCGGAGTTCCAAAATACTGATATCAAGCTCCATACTCAACCTGCGAAGCTAAGGGCCGCCAGAGTATGTAATTATATATATTTATACAATCCAAAATATAACTCAAAACTACAGAATAAACACCTGTTTTTCCAAGTCAACCTCTAGGAGGGACAAACATAAAATATATACAGAGGAGAATCTACATACACATATACATAGCATAAATACAAAATACAGCAATCCAAAATAAGTAAACTTCGCTTGGACAGGAAACTCCAGATGCTCAACGAGGTGCCTCTTGACCTGCATCTGAAAAACAACAGAAATATGTATGGAATGAGAACCAGAGGTTCTCAGCATGATAAAGGTGTCCGCATAGTTAATATAAAAGGTTTCGGGAAAGCCAGAGGCATTCCTAGAACTCCGACACTCAGATTTCAACTTAAAGATCCAACTAAACCAGAAATTAAGTAGGTTATCTAAGGTATTTCAAGTTCTAAATCTAACTTTAACCTAATACTTCACTTTCTGTCTCCTCCAACCCTCCGAATCACCGGTGGAACAACCCTCCCTCCCTCACACCTCCACCAAGAAGGGTCTCTTAGAAAATATACACATACAATTCAAGTAAGGAAAACACAGATAGAGGTACAATTACAGCAAGTAGAACAAGTAGCAGATAAGCAGAGTTAAACAATTAAGCAAACCAAAACAATGCATACTTGAGCAAAACACACAAATGCACATGATGTATGCTTGTCCTATGGCTGATGAGTCTCATTTGTCGGTTATATAGCCAACCCGACATGTCCTGGTAGTTTCCCTCTGTGCGCGCATCTCCAAGCTCAAAAATCATATCCATGGAGTCAAACTCCAAGCTCAAATATAATATACCATGGAGTCAAACTCCAGGCTCAATAATATTTCATGGAGTCAAACTCCAAATTCAATAATATAATATTCCATATATATATGCATGCCCATGAGGGAACCCGGGGAGTTAAAGTGCCCGGTCATATCTTGCGACAGAGGGTCAACAATGTCTCAATTATTCAAGCCAAATAAAATTTTAATTCATCATTCTCGATGTCATCCTCATTCATCAATTCATATCAGTTCATATCTCATTGAGTCTCAAATTCATCATTACTACCATCATCATTCTTCATTATCACACCTCCTATTCAATCCATTAATAATTTAAACTCAAAACATAATTCATTCTTTTATAAATAAATCAAACTTAAAATATATAATCCTTAAAACCAATTCTTTTTAAATAATCACTTCAAACGAAGCTTCTAATTTTTATAAAAATTTCAGTAGCATCTCCTCTAAAACTCAAATTTTTGCTACCTTTCAAAGGTCCCAACCATCAAACCAAACACCCTTGTCAGAAACTGATGACTCTCAACAGGTTCACAAAATTAGATGATTTTGAATTTATTAAACACATATCCTTACCTAGTTTACTAACTATTTTACATGTTTCCGCTGATAGGTTTTACCCTCACATGTTAGGCCACCAAAGCTCCCTCTAAAAAGAAAGTTGTCCAAGCAAAAAAAAAAATAACTTTGGGGAGCAGCAATCCACCAGCAACCACCCCACCTGCTGCTACCCCACCAGGAAGCATTTAACCAGCAAAGAAACCCCCACCTAAACCTATGCAAGGTGCAACACAGGAGACTGCTACAAGGCTTGCAAATTTCATGAAGTTTGTGCACAACCCTGGATTCAAGGCACACAGACACAAAAAATAAAGACTAAGATTATTATGTTTAGGGACACATGGTGTCTTTGTGTATCTATTTTGCTGAAGTTATTTACTATGTATGCTTTCTTAAACATTGTCCTAGTGTTGGGGATTTTAGTGTTTGAAACTTATGAGGTCAATATGTTAACAACTTTGATATACTTTGTGACTATTGTTTTGGCTCTATAATGCCTTTTTTGATGAAACATTATCAATATGAATTATGACTTTCTTGAATTGAGTTGTGTCAGATTTTTTGTTATATTTTGTCCTCTGATACAGAATTAAGGGTAATTCAAACCCTGTCCATTTCCATTTCATTGAACAAAAGTTCAGGAACAGAAGTATGTATATAATCAAACACTTTAATTTGCAGTTCTTTCAAACAAAAGCACAGGAACAAGTACATGAACAACATATGCATATAACATGCATGTCATTTGTTTTTTGCTAGATACAATTGACCTTGTTGCCTATCCAACTTTAATACACCAACTATAATCAGCAGCATAAACACAAACACCAAAATCCCCCCATTTTGGAACCCTAACTTCAGCCTCTAATCTACCAAGTTTCCAAGCAATCTTCATCTTCCATTCTTCATTATCAATTGAAGGGCTTGTTCTACCATCACATGCTATGACATCTTCTTCCAGAACTTTACCTACCCATAAAAACAATCCACACCATCTCTTACCCACAGTCTGTAGCCAAGAAAATTGAATCAGCAAATTTTATATCCAGAAATACAGCAATCAACAACAATAACCACTTACATTGTAGTTTGGGCAACCGAGGAATGGTCTCCCTGGATTAGAATCTGTCCCTAACCACCGCAGCACTGGTCTCGACCCGCAACCACACCATTCTAGCAAATGCGATTCTCTGTTTCTTTTTATTCTCGTCATAATGCTTCCAAATGATCTTGTGTTGTTCGAGCTCCCAGCTGCGTTGCTCGCGTTGGCCATAACCGTCTGGCTTCGAAGATGGAGAAGACAAGAAAAGAGAACCGAAGAGAAGAGATGAGAGTGAGCACTGTGGAGATGGTTCGTCAAAATTGGGGATTAGGGTTTTAAATTGAATTGAGGGACCAAATTGAATAAGAACAGTTTACTCTGCCACATCAGCTAGCCGTTTCTTTGCCAACATGTCACGAAGGAGGCCAACTCAGCTTTCCGGTAGCGCCAGATGGACGGAATGTGCCGGAAGGCTGAGTCTGAGTCCCGAAGTGCAACTTTAGGGATAAATATGGGTAACTTTTAAGTTCAGGGACTACTATGAGGCTCAAGAGCAACTTCAAGGACCACTTTGAGGCTTAACTCAATTTGTACTCATCAGAATCATAATCCAACTCATACAAATCCATTCATCCTTTATACATACATCATATACCATATACACAATCCATCAATAATTCATTCAGTTCATTCCTATTTTAAGGGCTTCTAGCCTATGTTTTCATGTGACATTAAACATTAACTACGAGAAACGAAAATCATACTTTGATTGATTCCTCCCTAAGCTCGAAACTCCTCAAAAACCTCTTCTTTTACAAGCTCCAAGCTTCCAAACATCAATTCCTCAAGCTTAATCACTCGAATTTCGTTCCAAACCATCAAATTGAACTCCAAATCAACAAGAACACAATCTAATTCACACAATATCACTATAATCATCATAGGGTTCACTAAATGATTCACAAGGGTTTAACAGTTTCTTACCTTACCCATGGATCAATTGGACAGAACCCAGTGATTATCCGTTGTTAGAGTTCACCTAAACCATCAAATCATTCAATTCCTCAATATCCAAACTCAAAACCCACGAAATTGAGAAGAGGAAAAACTAAGTGAGAAATGCAAATTTCTTACCACTTTGTTCGGATAGAATTGAAGAGAATTTCGAGACGAACACGTGACCGCTAACGACTTGTCAATCGAAGTTTCAAATTGAAAGTCATGTGGAATTAAAAGATTTGACGAGGATTTGAGATTTTTCAAAGTTGAATCCCTCTCTTGTGCGTGCTTCCAATGAGACTATGAAAAAAAAGGGTTTGGAGTTAAGTTTATATAAGTAGGCCTTGGACTCGGTTCAATCGATTTGGTTTGTTAATTCGATTTTAGATCAAAATTTTTAAAATTAATGTTAAAATTTATATTTTTAATATTTCTACTCATCTAAATTATAAAAATTTAATTTTTTAATTTTTTTAAATAATAATTAATTTATTGATTAATTATTTATTAATTTCACGAAATTTACATATTCAACTTGGAATCACGTACTAGGAATGGAGATAGAGTTTATGTTAATATTTTTTTAATTGCATTATTCTCTTAATCGGTAGATTGGTTATAAATTTTTAGTTTGTAAGTTAGATTACGATAGATTAATTTGTGTATGTGTTTGTTATTTTGTATTATTTAATTTTAAATTTTTCTTTTATCATTCAGGAACATATTTGTCTTTTCCACGAGACAAACATAGGGATTTATTACATGGATAAGAAAGGAGCATGGAATAGATAAAGAGCATGGAATATGTCTTCTGTTGAAATCGTTTGGAGATAGATTAATATTTTTTTAATTGCATTATTCTCTTAATCGGTAGATTGGTTATAAATTTTTAGTTTGTAAGTTAGATTACGATAGATTAATTTGTGTATGTGTTTGTTATTTTGTATTATTTAATTTTAAATTTTAAATTTTTCATTCAGGAACATATTTGTCTTTTCCACGAGACAAACATAGGGATTTATTACATGGATAAGAAAGGAGCATGGAATAGATAAAGAGCATGGAATATGTCTTCTGTTGAAATCG
>NC_029785.2:112927118-112989858 GCF_000816755.2 Arachis ipaensis | reverse complement strand
AACAATATATAATATAATATAATATAATATAATATAATATATAATATAATATAGCTATATTTTAATTTTAATTTTAATATTTTAATTTTAATATAATTAAAAAATATCATGTTGCATATTTTGATTGTCAAATTTATAATTATTCATTGATAATGATATATAAAAGAGATAGAGTGATTGAAGGAATGAGAGAAATAGATAAAGGGAGAGGAGGGGAGAATTCTTTAATTTTGGAGGGAAAGATTTGATTTCAATTGCAATGAAGGAGTGACATGTGGCACATTTTGGTTGTAAAATTAGTAGGGATGAGGGAAGAACTCTTTAATTTTGGAGGGAAAGATTTGATTTTAATTATAATGATAGAGTGACATGTGGCACATTTTGGTTATAAAATTAGTAGGAAGGAGTATAGAACTCTTTAATTTTGAAGGAAAAATTTTGATTTCAATTACAATGAAAAAGTGACATGTAACACATTTTAATTGTAAAATTAGATATATATAATAGATCAACAAAATAATAAAAATATGACTCTAAATTCCTTTTAATTCTTTCATTAACAGACAATTTTTTTTAAAAAAATAAGAGTATATACCTACATAGGTTCTTAAGGAATTTTGCGTCGAACATTTTCGTTCCTAAAAAAATCTTATTACATCAACGTCCCTGAACGTTATAAAAATAGGATATATAAGTTTCTACCTTAGTTAAATCCGTTATTTTTATTTAGACAAATAACTGCTCAAAAGTATGATAAAATGACCTATATATTTTATTTTTATAATGTTCAAGGACTTGTATGTAATAAAAATTTTTTGGAGACAAAAACGTCCGATATAAAAATTTCTTAGGGACCTATTTGAATATATACTCAAAAATTAATAAATAATTTTTAAAAAAATTCTTATTATCCACCTTTCTTCTCAAATCATAGATAGTAAAGACTAAATAGTATTTTTATTAAAAGATTGTGTGGATAAAAATCAATGTTGATTGACCAGACAATTAATGAGTAAGCAAACGGTCTAATTATATGTGCTTCTTCATTGTTAAAAAAACCATGTTGGTTCGGTTTTAGCAGACTTGTAGACGAACTACTTGTAACAAAATAATATTAATTATTTTTTAATTAATTTATATTAATCAATTATCAATGAAGCAAAAATTCAAATTAAATCTCAAACCCTCCAAAGCGTTCCAGAGAGAGAATGAGAGTGCGAATTCGCCCTCACGGCGAAAACGCCTTATGGTGGCCCACCTTCTTCTTCACAGCGGTATTGTTTTCTACGCCCCCGTTTGACGTCTAGAGCTATCTCTGTCTATCGTCTCCTAATTCTTCGCTGATTTGTTGAAGGGACTTTATTATCGTGTAGGTGGCGATTGTTGTTATGGCGATTCTCATCAGTAATCACACGGTAGTTAAACCTCTTTCGAACAACTTTATTATCACTATTATCATATTGTTGACGTCGACAAATAGCAAATATATTGGAACACGAACCAAATCTCCAACACTGTTATAAGTCAAAAAAAATATATTCGGATCAATTCATCTTCTAAATTTGATTAAGATTACTCATTTACAATTAATTATAATGAAAATAGTGTTCTTGAAATGAAATAATACTTTAATTTTAATAAAAAAATATGATTATGACTTAGTTAAAATTGAAATATCAGTCAATGAGTTATAACTCAAATGGCATAGACTCCCCATACTCAATTAAGAGGTTGCGGGTTCGACTCTCCTATCTTTTCAAATATCGCCGATGAGTAATAGCTCAAATGGCATAGTCTCCCCATACTCAATTAAGAGGTTGCGGGTTCGAGTCTCTTATCTTTGGTAAAAAAAAAATTGAAATATCATTCGTGACTTTAAATTAGACTTTTAATTTTTATTAAAATACAAATATTCCAATAATTACTGAAATTAATTAAAAATTTAAAATAAAAGAAGCCGGATGAAGGAACAAACTAAATTTGATTCTCTCGCTTTCTGCTCTACACGTGTTATATTAGGAATTGTGACACATAAACAACTTCAGCACAAGACACAAAAGGTGACTTCATTAGAGTAGTCGCCTTTTTTTTTTAATAAGGACGGAACATAGGCTGCGTTTGTTAATTTACTATATACATAAAGAATGCAATAACTACGTCTAATTTATAGATGGAGAAAGTCTTTTCTAAAATTTAGTTCATATGCGCTTTCTCTTAGCTACTTTCCCTTGTTCTCTAAGTTGCCTTTGTTTTGAGGTACTAAGATTGAGATTGAGAGATTGAAATTTAGTATTATGTTTGTTGGTTTGAGAATTTTAATTTTAGGATACAAAATTTCAATTCCTCCAATACTTCCAGAAAATAAAGACATAGGAGATAAAAATTTTTAAAAACAGAAACTGAAGTTTTAATTATAATTTTTTTCAAAAATACCCTCATTTCAAATTTAAAATTTTAAGTTTACCCTTTGTTCAAAACTAATTAGGTCTTCTTCTCAACACATGGCTTCTTTTCTCAAACGTGAAGAAGCACCATCGTGTAGACCTTGCTGATGCTTTTGTGATCTCGTCATCGCTAGGACCACCTCTTGGACGTCATCGTAGCCATTGTGACAAAGGTTACACACCGTCACATCTTCGTCTTCTATGGGCAGGTTCATGTGGTTTTTGTGTTTGTGTTCACATTTCTTGCGATGCTTTTTTATTTTGTTCATGTGCTCCTCTTCCATGCTCTCTTTTCTCATCATGTCTTCTCTTTTATTCTATGTTCGCATTTTTCTTCTCATTTATGGGTTCTCTTCTCTTCAGGTTTATGGGTGTTCTTCTCTTCCTATACTCTGTATTTATGTGATGCTTGTCTTCTCTGTTTTTTTTTTTAATTTTTGTTTCAGCATTTGTTTCACTACAAGAAAAATGCTGAGAACTGTCGAATTTACCGGCGACGATTACAGTCAGATTTAGCATCGGATTTAGTGACGGGTTTAATGAGAAATTCGTCATGTCAAATAATTACCGGCGGATAGTCGCTTTTGACGGTAAAACTGCCGGAAGAATCCGATGGTAGACACGTTTAATGGAACGCTGCATTTTGGTGATTCGCACCGTGTTACCGTTGGAAATATCCGCCGGTAAATCCGATGGTAACCGTGCCTTAAATTGGAACCACGAACTCCTCCCCTTTCATTTCAAATTCATACATTCTCTCTCTCTCTCTCTCTCTAACTTCTCACTTTCCTCTCTCTCTCTCTCTCTCTCTCTCTCTCTAACCTCTCACCCTCCACTCTCTCTCTCTAACCTTCTTATCTCTCCTCTCCTTCAACCTGCTCTGCCGTCGCCACTTTCGCAAACCTCGCCACCGTTACCTCTGACGTTGCCATCGCTGCTAAATGTCCCTACTGCCGCTTCTGCACCACCGACCCCTACCGCTTTTGCTTTTGTCGCCACTGCACCTCCACCCCTCTTCTCTGTTTTCTCTTACTTTGCATTCAAGGTTTTTGGTTTGAACTCTGTTTATTTCAAATTCTGTTATATCAAGTTAATTAATTAGTTAGTAGAGTTTAGTTATTTTAATTTTCTATTTAGTGGATTTAGGTGGCTAGGATAAATTAGAATAGGTTAGATTAGACTTCGAGATTGTTGAAAAATGTTGGATTATTAAGCTGTTTGCTGATTCCTACTGTTAAAGTTTTTTGAAAAATTCTTGACTATATTAATAATGATTGAGCTGTTTGTATGTTACCTTAATAATGATTGAAAAAATTAACCGGTTGAGAAGGGTTGATGGATATTTGGTTTGTTAATCTTAGTTTATGTTTTTGATTTTATTAAGTTGGTGTTATGATAAATATTTATGGCATTTATAAGAGAATTATATATGTATATATTCATTTTGGTTCTTATGAAAGAAAATTTTCTCCTTTGCAATTAGTGTTTTATTGCTCTATAGGCACTTGTTAGTTTGCTAAACCAACAAAAACACTTATTCATTCTAATTTAATTATTTTGAAACTAAAACACTATGTAATTTTCCTTTTTTAAAATTTACTAAATTAAAACACTTTTAGAATTATTTGTTATTTCTTGAATTTCTTCTTCTGTTATTATTTATTCGTATTTGTTATGTTATTAATATGTTATTAATATATTTGCTGTATAGATATGACGACAGGTAGTAGAGGTAGATCGAGTGGGTCACGTAGTCATGGTAGAGGGCGGGCTTTCACCGAATATCCCAAGGCTGCCTAATCATCGCCCTCTACCCCGGGCTAGCCCTCTACCCCGGGCTAGTTGACCCTTGTGAAAACACAGGTGGGTCCATCGGACTAGCAATTCATCATTGTCTCAAACCCGAACTAGGTGCCTCCTTCTGCTACGCCCCTTGCAAATGCAGCGATGACGTTGATAGAGCCTGTGGTGGGTGATTCCTCCAATGCCCTAGAGTACGATGCCCCTCCACCACCGCCCGTTATCTGGCTGAGGATTTGGGCCGATGGCATGCAGTCATGAGTTTAATTTTTTAATATTAAGTTTGTTTATCCTAAGTTTGTTTTTGTTAAGTTTGTTTATCCTATATGTTTGTTAATGTGAGGTTTTTTCTCTAACAGATTTACACCAAACCCCAATGCTTGCACACAGGAGATATACAAGGTCATTAAGTCCATGTACGACCACCCGTAGTCGACCTACATGCAGATCCTGGCTGAAACCAGAGAGTGTTAGTTTCATAAGTGGGCAGTAAGAATCCAATTTGGTTTTAATTAATTAATTGTATTTGAACTGTATTTTATTATGACTAACTAATCTTAGTGAATCACTTTATGCAGTTGAAATTCATATGGGATGCAGAACACAATATCATGATCAGGAAGATCCATGACCACCAGGCAACCAAACGGCTTCAGTAGATTATGAGTGACGTTTGTCAAGGAAAAGACTACTTGACATTGTGGATCTGTCCAAACATCAAGTGTGAACTGGGGGCCTATTTTAGAGATAACGACGGGTTCAAGCGTCGTCATCTGACGAATGTTGCTAATAGGGCTTCGCCCTAGGTCGTCGAGGTATATGGGTGGGTTGGCGACCTTCATGAAGATGAAGACCATACTAGTAATAATTTTGGCATTGTTTAATGTTTTAGTAGTTACGTGAATTAGTTTTTTTAATTTCTTAATTTATTTTATAAGAATGTAATTGATTTATAAGCATTCTTATTTTGAATATGATCTTTGGTGTTAGCCTTGTTCCGTTGATATATACTTATATAGTCATGTATGAACTGAACTGAGCTGAGATGATATAGAACTGCTTCATTGGTTTCGTTTCCTTTTTTATTATCAAGTTATTTAATTAGTTAGTAGAGTTTAGTTAGTTTAATTTTTTATTTTAAAAGATTTAGGTGGTTAGAATAGGTTATATTAGGCTCTGATATTGCTAGAAAATATTGGATTATTGAGCTGTTTGTTGATTCCTTGTTACCTTAATAATGATTAAAAAAATTAATAAGTTGAGAAGGGTTGATGGATATTTGGTTTGAATGGAACCCTTCAAGAGTGGCTAAATCCGAAATTTAGGGGTAACTGTCAAAATTTTTATAAAATTTTCAGTGAAATTGAAAAAATTAAAATTATGTTTTTGAAATTAGAATTAAGATTTCCTGTATTTTGGTTATTATATATTTGTCTGTAATTGTTCAATTTATTCGTTTATTTTATTACTTGGTTGATATATTAATTTGTAGTCTAAGTCGTTGGATCGTGAGGCGATAATGACGTAGACCTTCAAGTATACCCATACTTTGAAGGCAAACAAGGAAAGATTTGCTGACGAGCGGTTTGTGTAAAACCCAGAAAATTAGTAAATAATTAGTTAATAAATTAATTATTAATAAAAAAATTAGAAAATGGGATTTTATAGGTTAATGTGTTAGAGCTAATTAAAACGAGAATTTTGACACTAATTTTAAAGAATTTGGCCCAAGATTGGGCCAAACGGGCCGAACTAAGTAAACTGGGCCCGTATTGGGCCCAAGGCCCAACCCAAACACTTAATGAGGGGCATGGCTTCAGCCACTTACCCCATTGGATGAGGAACACACGTTGCATTGTGAAATTGGGGAAGAACATTCCCAAAGAAACAAAAACCCTTAATTTGATTCAAATTCACGTAACTTTTGATCCAGAGCTCCGATCGCCGCACCATTTGCGGCCACGCGTCCACAGTGATGAGCTCTACAAAGCCGGTTATCTTTCAAGGTGAGAAAATTACATTCTCAGCTTCTATTCTCTCTTTTTCAGTTAAAAAATATTGAGATTTTGGGGTATTGAGATTTTGGTTAATTTGACATTTTAGGATCAAATTGACTTGAGGAATTGGTAGGTTTTGGCTTAATAGAAGCACATACATGGTAAGGATCACTAACCCTAGTCAATTTCTTGATTTAGTATGTTAGATATTGAATTTGGGTGTATATGTGTTATATGTACATGAATTAGGTTTGTGTATATGTAATTGGAGTTTGAATTGTGGACGTTGGGATCTTGGTGGAGTTTGGGAGACCTTGCTTTGGAGACTTTGAACTTTTAGGGTTGTGTTTGGAGCCTTGGTGGTGTCTTGGTAAATACGTGAAAATCGGCCAAGGTATGGTTTAGGTTTTTCGTATTTAACATATAATGTTCTGCGAAAACCTTAGGCTAGATAACCATAGGATAAGTTGGAAATGAATGAGTATATGTAATGCTTAGAAACCTTTATATGAATTATGTGCTTGTTTTGGTGTTTGTTGAATGAATGATAAGTGATGAATTGAAGGTGATATGTGTATAAATGTATATTGAATAAGAACATGTAGATCTTGTTGATGTAAAGGAGAGATTGATGCATGATGTGGTTGAATTGAGAAGTGGTATGATGTGAAGATTGTTGTGGTATTAATAAAGATATGCTTTGTTAATGGTTATTGACATAGTAAGTTGAATTGAGTTTGAATTGTAATGAAAATTGAGGGTTGGGGGTTTTCTAAAAAAATAGTTTTTGGTCGAACTTCGGTGAGCCATAACATGGCTTTCAGACCTCTAAATGATTTCAAACTTGTTTTGTATAAAAATTGGGTCCGTGAAGTTTACACCGTTCAAAGAACAGATGAAAAATAATTTAAAACAAAAAAGTTATGCGCATCGAAAGTTTGGGGTTTAAATTGCAATTCTGTAGCTTTTCAAACTTAAATAAAAATTTTGACAAACCGTACGCCCACGCGTACGCGTGACGCGGGATTCTTGCGTACGCACATGGTCTAAGCGCGTACCCACGCGTACGCGTGGCCCCTGTTTTAGCAAAAATAGATCTTGTGTTTTAAAGCTCAAATTCAAACCTCTAATCTTCTATTTTCATTCTGTTAACCCTAGATCTTATTAGTAAGCCTAGTAACAAGATGGCGTTAGGAAATAGAGGTTACTTGGAAGAGAAGAAAGGTTTGGAATGATAAATTGGGGTTGGAAAAGTGTCGAATTTGTGATAGTGTATGATTAATGAAATGAGAATGATGAATAATGTATAATTATTTTGAAATCGAAAGTGTTTGAGCTTGACCTAGCAAGGTTTGTGGTAGTTTACTATTTGCCCAGTGTCGAGAAGTATGTGGGGTTCGTGGTGGTTTACCGCCCACATGTTTTTAAAAGTGAATGCTTTGTGGGGTTCATGGTGGATTACCGTCCAGATGTGTGTGTTGTTTTTCCAATTGAAGATCTTGCGAGATTCGTGGTGGTGTACCGCTCGCAATGGTGGGGTTCGTGGTGGTGTACCGCCCACCGGTTTTTGAAAGGACGATATCCGGGTTAGCTGTCAGATGTGTCAGGTTCTGGCAAAGTAACCGACACGTGAGCTCACAGCCAGTAGAATAGACATTCATCATATGCATATGTGTGTTTTGTTTGTTATGCATTGATTGGGAATGCCAAATTGATTATATTATGCTAACTGTTGTAATTGCTTCTTGAACTACTTGTTTTCTACCTGTGCTTGCATTTGTCTGTTTGTTTGTCTATGCGGATTATCGGAGATGGAGTAAAGGAGGAAAGGTGAAAGAGTTTAGTGGTTAAATTAAGTTTAAGTTAGGTTGAATAACCCTTAGAAGATCACCCCTCCTTATGGTTGCTGTTTAGTACTTTAAGCTTTATAACCTGAGTGTCGCCATTCTAGGATCGCCTCTGGCATTCCCAGGACCTTATATCTTATGTGCGTGGCACCTTTACCATGCTGAGAACCCCCGGTTCTCACCCCATACTCTGTTGTTGTTTTTCAGATGCAGGTCAAGCGGCATCTCGGTAGGCGTCTGGAGTTCTGCAGCAAAGTACATTTTGGGACTTTATTTTGATGTATATTTTGTATATGGTCATATGTATATAACTCTCCAAACAACTTTTTTTGCTTTGCACCTCTTAGAGGGGAAAGGAGAACTAGGGTTTTATTTATGTATTTTTGGACCTTGGGGTATGTATATATATGTAAATATTCTCCGGCCAGCCTTGGCTTCGCAGGCTGAGTTAGGAGCTTGTTATTATGTATCTTTTTGGCTCTCTATTCCTAGTTTCTATTATATTATGTTCGTTGACTTTTGGTTTCTTCACATGCAAGTAATCACATTCCTGAGCGTTGCGCTTTTTATTTTCGCAAATTTTGTTTTACCCATCCTTCAAGGCTCCTAGTATACTACGTTCTTTCAATTATTATACATACATACATACATACATATATATATATTATTTTAGAGGTTGTAATACCACACAACCTCTGTTTTACGACTTAAGCGTAAAGCTCTGTGTGGTAGGGTGTTATAGTCTGCGGCCCATTATGTGAGTTTAAATTAATTCTATGTTTCAAATTTATTTAGTTTAAAGTCAATTATTTAAATATTATCCTATTCATAACTAACGTGTGTGACACAGAAGGAGTACATACAGAGGTTGGAGGCCGTTACCCAGCAATCCCAATTGCCTAGTGGGGTTGATGAAGCCAGCTCTGAGACCTCAGCGCTGGATCCTGATAGGATTTGGCGTGAGACCACCTCTGAACCCCACAAGAATTGCCGCTTCGGGTTGGGTCGTTCTTAACTAGTGGCCTTTGCTCCTCCGCATTGGCGGCTTCCTCTGCCACCAACCTTGCTGATCCCCAGGAAGTTGTCGACTTAAGGGAGGAGGTGCAGAAGGTAACATAGGAGCTTCACTAGCAGGCGGAGCAGTATGAGCAGAGGTATTGACAGATTCTTGGACGCATTGCCATCAGCTCGGACCTGATTGAGAAGCTGGAGCAGCTCGATCAGTTGCGATAGCAGATAGAGGAGTACAACCAGCAGATATACGCTGGAGGCAGCGGCGCTTTTGGTTCCAGCGGCAATGCTGCTGGTGGGCACCGATGGCGGTACCTACTTCACCGCCTCAGCAGGGGGACCATGACGCCGCCGCCGATGAAGATTACCAGGATCTATAGGGTTTAGGGTTTTGTGCATTTTTGTTTGTCTACTTCATTGTATTCTACATTTGTGATATTTTATTTTATCCATACTCTTTATTTTTAATAAAATAATTTGTTGATTTTTGGCAACTTTAAATTTCTGATAACAATTTTGTTAACAAGAGTCTACTAATTGTGGCTTAACTGTGTCAAAAAATTTTAAAAATAAAATTAACATTATCGTAGGATTTACCGTTGGATTTGGCGCCTAAACACGTGAAACAGTGCCAAAGTTACTGTCGGAACCATCAACACAATCTCGCCAAATCCATTGAAAAGACTAACAAAAAATTCGTCGATAATTAACGTCGGATAAAATAAATGCATTGATAAGAAGTTTTCGGCGACATTTATACCGTCAATCCAAGGGTGACGGTAAATCCGACGGTAATCTTTTTAGCGGCAGATTTATTTGATTAATCCAACAGTAAATTTTATAGTATTCAATATTTTTCTTGTAGTAATTTATATAAAGTTGTAGAATATAGGTAACATGTTTAGGGTTTGATAAATGAGCATTTGGATTATTCAATTTTTTGTAATTAATTATATTAGTGTGTTATTCATTCTAAATTTGTCATAAATTCAATTTGTTACTAAAGAGAGACTCAATCATGAATTTGTTATTAAAATGATGTTTAATTCCATATATTTATGACCAATGTGCAACAAAGAAGAAAATTTATTAAAATGATGCCTGCTCATGAAGAACTAGTTAATTTTATGAGACAAATTTATTTCTTTGTTGATATGAGACAAATTTATTTTTGACGTACTTGGCTGCTACACGTACTAATTAATCAAAAGATCAGTGTCTGCTAAACATACCATATTTCTTTCTTTCATAATTGATGGGATGTTTCATTTTATTTTATGACTAAACCACCAAAAGTAACCATGGAAGATTGATTTGCTGACAAAAGTAACCATAGAAGATCATAAGTTCTTAAATATCCACAATTAATTTGCTTCGTTTGTCAAAAATAGCCAAGTCTGATGTAGACACTACATCAGACTTGGCTATTTTTGACAAACGAAGCAAATCAATTGTGGGTATCTAAAGGATTATGATCTTCCATGGTTACTGATGAATTGAAGATTGATGGTTTAGAATTTACAATAAATTCTCGTTGCAAGTATAGTTTCTAAACCAAGCAATAATCCTTTCATACAAAAACTTGTTTGTCACTTAAGCAAACCCAATAAAAATAAATAACCGAAGTATTTAAACCTCGGGTCGTCTCTCAAGGAGTTGCAGGGCAGTATGATTTATTATTGGTTATGGAAAATTGTATGTTTTTGGGTTTTTGTGATAAGGAACAAGTAATTTAAATGACGAAAAAAATAAATTAATAATAATAAAATCTCTTGACAAGGTATAAGAACTGGAATTCTTATCCTAGTTATCCTTATTAGGTGTGATAAGAATTGGGTTTTAATCCCACTTAGTTAACCTTTACTAAAGCAAAGGAAAGTCAAGTGGACTAATTAATTTGATCCTCAAGTCCTAGTCAACTCCTATGGAATGACCAGTTTTGGAGCGATTCAAACCAATTAGCAAATCCAATTTCAACCAACAGCTGAGTTTGATAACTCAAGTGTTACCAATCACTTAACTAAAACCAAAAGGGAAAATAAATCTAAATTAAATTGAAAGCATCATAAATGGAATACGATAATCATTAATCTAAAATACCTCAAATAATATTAAATAAAATATTCAAATCTTGACATAAAAAGGTTCGTAAGATAAATTGGAACATTAACAAGTAAAAGCATTGGAATAAACAAAAATAGAAGAGAAACATTAATTAAGGAAAATATTGAACCTGGCATTGAAGTAGTAATCATAAAATAAAATAAAATAAAAGGAATCCTAATCCTAAAACCTAAGAGAGAGGAGAGAACCTCTCTCTCTAAAACTACATCTCATCCTAAAAGTATGAGAGTTGTATATCGTCTCTAAGTTGTTATTTGATTCCTCCATTCTCTGGCTTATATTCTGTTTTTGGATTCAGAATTGGGCCGAAAAAGGGTCCAGAAATTGCTGGGGGCGTTTTCTGCAGATTCTTGTACGTGGCGTCTGTCACGCATTTGCATAGATCACGCGTCCGCGTCATCTGGGAGTTTTCCTTGTCACGCGTACGCGTCAGTCACGTGTACGTGTCATTTGCGTTCTGCTCAAGGCACGCGTTCGCGTCGTCCATGCGTTCGCGTTGCTGCCCTTTTCTTCAAAACTCCATTTTTGTGCTTTCCTTCCATTTTTGTATGTTTCCTTTTCGTTCTCTAAGCCATTCCTACCCTGTGAGACCTGAAAATACTTAACACACAAATCACGACATTGAATGGTAATAAGGGATAATTAAAATTAATACTTTTAAAGCATAGGAAACATGTTTTTCACATATATCATAAAATAAGGAAGGAATAGTAAAACCATGCAATTTACATGAATAAGTGGGTGAAGGATTGAATAAATCATTTAAATTGAGCACAAAATACATCATAAAATATGGGTTTATCAACCTCCCCACACTTAAACAATAGCATGTCCTCATGCTAAATCCAAGAGAAAGGGTAAAGTTAGAATGGTGGAATCTTATGCAATGCAATTTATTCTAAATGCAATCTACCTACATGAACCATGCAATTTTACTTATTATCCACCTATATATAGAGCTTACATGTGGTTAATTTGATTCATATTTTCAAGAAATTATATATGTATAGCCAAACCTAAATCATGTTAAAGCACTGTCACAATTGAGTTGGGTTAAAATATTTCATAAGCTTGCAAGACAATTAAACAATTAAGCAGAGATATATGGTGATGAGCTATTGAACCCTTACTGGATTTCATGTTTACTCTCTAGTCACTCAATGTTTGGGGTTAATCACTCTATTCTTTTCTATTCTTGCTTTCTAAAACTTTGTTCTTCATCTAACCAATCAACAAATATACAATGTGAGCTATAAGTTGAATCCTTAATTAGTCTAAGGTCTCACCTAACATATACATATTCTATATAATTTATAACTTTCTTGGGGTTCCCAATTTTTTTTCTTTCTTAATACATACTCATGTACCAATTTCATTTTGATTCTTACCTCACGTGCATTGATTTCTTCACTAAACTTATTATTGGGGTAATTTTGTCCCCTTATTTATCTATTTATATTATAAAAAGGATTTTTTTAAGAATAACATATATCAATGCACATGGTATTTTAATTCAAATTGGTTTCACATGAGCATGCTCCCAAATTTCTGACTATTTTACTAATTTAGTTCTTTCCTACCAACCCATGTTTCCACGTTTTCCCACACTTAGTGTGTATCACAATTTCTATCTTAAGCTAACCAAGGATTCAACTTGGGGTTTTATTTTGTTTTTCTGCTTAAGGCTAGTAATGTGGTTATAGAACAAAAAAAAAAGGGGTCAGAAGGCTCAAGTGGGCTAACAAAGGTGATGTAGGAGGTAGGCTTATTTGGGATATGTGAGGGAAAATTCAAATGATGGCCTCAATCATATGTGGGTATGTATCTACATTCTATATTGGACATATAGATTAAAACAAAGTAAAGATTAAAAGCATAGAAAAGAAGGGCGAAACACACAGGAATGAAATTTATGGTTGAATGTAACCATACAATTAAGCTCAAAAACTCAAAGGTTGTGCGTTCTCTGGCTCAAAAACCATATATCAGTTATGTATGTCATGCAAGTAGAAATCTAGAGTTCCCATTATTCTCAATGTGAATCTTAGGGTGGCTCTTAAAATCTTAGTGTTCTTCCTTGAAAAATGTTGTGTAAATTAACCAATCATTTATTGCTATATATATACAGTATGTGGATTGTTGTGATTCTGTTATACTAAAGTTTCTAGCTTACTCTTTTTATTTTCAATTAATCCAAGTTATCGTATGCTAAAAAGGGTAAACTAAACTAATTAATCTATATATTCTATATCACAACTTAATAAGCTAAAATTGCAATTAGACTAAACTAAATATCTAAGATAAGTATATAAACCAAAGTGCAAAATGTAGAAATACAGTAAAAAATTAGCAAAAGAAGAAAAAATGTGCAAATACTGGAAGACAAGATAAGATAAAAATAAAAATAAAAATAAAAATACAGAAAAATAAGCAAAATAGGATAAAAAGAGGGTTTGAAAAGTGGTTCACCAAAATAAAGTACGCCAGAGATGGAGACCTCCCCACACTTAAATAATAGCATCGTCCTCGATGCTCACTCAAGCTGGGTGCGAAGAAGTGTCATCTCCGGAAGGATGGGCTGCCGGTGACTCTGCAGTAGGCTAAGGGTCTGCAGTCTCGGTAAGTGTAGGAGGAGCTGCCTGCTGAAGCGGAGGCTCTGTCTGTAGAGGAATATCCGGATCTGCGGCCTGGATTTGGTGGGGCTCCTCATGGTATGGTGCAGCCTGCTCAGGTCCTCCCTACTCAGCCTGGGCATGTGCCTCCTCCTCATGATCATCTGCCTCCGCATCAGATGGCTCAGAAGCGGTGTCAGGCTCGGAGGGGATGTCGCTGCCGGATTGGATCATCAACTTTAGGTGCTCATAGCGTCACTTGTTGCGACACTCCATACAATCCAGGCATGTGAAGAGTCGGTGCACGAGATGATAAATGGGCTCAGGAGCAGGTGGGAGGTGCAGTGGTTGGAGCTGGCGCAGCAGTGGATGTAGAAGGGGCAGCTGAAGATGTGGCTACCTCAGCAGAAGCAGTAAGGAAAGGCAGCCTATAACCCAAGGCTTCGAACTTCCTGATGTGAGGTATGATCTTCTTGCAGTCTGCAGCAGTTGGCTTCTCATCAACAAGCTCCCAAGGCACGTCAGCTCGGCGGCCTAGCTGGGTGATCAGATAAGGGAAAGGGAGAATGCCTCTGACATGGACCCTGGCCATAAAATACCTGATGAAATGTGGAAGATACAGGTCCTTACCCTCCATCACACACCAGATGAGGGTGATCATAGCAGCGGGCACCTCTGTCTCATGAGTGCTCGGCATCACGTAGTTACTCAGGATCTACTGCCAAAGCCGAGCCTCATCATTCAAATATATCAGCTTGATTCCCTTAGGCATCACTGTATTCTTTCCAATGACCTATGGGGCAGTAGGATCAAGGGCTATTCTCTGCTTGACTGCGTCCCAATCAAATCTCATGTATCGCATATCCTCTTCAACCTTTTGGTAACTGTCAGGCTGATCAGACTTAGGCTAAAGCTGGAGGATATCCTCAATAGTTTCCTCAGTGACTAAAATCTGTTTCCCTCTGAGGTGCACGACATCCAGGAAAGTCTTGAAATAGTTACAGTAAAATTCTCTGACCCAGGATGCATTGACCTCTGTCAAGTTCCTTTCCAAGAAGAACCAGCCTCTTTGTTTTATCTGTTCGGAAGTGTACTGGGTGAGTTCTTCTGGAATTTTAAGAGTTCTTTCCAGGTAGAGGTTTCTGGAAGTGGAAAATACTGGATACTTTAGCTCACAGTATCTGTTTGCAAATTTGACTTGATCTGTGGCAGTGAGGAGTTGGTCAGCTTTTTCCTGCGAGGTAAAGTTCTTTTTCTGCCAGGAATCGTCGTGAAGGATATCCAGGATAGAGGTAGAAAATTCTCCTCTTTTCCGTTTGCCTGTAGTTGCCTTGCCTTTTCCCTTACTTTTGGGATCAGACATCCTGAAAAGCAGAAGTAGTAGGATATAATTGAAGAACTAAAGTAGGAAAACAAGTAGGCAAGTAGGATTTTGTCAATGTAAGCATAAAGGTAAAAAGAGCAATAGAAGCATGAAATGAGGTAAATATATGTACATTTTGGATTGAATTCGAGTTAAAAGTCTGAGAGTAAAAATTACAATCCTAAATGTAATAGAAGTGGAATTCAAGTTAATTAGGAAAAACAGTAATCATGCCTTGAGTTAGAAAGTTAAAGTAGTTAGGTAAAAACCAAAAAGAGAAGTTAGAAAGTGAAGCTGGTTAGGAGTTAAAAAGGAAGTTAAAGTGAGTGGCATGAGAATGGTTTTCCTAGTTACCAAGAAATTCACAAACTTGAAGAACAATCAACTCATATTCAAGCAAGGATTACAGTTTATTGATGATAGTTCCTATAGATAAAGTAAGTGTAAAATGAGAATGAAATCATCAATAAGCAATTTATTACTCAGGGAACCAAAAGGAATAAGAATGCTAGCCCGTGTATTCATGAATTGGTTTGGTTGTAGCCAAGTAATGCAAAATACTGAATTTTCAAACCAATACATGAATGGGGGTAGATTAGACCAAAAATTTGCAGAAAATTGGACAGCATTCCGACTAAAATTGGATGTTTTCGGGTAGTACACAGCAGGAAAAATCAGTTCATATGAAATTAAATAGTGCTGAAAAGATTAACAAATAGCAAGAACATTAAAGAATAGTTTAACAGCAACATCAAATATGAAGAACAACATATGAACAGAATCATCACAGCAAATTCAGAATTGCAAATAAGATACAAACAAGTAGCAAGAATGGTACAATTATCAGGCCTAAATCCACTAACCACATCCTAGCAACCTAACCACCTAAAATCCACTACAATCATGAATCTCTAACTATCCTATTTTGAACAAAAATTGAAAAACTAACTAACTAATCGAAAAGAGGAATTGCAGTTTGGCGGAACCAGGTTTGTAAAGGAACAAATGTATGGAACAGAGAGACGGTGGAAGTGTGGTGGTGGTGTTGGTGACGCGGCGGCGATGGGTGGCGGCGCAGCGGTGTTCTGAGGTGGAGGCAGATGGAAGAAAAGAGGTTGCAGAGGGGGTGGGGGTTTTTTGGGTGATGCGGAATGGGTAGGGTTTCACATGAATGGGGTTAGTATTTTTGAATCCACGTGAACGCGTGGGGCACGCGATCGCGTGATTTGGGCGAAAAGGGGAGTGACGCGGCCGCGTCGTTGACGCGATCACGTGAATTAGGTAAAAGGTAAAGGACGCGTACGCGTGAAGCACGCGAACGCGACACTGAAAATTGTGCTAAACGCACAGTTCCAGCGTCGTTTTGGCGCAACTCTCTGTTTCCAATAGGGTCCATAAAATCCACGCGACGTGTACGCGTCGCTCACGCTTTCACGTGGGATGTATGTGGTGCAGGTGACGCGTTCGCGTCAAGGACGCGAATGCATGGGGCGATTTGTGCTAAACACACACCAGCCGCACGATTCCAGCCCAACTTTCTGGGCGTTGGATCTTTACGCCGATTTCCAGTCGACGCCCACGCCTGGCCTGCGCGCTCGCGTGGGGTGATTTTTTTTATGCAATTATGCAGTATGCAATATGCAGTGCTAATATGGGTGATATGAATAATTCCAGGTTTAATGAAAATAGAATAAAATAAAATTTTAAAACAAACAAAACGAAATAAAATTGAAATTGAAAAAGGAACGATCATACCATGGTGGGTTGTCTCCCACCTAGCACTTTTAGTTAAAGTCCTTAAGTTGGACATTTGATGAGCTTCCTGCTATGGTGGCTTGTGCTTGAATTCATCCAAAAATCTTCACCACTGTTTGGAATGCCAACAGCCTCTGGGGTCCCAAACTAGGCATGTAAAGCCTTTGAGTAAATTCAAACAGGTTCTCAGGTTCCCGGGGTGTCGAATGTCAGAATAGATTCCAGGATCCCAAAGCTTGCTCTTATATCCGCCTTTGTCTTGATTTTTATTTTTCCAGCCGGGCGGTTTGGAAGTTGCATTCTCACCAAGATGACCAAACATTTTCCGAGACCCATTCAATCGAACTCGAAACCAATCCTTACACTTCAGATTGAAGCGTGGAACCTTATTGAATCTTGCATACCAGCCTTGAGCATGAACCATTTCCCTTTTACTTTTAAAGCCGCAAAGAGCTCTAAGCTGGCCATCTGTTTCAAGCAAACCATATTCAAGTGGAAAAGTAAAGATAAAAGCTAAGTATTTTACCCACTTGAATTTAGTATTGGGTGGTAATGGCCTCGGGATATGTGCTTCCAGCGGTTTTGCAAGCTCTACTCCCTCGTGTTCTCTGTGAATTTCTCCACTTCATTGCAAATTTCTTCAATTTCAACCACATCTTGATCCAAGTCTTCGATATCTTCCTCATCACTCAAGTCATAAGTTGGAGGTTGCGAAAAATCTACCTCCGCATCATCTTCGTATTCACTTGGGGAAGATTCTCCCATCTCAAGGAGTTCACTTGCGGATGCAAGTTCATTACTAGGAGAACTTGGTTTGGGATTATCATTATCAAGGAAACTTGCTTGTTGAGTTATTCTGTCTAGTTCTTCATAAGATTCCTGCTTTGGAGGTTGTGCACTATCCTCCTTAGCATCAATTGTAAATTTCTTGACGGAATTCTCCACAATCCTGGATTCCCATGGAGGTTCAGCATCTCCTAAGTCTTCAACCAATTCTTCTTCTTTGATAATTTCAGCTTCCTTCACTTGTTTTAGTACAAAGTCATGCTCCGTACTGTCCAGTGGGATTTCTAGTATCTCCTTCATGCTACATTCTTCATTAGATTGCCCACATGAAGCCATGGGGGTTCCTTGAGTGTCCGAACGTCGGAAAGGTAGTTTATTTATCGCTTGATTCATTTGGTGAAGTGTGGCATGAAATTTTTCAAATGTTTCCTTGAGTTGTTCCCTTGATTCTTGGGGTGATGGATATGGACATGGTGCATAGGGAAGTGGTGGTTCTTGGGAGTAATTGGGTTGGAATTGGGGTGGATATGGGTTAGGGTCATATGGAGGTGAATGGTGGTAGTTGGCTTGTGAGTGTGGTGGTTCAAAGCTGCGTTGAGGAGGTGGTTCACAGGCGTATAATGGGGTCCATCATATCTATCATCTTGGTATGCACCTCGAAATGGTTTTTGACCATAGTAATTTGGTGGGTGATGGTTGTCACGAAGGGGTCTACCGTACCTATTGTCTTGACATGCATTATGGAATGGTCGTGGTTCATGGTATCTTGGAGGGTGTTGTTGCCTAAAGGGTTGATCAGATCCTCGTGGCTCCTTCCATCTCTGATTGTTTTGACCTTGATGCATGTTCCTGTTATAATTTCCTTTCCTTACAACAGCATTGGAACCAAACTCAAAGTGATAGGGGGTGAGAATTCATAGTAAATAATAAAAATTAAAAGCGAAAATAAAAACAAATAAACAAGCAAAAGAAAATATTTACAATAACCAATAATAAGAAACACAGTTGCAACTCCCCGGCAACGGCGCCATTTTGATGAATTGAAGATTGATGGTTTAGAATTTACAATAAATTCTCGTTGCAAGTATAGTTTCTAAACCAAGCAATAATCCTTTCATAAAAAAACTTGTTTGTCACTTAAGCAAACCCAATAAAAATAAATAACCGAAGTATTTAAACCTCGGGTCGTCTCTCAAGGAGTTGCAGGGCAGTATGATTTATTATTGGTTATGGAAAATTGTATGTTTTTGGGTTTTTGTGATAAGGAACAAGTAACTTAAATGACAAGGAAAATAAATTAATAATAATAAAATCTCTTGACAAGGTATAAGAACTGGAATTCCTATCCTCGTTATCCTTATCAGGTGTGATAAGAATTAGGTTTTAATCCCACTTAGTTAACCTTTACTAAAGCAAAGGAAAGTCAAGTGGACTAATTAATTTGATCCTCAAGTCCTAGTCAACTCCTATGGAATGACCAGTTTTGGAGCGATTCAAACCAATTAGCAAATCCAATTTCAACCAACAGCCGAGTTTGATAACTCAAGTGTTACCAATCACTTAACTAAAACCAAAAGGAAAAATAAATCTAAATTAAATGGAAAGCATCATAAATGGAATACGATAATCATTAATCTAAAATACATAAAATAATATTAAATAAAATATTCGAATCTTGACATAAAAAGGTTCGTAAGCTAAATTGGAACATTAACAAGTAAAAGCATTGGAATAAACAAAAATAGAAGAGAAACATTAATTAAGGGAAAATATTGAACCTGGCGTTGAAGTAGTAATCATAAAATAAAATAAAATAAAATAAAAGGAATCCTAATCCTAAAACCTAAGAGAGAGGAGAGAACCTCTCTCTAAAACTACATCTAATCCTAAAAGTATGAGAGTTGTATATCGTCTCTACATTGTTATTTGATTCCTCCATTCTCTGGCTTATATTCTGTGTTTCTGGATTCATAATTGTGCCGAAAAAGGGTCTAGAAATCGCTGAGGGCGTTTTCTGCAGATTCTTGTACGTGGCGTCTGTCACGCGTCCGCGTCATCTGGGAGTTTTCCTTGTCACGCGTACACGTCAGTCACGCGTTTGCGTCGATGCCCTTTTGCGCTAGGCAGCGTTTGCGTCGTCCATGCGTTCGCGTCGCTGCCCTTTTCTTTAAAATTCTATTTTTGTGTTTTCCTTCCATTTTTGTATGTTTCCTTTTCGTTCTCTAAGGCATTCCTACCCTGTGAGACCTGGAAATACTTAACACACAAATCACGGCATCGAATGGTAATAAGGGATAATTAAAATTAATAATTTTAAAGCTTAGGAAACATGTTTTTCACATATATCATAAAATAAGGAAGGAATAGTAAAACCATGCAATTTACATGAATAAGTGGGTGAAGGATTGAATAAATCATTTAAATTGAGCACAAAATACATCATAAAATTTGGGTTTATCAGTTACTTTTATCAGCGAATCAATCTTTCATGGTTACTTTTGGTGGTTTAGTCTTATTTTATTTTAAAAAGATCAACGTTTGTCTAATTGGTTTTAACTTTCAAATACACCTTTGATAATCACATGGATTTAATCAAAAGTCTGAGAATGAAATCAGCTTCGGTTTACATATTAATTTCATGAAAATAACTTAGATAAGAAAACTATGCTCATATTAATTTCATTTTTAGTAGTTTAAGGTGAATATTTATACTTATTATATCTAAAATGATTATTTTGATAGGAAGGAATTGAACATTCAGAAACGATTAAATGATGGGGTTAAATACTTTTTTTGTCTCTAAGGTTTGGGGTTAAAATTAAAATTATCTCCGATCTTTTTTTTTGTATTAAAATCATCCTCAACGTTACAAAACGTTATAAAATCATCATTTTACCCTAAAAAGACAAATTTATCCTTACAAAAATAAATTTTAAAATTAAAAAACCTTTTCCCAACATAACTCTTCATTCCAATTACATTATTGGCGAACAGTCCATTGAAAAAGATGCTGGGATAAATGGAATACAAGATGTGGAAGCTTTGCCACCACCTCTAGAAATTAAAAATAATATTCCATCACAAAAGTTCAAGGGGGATGTTAATTACTTCATATGCACCAGACCTGGGAGGGGACCCGTGCTTTCTAATGAAAGTCAAGCTCTTCTCACCTACCCACCACCGTTCAACCTCATCCAATACTAGTGACCCACTGAACCTCACCCACCCACCACCATACGCACCCATTCACCCACATCTCTACCTTCATCTCTCACCACCAGACGCAACCCACAGACTCCTTCTCACAATCCACCAATACTACCAACAACAACAATAGAAGAAAAGACAGAAAGGAATAACAATAATTTTCTTCCTTACTGTTCATACCCTAGGTCGAGCTAAGCGAACTGGTTTGAGCGAAGACAAAAACGATCGACCTCTTATAAAGGTTGGTTGACACCGACCTCTTTCCAAAGAGCTCGGTCAAAGTGCTATAAGGGCCCAAATAGGCCCAAAGCAGAAGATAACAACCCGCCTAAAAGGCGGTTGGTCAAAGATAAGGGGACTCACCGACAAAAGATAAGATAAGATAAGTGACGAGCGGCGGAAGTTAGACCAATTAAGAGATTATAGTATAATAGAATAGAGTTGCGAGTATAGCTCTTAACCAGCAAAAATCCGCCTCATCAATTTAGAAAGGTTGTCACAAAAAGTTAAAATAAAAAATACTGGGAGTATGAGTCCCAGGTCGTCTCCCAACGAGTTGCTAGAAATGGTGCTAATTTATTAATCTAAAGTTTCCAAAAGAATTTGAGAGTTGAATAATGAGCAATTAAATAATTGTAAATTAAAGCAATAAAAAATTAAAGGAGATTTGTAATATTCTAAATAAAAAGCCTTGACTGGGGGGAATGATTCAAAAAGGTTGTTGTTTTTACTTTGTTAACCCTTACTAAATAAAGGAAAGTCAAATGATTGAGCTAACTCTTATTCGCAAATCCTAGTCCTCTCCCTTGGGAAGGTCTAGCATTAGTAAATACAGAACTAGCCAACAACTTCCAATTTAACCATCACTTAAGCCTTCCAACTCAAGTGTCTCCCTTTAATCAACTCCTATGTCAAGTAGGGGATCTACTCCATTGACATGAATATAACACTTGTAGAAATATGAAAAGAAGGCATGATAAATTGAATAAAATAAAGCTTTGAAAATTAATTAAAGATAAAAGTAATCATTTTCACTAACAATCCATGAAAATAATCCAACTAACACTTTAAACAAGAATTAAGAATATGGAATAAATAAAAGAGTAAGTGAGGAAACAAACTAGAATAGTATCTTCAACGGAGGTAATGACTCTTCAGTATCCAAAAGCAAAAGCAATAAACTAGGAATGTAAAGAGAAACTAGAGGAAGAGTAATTCTCTCTCTAGATTCAGATCTAAAATCCTAAAAACTATCCTAATTAGAATATGTGAATGTGTATCTCCGTATATCGAGTCTCTGCATGTTCCTTAGCTTTATTCTGTGTTTCTGGGCCGAAAACTGGGTTAAAATGTGGCCCAAAATCACCCCCAGAATTTTCTGTTAACTTTGCAGATCGCGCAGGTCACGCGTACGCGTCAGTCACGTGTGCGCGTCATTTGGCATTTTCCCTTGTCACGCATACGCATCGTCCATGCGTGCACGTCATCTTGCAGAACTCCATTCCACGCATACGCGTCAGGAACGCGCACGCGTCGCTGCAATTTCCTCTATTTCGCGTGCTCGCGTGAGCCATGCGTGCGCGTCGGTGCTCGCTGGTCATCTCCTTAGTTCCTTATGTTCTTTCCATTTTTGCAAGCTTCCTCTCCATTTTCTAAGCCATTCCTGACCTATAAAGCCTGAAATACTTAACACACGGATCACGGCATCGAATGGTATAAAGGGGAATTAAAATATACTAATTAAAGATCTCTAGGAAGCAAGTTTTCAATCATAAAACAATACTAGGAAGGGATTATAAAATCATGCACATCATATGAATAAGTGGGTGAAGACTTGATAAAAACCACTCAATTAAACACAAGATAAACCATAAAATAGTGGTTTATCAACCTCCCCACTCTTAAACATTAGCATGTCCTCATGCTTAGCTTAAGGAGATAAAGTAAATGAGTAGGGAAAAGTAAGACTCATGCAATGCAATCTATGTATATGAATGCAACTATATGCTAAAATGATTTTTCCTACTTGGTTAAAAAATAAATAAGTTATTCAAGACAAATTTAAATCAAATATCACTAATTAAAACTATACAGCAAAAACAAGCAAATTTGTAAGAAGACAGTTCATGAAAGCAGGGAATATAAAATTTAGCATTGAACCCTCACTGATGGTGTATATGCACTCTAGTCACTCTAGTGTATAGGGTAATCACTCTGCTATTCTCTAATCATGCTTTCTAAACCTTGTTCTTCACCTAACCAATCAACAAGTATTTAATGTACCAATGCAAACATCATGAGGTCTTTTCAAGGTTGTAATGGGGCCAAGGTAAAGGTGAGGGTATATATATGGCTAAGTGAGCTATAAATTGAATCCTTAATTAACCTAAGCTCTTACCTATACATATACTCCTTATATTTTTAGATTCATGCCTAGCTACCCAAAGTTTTCCCACTTTTGTATTACATACTCATACATCAACTTTTCTCTTAACTTTGTATCACACATGCATTGATTTTTCATTAAACTTAACATTGGTGTAATTTTGTCCCCTTATTCATTTATTTAATCACTTAATTACTTGAATATTTTTGGATTTTTTTTGAAGCATAAAAATAAACATAACATTGCCAATGCACATGAATTTTTAATTTTTCTAGTTTCACATGAGTAGGTACCCAAATTCCCAATATTTTATCATGACACATTCCCTTATTAACCCATGTTCCTACAATTTCCCACACTTAATTGACACACAATTTCTATCTTAAGCTAACCAAAGATTCAATTTGGGGTATTACTTGTTTTTCCGCTTAAGGCTAGTAATGTGGTAAAATATAGAACAAAGGGGATTTAAAAAGGCTCAAAGTGGCTAACTGGTGCACGAAATTGTGATCTCAGGCAACGGCGTCAAAAACTCTATACACACGTCTTAATAAAATTGTTTTTCATTCACAACTTCGATACAACTAACCAGCAAGTGCACTGGGTCGTCCAAGTAATAAAACCTTACGTGAGTAAGGGTCGATCCCACGGAGATTGTTGGTATGAAGCAAGCTATGGTCACCTTGTAAATCTCAGTCAGGCGGATATCAAATAGTTATGGAGTTTTCGAAAATAAATAATAAATAAATAGAAAATAAAGATAGAAACACTTATGTATCTCATTGGTGAGAATTTCAGATAAAGGTATAGAGATACTTTCGTCCCTCTGAACTTCTGCTTTCCTGCTGTCTTCATCCAATCAGTCCTACTCCTTTCTTTGGCTGGCTTTATGTAAGGACATCACCGTTGTCAATGGCTACTTTTTATCCTCTCTAGAAAATGGTCCGATGCGCTGTCACTACATGGCTAATCGTCTGGAGGCATCACCATGGTCAATGGCTGCATCCTATCCCATGAAAGTCTAAGATAGCATAAAACTGATCAAAGATTTCTAACACAATAGTAAAAAGTCCTATTTATAATAAACTAGTTACTAGGGTTTACAGAAGTAAGTAATTGATGCATAAATCCATTTCCGGGGCCCACTTGGTGTGTGTTTGGGCTGAGCTTGAATGTTACATGTGTAGAGGTCAATCTTGGAGTTGAACGCCAGTTTGTAACGTATTTATGGCGTTCAACTCTGGCTTGTGACGTGTTTCTGGCGTTTAACTCCAGACAGCAGCATAGAACTGGCGTTCAAAGCCCTTTTACGTCGTCTAAACGCGGCCAAAGTATGGACTATTATATATTGCTGGAAAGCCCTGGATGTCTTCATTCTAACGCAATTGGAAGCGCGCCATTTTGAGTTCTGTAGCTCCAAAAAATCTACTTTGAGTGCAGGGAGGTCAGAATCCAACAGCATCAGCAGTCCTTCTTCAACCTCTGAATCTGATTTTTGCTCAAGTCCCTCAATTTCAGCCAGAAAATACCTGAAATCACAGAAAAATATACAAACTCATAGTAAAGTCTAGAAATTTGAATTTAACATAAAAACTAATGAAAACATCCCTAAAAGTAACCAGATTCTACTAAAAACATACTAAAAACAGTGCCAAAAAGCGTATAAATTATCCGCTCATCACAACACCAAACTTAAAATGTTGCTTGTCCCCAAGCAACTGAAAATCAAATAGGATAAAAAGAAGAGAATATACTATAAATTCCAAACTATCAATGAAACATTGATCTTCTTTTATTTCATGAAGGATGATGGAGTGCTCTTGATGTTCCATCCTTAATTGTCCCATGTTGGAACTTAATTCTCCTAGGGAGGTGTTGATTTGCTCCCAATAGTTTTGTGGAGGAAGTTGCATTTGAGGCATCTCCGGGATCTCATGGTGATGAGCTTCATGTGTCTCTTGAGATCCATGAATGGGCTCTCTTACTTGCTCTATCCTTTTCTTAGTGATGGGCTTCTCTTCCTCAATGGGAATGTCTCCTTCTATGAAAGCTCCAGCTGAGTAACATAGATGGCAAATAAGATGAGGAAAAGCTAGCCTTGCCCCAGGAGAGGGCTTTTCGGCTATTTTGTAGAATTCAAGGGAGATGACTTCATGAACTTCTACTTCCTCTCCAATCATGATGCTATGAATCATGATGGCCCGATCCACAGTAACTTCAGATCGGTTGCTAGTGGGGATGATGGAGCGTTGGATGAAATCCAACCATCCTCTAGCCACAGGCTTGAGGTCTATTCTTCTTAATTGAACCGGCTTGCCTTTGGAGTCAATCTTCCATTGAGCTCCTTCCACACATATGTCCATGAGGACTTGGTCCAACCTTTGATTAAAGTTGACCCTTCTAGTGTAGGGGCGTGCATATCCTTGCATCATAGGCAAGTTAAACGCCAACCTCACATTTTCTGGACTAAAATCTAAGTATTTCCCCCGAACCATTGTAATATAATTCTTTGGGTTTGGGTTCTTACTTTGATCATGGTTCCTAGTGATCCATGCATTGGCATAGAACTCTTGAATCATTAGGATGCCGACTTGTTGGATGGGGTTTGTTAGAACTTCCCAACCTCTTCTTTGGATTTCATGTCGGATCTCTGGATAATCATTTCTCTTGAGCTTGAAAGGGACCTCGGAGATCACCTTCTTCTTGGCCACAACATCATAGAAGTGGTCTTGATGAGCTTTGGAGATGAATCTTTCCATCTCCCATGACTCAGAGGTGGAAGCTTTTGTCTTCCCTTTCCCTTTTCTAGAGGATTCTCCGGTCTTGGGTGCCATCAATGGTAATGGAAAAACAAAAAGCTTATGCTTTTACCACACCAAACTTAGAATATTTCTCGCCCTCGAGCAAGAGAAGAAAGAATAGATGAAGAAGAAGAAGAAAATATGGAGGAGAGGGGGGAGGGGTGTATTCGGCCAAGAAGGGGAAGAGAGGGTTATGGTGTGTGAAAATGAAGAAGAATGGATGGCTTTATATAGGGAAGGGAGGGGGGGTAAGGTTCGGCCACAAGGGTGGGTTTTGGGTGGGAAATTGATTTTGAATTTTGAAGGTAGGTGGGATTTATGAGGTAGGTTTATGGGGAAGAGTGGATGGATGTGAGTGGTGAAGTGGTTATAGGGAAGAGAGATTGAGCTGATTGGTGAAGAGTTTTGGGGAAGAGTGTTTATGGGATTGTGCAAAAGAGGGTTGAGAAGAAGTGAGTGGAGGTAGGTGGGGATCTTGTGGGGTCCACAGATCCTGAGGTGATCCTGTGGGGTCCACAGATCCTGAGGTGTTCAAGGATTTACAACCTTGCACCAAATTAGGCATGCAAAATGCCCTTGCACACAACTCTGGGCATTCAGCGCCAGATTGGTGTTTGTTCTGGGCGTTGAATGCCCATTTGTTGCCCATTTCTGGCATTGAACGCCAGAACCATGCTTGTTATGGGCGTTCAGCGCCAGCTCTTCTCCAGGGTGCAATTCTGGCATTCAAATACCCAGATGCTGCCCATTTTGGGCGTTCAGCGCCAGAACCATGCTCTGTTCTGGCGTTGAACGCCAGCCAGATGCTTCTTACTGGCGTTTAAACACCAGTAAGGTCTTCCTCCAGGGTGTGATTTTTCTTCTGCTGTTTTTGATTCTGTTTTCCTCTGTCAACATCAATCACAGCTCTTGCTGTGGTTAGGAAAGGTCTTCCAAGGATGATGGATTCATCATCATCCTTCCCAGTATCAAGGATTATGAAATCAGCAAGGATGTAAAGGCCTTCAACCTTTACCAACATGTCCTCTACTTGTCCATAAGCCTGTTTTCTTGAATTGTCTGCCATCTCTAATGAGATTTTAGCAGCTTGCACCCCAAAGATTCCCAGTTTCTCTATTACAGAGAGGGGCATGAGGTTTATTCCTGAACCAAGGTCACACAGAGCCTTAAAGATCATGGTGCCTATATAAGGTTCACCCATATAATTCACTTCTGCTATTGCAGGGTTTTCAGGATCATAAGCTTCTTCTTTAGAAGATGCCTCTTGAGTACTGTTGGATGCAACTTGCATTCCATTCAGACTCTGAGAAATCAATTTGACTTGCTGAGTCAATATTTTATTTTGAGCCAATATGGCATTCAGAGTATCAATTTCAAGAACTCCCTTCTTCATAGGCGTCCCATTACTCACAGGATTCCTCTCAGAAGTGTACATGAACTGGTTATTAGCAACCATGTCAATGAGTTCTTGAGCTTCTGCAGGTGTTTTCTTTAAGTGAATGGATCCACCTGCAGAGGTATCCAATGACATTTTAGCTAATTCAGACAGACCATCATAGAATATGTCCAGGATGGTCTATTCTGAGAGCATGTCAGAAGGACACTTTTTGGTCAGTTCTTTGTATCTCTCCCTAGCTTCATAGAGGGATTCACCTTCTTTCTATCTGAAGGTCTGAACATCCACTCTAAGCTTACTCAGCTTTTGAAGAGGAAAGAACTTGGCTAAGAAAGCCTTGACCAGCTTATCCCAAGAGTTCAGGCTATCCTTAGGTTGAGAGTCCAACCATATTCTAGCTCTATCTCTCATAGCAAAGGGAAAAACATGAGCCTGTAGACTTCAGGATCTACTCCATTAGTCTTAACAGTATCACAGATCTGCAAGAATTCAGTTAAGAATTGAAAAGGATCTTTAGATGGAAGTCCATGAAACTTGCAGTTCTGCTGCATCAGAGAAACTAATTGAGGTTTCAGCTCAAAATTGTTTGCTCCAATGGCAGGAATGGAGATGCTTCTTCCATGTAAATTGGAATTAGGTGCAGTAAAGTCACCAAGCATCCTCCTTGCATTATTATTATTTTCGGCTGCCATCTCCTCTTCCTGTTCGAAAATTTCTGGAAGGTGCTTGCTGGATTGTTGTAATTTAGCTTCTCTTAGTTTCCTCTTCAGAGTCCTTTCAGGTTCTGGATCTGCTTCAACAAGAATATTCTTATCCTTGCTCCTGCTCATATGAAAAAGAGGGACAGAAAAATAATAATAATAGGGGTCCTTTTTACCACAGTATAGAGGTCCCTGTGTGAGTAGAAGAAAAGAAGAAGAAAAAATTTCGAACACAGATGGAAGAGGGGGTTCGAATTTGGGTGAGATGAAGTGTTAGTAGATGAATAAATAAATAGAAGGAGATAAGAGAGAGAGAATTTTCGAAAATTAAAATAAAAAATTAAAATAATTAGTTAATTAAAAAGAAATTTAGAAAAAGAGGGAAGATATTTTCGAAAATTAGAGAGAGAGAGTTAGTTAGGTAGTTTTGAAAAAGATAAGAAACAAACAAAAAGTTAGTTAGTTGAAACAAATTTGAAAATCAATTTTTGAAAAGATAAGAAGATAAGAAGTTAGAAAAGATATTTTAAAATCAAATTTTGAAAAAGATAAGATAAGAAGATATTTTTGAAAAGATATGATTGAAATTAGTTTTGAGAAAGATTTGATTTTTTTTTAAATCACAATTAATGACTTGATTCACAAGAAATCACAAGATATGATTCTAGAACTCAAGGTTTGAATCTTTCTTAACAAGCAAGTAACAAACTTGAAATTTTTGAATCAAAACATTAATTGATGATGTTATTTTCAAAAATTAGAAGATAAAGATAAGAAAAATATTTTTGAAAAATATTTTTAAAATTTTTGAAAATAAATAAGAAAAATGAAAAAGATTTGATTTTTGAAAAAGATTTTGAAAAAGATAAGATTTTTAAATTGAAAATTTGATTTGACTCATAAAAACAACTAGATTTTAAAAAGTTTTAAAAAAGTTAACTCAAATTTTCGAAATTTATGAGTGAAAAAGGGAAAGATATTTTTTTATTTTTGAATTTTTAATAATAAGAGGAAAAACATGAAAAAGACTCAATGCATGAAAATTTTGGATCAAAACAATGAATGCATGCAAGAATGCTATGAACACCAAGAACACTTTGAATTTCAAGATGAACATCAAGAACTTATTTTTGAAAAATTTTTAATGCAAAAAAAACATGCAAGAAACCAAACTTAAAAATTTTTCATGTATAGACACTATGAATGCAAGAATGCATATGAAAAACAAGAAAAGACACAAAACATGAAAACATCAAGATCAAACAAGAAGACTTACCAAGAACAACTTGAAGATCATGAAGAACACTATGAATGCATGAATTTTTCAAAAAATGCAAGATAAATATGCAATTGACACCAAACTTTCAACTTGACTCAAGACTCAAACAAGAAACATGAAATATTTTTTATTTTTATGATTTTTTTTTGGATTTTTGTATATTTTTTTCCGAAAAAACATATAGGAAAAAGAAAATAAGGATTTCAAAATTTTTTAATATGAATTCTAGGAATCTTGTATTCTTAGTCTAAAGCTCCAATCCGAGGGTTAGGCATGGCTTAATAGCCAGCCAAGCTTTAGTATGTAACTCAGACATGCCACGGCTGACATTCCAATTAACTTGCCTCTATGCTGATGGTTGGAAGCCCCTATCCAAAAGAATTAGACATGACTTTACAGCCAGCCAGGCTTCAACATACTTCATGAAACTCTAGAATTCATTCTTAAAAATTCTGAAGAAAAATATATTTTTGAAAAGATTTATTATTATTTTTTTTCGAAAACAGATGAGAAATTTTTGAAAGGTTTTTGAAAAATTTTTGAAAATAAAACAAAAAGAAAATTACCTAATCTGAGCAACAAGATGAACCGTCAGTTGTTCAAACTCGAACAATCCCCGGCAACGGCGCCAAAAACTTGGTGCACGAAATTGTGATCTCAGGAAACGGTGTCAAAAACTCTGTACGCACGTCTTAATAAAATTGTTTTTCATTCACAACTTCGATACAACTAACCAGCAAGTGCACTGGGTCGTCCAAGTAATAAAACCTTACGTGAGTAAGGGTCAATCCTACGGAGATTGTTGGTATGAAGCAAGCTATGGTCACCTTGTAAATCTCAGTCAGGCGGATATCAAATAGTTATGGAGTTTTCGAAAATAAATAATAAATAAATAGAAAATAAAGATAGAAACACTTATGTATCTCATTGGTGAGAATTTCAGATAAAGGTATAGAGATGCTTTCGTCCCTCTGAACTTCTGCTTTCCTGCTGTCTTCATCCAATCAGTCCTACTCCTTTCTATGGCTGGCTTTATGTAAGGAGATCACCGTTGTCAATGGCTACTTTTTATCCTCTCTAGAAAATGGTCCGATGAGTTGTCACTGCATGGCTAATCGTCTGGAGGCATCACCCTTGTCAATGGCTGCATCCCATCCTCTTGTGAAAATGGTCCAAATGCTCTGTCACAGCACGGCTAATCATCTGAGGTTCTCGATCATACTGGAATAGGATTCACCCTCATGATGGTTCAGGCATGGCCGAATGGCCAGCCCCCATGAAAGTCTAAGATAGCATAAAACTGATCAAAGATTTCTAATACAATAGTAAAAAGTCCTATTTATAATAAACTAGTTACTAGGGTTTACAGAAGTAAGTAATTGATGCATAAATCCATTTCCGGGGCCCACTTGGTGTGTGCTTGGGCTGAGCTTGAATGTTACACGTGTAGAGATCAATCTTGGAGTTGAATGCCAGTTTGTAACGTATTTCTGGCGTTCAACTCTGGCTTGTGACGTGTTTCTGGCGTTTAACTCCAGACAGCAGCGTAGAACTGGCGTTCAACGCCCTTTTACATCATCTAAACTCGGCCAAAGTATAGACTATTATATATTTCTAGAAAGCCCTGAATGTCTACTTTCCAACGCAATTGGAAGCGCGCTATTTTGAGTTCTATAGCTCCAGAAAATTCACTTTGAGTGCAGGGAGGTCAGAATCCAACAGCATCAGCAGTCCTTCTTCAACTTCTGAATCTGATTTTTGCTCAAGTCCCTCAATTTCAGCTAGAAAATACCTGAAATCATAGAAAAATACACAAACTCATAGTAAAGTCCAGAAATGTGAATTTAACATAAAAACTAATGAAAACATCCCTAAAAGTAACCAGATTCTACTAAAAACATACTAAAAATATTGCCAAAAAGCGTATAAATTATCCGCTCATCACTAACAAAGTTAAATGGAAGGGTAGGTTATTTGGGATAAGTGAGTTAATAATCAATTAATGGCCTCAATCATATGAATGCATATAACACATTAAACATTGAACATATAGGATGGAACAAAATAAAGATTACAATCATAGCGAAGAAAACACACAAGAATAAAATTTTTATGGTTAAATAATGTAACCATGTAATTAAGCTCAAATCTCACAGGTTATGTGTTCTAGCTTTAAACTATGTTCCAATTTACAGTGTTCAAACAAATTTAACACAAATTTTTTTTATTTAAATTAGTGAAATTTTTCAAAATAAAGTCTTGAGAAGAAACATATTATTTTTCAACCAAATAGAACATGCACGCAATTACCTATTACTATGCTATTTATCCTATCCTAATAAAAGAAAAATAACTTATTTATTGGTGTTAAGAAAGAGAAATTACCTCCGAAAGTCAGGTACTGACCGACCTCCCCACACTTAAAGTTTGGCACCGTCCTTAGTGCCATAAGTCAGGAACAAAGGGGGGCTGGTAGCAGCATCTCCATAATCGGCACTGTCATGGCTCCCTGTGCTGGTAAATGAAGTGGAGTCTGGGGTGTCTGGGTTTTCTTCAGGTGGGTGGTTACCAACAAGTAGCTCCTTGAGGTATGTAAATCGGCGCTTGTTACAGCGCTCCCTTTGCTTTCCTTTCCGGTCAAGCCGGTCCAATTTCTCAAGTATCTGATGGAGCAGTTGGTTTGTTGAAGGTGCTTATGATGTGGTAGGAGAAAGGATATCTTCCGTTGGTTCTGTGCTCCGGTTGATAGTGGCTGCTGGAGGTCTGATATACTTCCTGTTAGGGACGTACTGATCATCCCGTGGAATCATGGCCTTGGTGTCCCCAGCTCTGTAGGAGACTCCGGCTGCTGAGACTAGATCTGAAACCAAGGTGGGAAAAGGTATGTTACCCGCAATCTGTACGTGTCCCATAGTATGCCGAATATGTCTTGGTAAATTTAGGTGCTGGTCTGTAAGGATACACCAGAGTAAAACAGCCATGTCTGCAGTAAAGGAGGACTTGTGAGTGCTCGGAACGTCGTAATGGGACATGATCTGTGCCCATACTCGAGTTACAAGGTGAGTGCTGAAGCCAATATGCTCTTAGGTCGAGATCGATGGTATCCATAGATCCATCTACTGCCAGGTTGTGCTATAACTCTGAGAACGGCGTCCCATTCAAATTGGTATGTCTGGCACTTGAAAGAGGCTTTTTGGAATGCGTCCAATCCTTCTGGAGTAGGGGAAAGATCTAAAACTCGTTGAATGGCCTCTTCAGTTATAGGGACTTGCTTCTGACGGACATAGACAGACTGCATGGTTGGCATGTGAAAATTGGAGTAGAATTCAACTACCCATGAAAGGTAAACCTGCCGTGGCTGTCTCCGTAGGAATTCCCATTGTCTTTGTTCAATTCGGGGCTCAACAAATTTAGTAATGTTGGTCGGGAGGATTAGAATGTATTCATTATTATAGTTCATTTCAGCCAGGATGGGGAACATCTGCTCACAGTAGCGGTTAGTGAACCGCGCAGTGTCCTTTGCTGGAAAGGCTTTCTCTTTTTTATCGACCTTGATGATCCTCTTGATTCTTTTTGTTGAGGGTTTTACTGCTGTTGAAGATGGCTCTGCAGCTAGTGCTCTTTTTGTTCCTTTCCTTGCTGGTTGTTTGGGAGTAGCTTTCTCTTTACCTTTCTTGGTGGCCATCTTAAAAAGGGAAAAAGTAAGTAACTTTAAAACTAAGGGTTAGAGCAAGGAAGAGGATGGTACAAGTGATAATCAATGCACGGTAAAGAAGGATGTTGTTATCACATGGTCGCGAATCCATGTGAAAATTTCATCAATGGAAATATAGCAAGTGCATTTTGTGGCAAGTAGATGCAAGATGTTTATTGGCATGCTAGCAAAGGCATGAGTAGCATAGATCAAGCATTAAATATCCAAGTTTAATTATTAACTCTTTCAAACTAACAATCTGTTTGTATTGACAATTATATTTAATCAATAAAATATAAAAAGGGGTTTTGTAAAAAAAAAAAAACAGGCATTAAAGTAGTAGAATAACATAAAAGTAATGCATAATTCCATATGGGCTTTTTCACAAACACATAGCATGCATGGTAAATATGTTATCAAAAGTATTAAATTGAACATGCAAGCAACCTTTTAAGAAGTAATAGTAATTGTCAAACAATTCCTTAATATACTCACAAGCAAAATATAGAAGAAAACAATCACTCAATTAAATTTCTAACACCAATTAGAAAGATGTAAAAAGGAAAAGAAAGAAAAAGAAAACATAGATAATGAAAAAAAGAAAAGAAGAAGAAAATATAAATAAAAATAAGAATAAAAATAGAAAAGTAAAAAGGGAAGAAGAAAAAAAAAGAACATTGATAAAAAAAAGAAGGGGGAAGAAGGTAAAAAGTAAGAAGGAATAAAGAAGAAAGAAAGAAATAAATAAGAAGAGAGAAGGAAAAATTAAGATTTGGGGAAGAAAAGATAAGATATCTGGCGTTGATTTGGATAAACTGTGCGTCGCATGTGACGCGGACGCGTGGAGCACGCTTTCGCCTGGGTGGTGCAATTTTTAAGTGACGCGAACGCGTGGGTCACGTGTTCGCGTGGAATGAACTGTGCCATTGGCGCAAGTGCAGCCTCGCGCACGCGCAACTTTCTGTTTTGTTCGCATATTGTAAAAATTCTGGGTGACACGTGCGCGTGGGTGATGCGCACGCGTGAATGGTCTCTTTTTGAAAAACGATGCGGCAGCGTGGGGCACGCGTTCGCGTGATAGGGCTTGCGCTTCTAGCATCATTCCAGCTCCACTCCATCATAACTCTCTGTCATATACCTCTTTACGTCAATTTCGCAGGGTCACGCGTGCGCATGGGTGACGCGCATGCGTGGGAGGCTGATTTCGCAAATGACACGGACGCGTAGGGAACGCGTTCGTGTGGGCGTGCTTGTGCCTAAGGCACGCCTCCAGCCACGCTCCCGCGTGACTCTCTGCCTCTTTTCTTCTTGGTTTGAAAGCACATATGGCGAGGACGCGTCAGCGACGCTTACGCGTTGCGTGCATTTTTTTTAAATATATGCAGAATGTAAATGTAGATGCATGCTATATGTAGAGGTTATGAGAAGAGTCATTAACAAAAGCAAAATAAAATAAAGTAAAATAAAACTAAGACTGAAACAAAATGATCATACCATGGTGGGTTGTCTCCCACTTAGCACTTTGCTTTTACGACCTTAAGTTGGACGTTCTTCAGGCTTATTCTGCTTCTGTTGGTGGGTCTTCCAAGAGGAAAACCTCTAGCTCTTTGTGATCCTTCATTTTCTTACCATGATAAAGCTTTAGGCGATGTCCATTGACCTTTATGAATTTAGAGCTTGAAGGATGACGCAGGTGAAAAACTCCGTGTGGCTCTGCCTTTTCTACTCTGTAGGGACCTTCCCATCTTGATCTCAGTTTGCCTGGCAAGAGTCCCAGTCTGGAGTTATAAAGAAGAACTAACTCCCCTGGTCTGAATTCTCTCCTTTTTATGTGCTTGTCATGGACAGCCTTCATCTTCTCTTTGTATCGCCTGGAATTGTCATATGCTTCTAGGCGAAGGTTCTCTAGTTCTGCTAGTTGCAGCTTCTTTTTAGCACCAGCTTCTTCAAAATTCATGTTGCACTCCCTCACAGCCCAGAAAGCCTTGTGTTCCACCTCTACTGGAAGGTGGCAAGCCTTTCCGTACACTAAGCAGAAGGGGCTCATCCCAATGGGTGTTTTGTATGCTGTTCTATATGCCCAGAGTGCATCTTGTAGCCTGGTACTCCATTCTTTCCTATGAGGTTTTACTATCTTCTCCAGAATGCGTTTAATCTCCCTGTTAGACACTTCTGCTTGTCCATTGGTTTGGGGATGATAAGTGACGTGGTGGAATTTGGCGAGTTAAGAATTTATTATAAGAGATACGTTGCAAGTACAGTTCTTAACCAACCAAAAATCCGCTTATCAATTTAGAAGGGGTTGTCACAAAATTAAAATTAAAATACTGGGAGTATGAATTCCAGGTCGTTTCCCAACGAGTTGCAGAAAGGTGTGCTATTTTATTAATCAGATGTTGTCTAAAATGGTTTGAGTTGATAAACAGGAAATTAAATCAGAGAAATTATGTAATTTAAATAAAAACCTTGACTGGGAGTAGATTAGTTGGAAGCCCTATCCTTGATAGAGTTCTCCCAAGATTAAAATGATAATTGAAGGTTGTTCTGCTTAGTTATCCTTTACTAGGTAGAGGAAAGTCAAGCAAGTTGGAAGGCAATTTCTATTCACAAGTCCTAATCCTCTCCCTTGGGAAGGACTAGTGTCAGTGACTAGAGGGCGATCCAACAATAAACCCAATTACAATTTTTTTCTTGAGTAATCCAACTCAAGGTTTCCTTTCAATCATCTCCCAATCAAGTTATGGAACTACTCGCTCATTATGAATGTAAATTTCACAAAATAAGGAAGAGAAATATTGAAAGACATGATAAATAATAATCAAAGGGATCAATTAAAAATAAAAATTGTTCTTGTATAAATAAATTCTAGAAATAATCCAAGAGTAACTCTGAGTGAATAAAGGACATGAAAGAGTAAGTGACAAGTAAGGAAACAAACTAGAAAGACGAAGTCTTGACGGAGGTAATAACTCTTCTCAATATCCCAATCCAAAGAGCGATAAAATCAAAATCCTAAGAACTATGAATGTGTAGAGAGAAAACCTCGAGGAGGAGTAAAATCAGATTTAAAACTAAAACTATGCGGAATGAATGTTGTGTCTGGTCTCTGCATGTTCCCCGGCTCTAATATGCTTTTCTGGGCCGAAAACTGGGTCAAAACAGGGCCCAAAATCGCCCCCAGCGAATTCTGCAGATTGCGCATGTCACGCGATCGCGTCATCCAGGTGTTCGCGTCATCCAGCGTTTTGCCTTGCCATGCGTGCGTGTCGTCCACGCCTTCGCGTCACTTGTGCAGTTTCCAATCCGCGCGGTCGTGTGAGCCATGCGTCCGCGTCACTGCAATTTCCCCTATGTCGCGCGGTCGCGTGAGCCATGCGTCCGCGTCACTTCTCACTGGTCATCTCCTCAATTTCTTGTGTTCCTTCCATTTTTGCAAGCTTCCTTTCCAGTCTCCAAGTCATTCATGCCCTATAAAGCCTGAAACACTTAATACACAGATCATGGCATCGAATGGAATAAAGGAAAATTAAAAATACAAAATTAAAAGTCTCTAGGAAGCAAGTTTTCAACCATGAAGTATTTTTAGGAAGGAATTATAAATGCATGCTTATCATATGAATAAGTGGGTAAATATTTGATAAAACCGCACAATTAAGAACAATATAAACCATAAAATAGTGATTTATCAACCTCCCCACACTTAGTCATTAGCATGTCCTCATGCTTAGTTGAAGGAGATAAAATAAATGAGTAGGAACATGTAAAACTCATGCAATGCAATGCAACCTATATATGTGAATGCAACTATATGATTCTTGTCCACTTGGTCAAAAGTAAATAAGCTCTTCAAGACAATCACAAATCAAATTCCACTAATTCAATTCTTATTCAGTAAAAACAGATAAAAATGCAAGAAGATAGCTCATGAAAGCAGGGAACATAGAACTCAAGCATTGAACCCTCACTGATGATGTATGTATGCTCTAATCTCTCTAGTGTATAGGGTAATCACTATCCTTCTCTAATCATGTTTTCTAATTTTTTTTGTTCTTCTCCTAACCAATCAACAACAATTAATATACCAATGCAAACATCATGAGGTCTTTTCAAGGTTGTAATGGGGCCAAGGTATGGGTAAGGGTACATATATGGCTAAGTGAGCTTATAAATTGAATCTTTAATTAACCCAAGCTTTCACCTAACACATATATATTCTTTATAGCTTAAATTTCACACTTAGCTACCCAAATTTTTTTTCACATTCCTTACTCATGTATCAACTTTTATTTTAATTTTATCATACATGCATTGATCTTTGAATTCTTAACTTAACATTGGGGTAATTTTGTCCCCTTATTTAATTATTGAATATTTTTGGATTTTTGTATTATTATCTTTTAAACATAACATAAAAATAAACATAGCTTATAATTGCAAATAGATTTTTAATTCTTATAGTTTCACATGAGTAGGTACCCAAATTCCCATTATATCATCATGACACATTCCCTCATTATCTTTTGTTCCCACAATTTTCCATACTTAATTAACACACACAATTCTATCTTAAGCCAACCAAAGATTCAATTGGGATATATAATTGTTTTTCCGCTTAAGGCTAGTAATGTGGTAAAATAAAGAACAAATGGGATTTAAAGGCTCAAAGTGGCTAACAAAAGTAATTGAAAGGGTAGGCTTATTTATAAGTGAGCTAAACAAATAATAGCCTCAATCATATGCAAGCATATAAATATATTAAACATTGGACATATAGGATGAAACAAAATATAAATTACAATCATAGAGAAGTAAACACACAAGAATAAAATAATTATGGTTAAATAATGTAACCATGTATAAAGGCTCAAAGTCTCACAGGTTGTGTGTTCTTTAGCTCAAAAACCATGTTCCAAATACAACTTCAAGCAAATTTAACACAAAAGTTTTAATTAAAATTAGTGAAATTTTGTTCTAAAAATAGGGTCTTAGAAGAAACTTATTGTCTTTTTGATCAAGTAGAACATGCATGCAACTAATCTATTACTATGCAATTTATCCTATTCTACAAAAGAAAAACTAACTAAATATCCTATTTTATTGGTGTTAAGGAAGAGAAATTACCTCCGGAAGTCAGGTACTGACCGACCTCCCCACACTTAAGGCTTTGCACCGTCCTCGGTGCCATCTGTCAGGAGCAAAGGTGGGCTGGTAGCAGTATCCCCACAGTCGGGACCGTCATGGCTCCCTGTGCTGGTAAAGGAAGTGGAGTCCGGGGTGTTTGAGTCTCTGTATTTTCCCTTGAGTAGCTCCTTGAGGTATGTGAATCGGCGCTTGTTACGGCGCTCTCGTAGCTTTGCTTTGTGTTCCTGCCGATCTAACCTTTCAAGTATCTGATGGAGCAGTTGGTTTGTTGTAGGTGCTTGTGGTTTTGAAGGAGGAATGTCTTCAGCCGGTTCAGTAGGCTTGCTTGTAGTGGCTGCTGGAGGTCTGATATATTTCCCGTTAGGGACATACTGATCATCCCATGGAAGCATGGCTTTAGTGTCCCCAGCTCTGTAGGAGACTCCAGCTGCTGAGACAAGATCTGAGACCAAGGCGGGAAAAGGTAAGTTGCCCTCAATTTGTACGTGTCCCGTAGCATTCCAGATGTGTCTTAGTGGGTTCAGAGGTTGATCTGTAAGGATGCACCATAGTAGAACGGCCATGTCTGCAGTGAAGGAGGACTCGTGGGTGCTCGGAAAGACGTAATGGGACATAATCTGTGCCCATACGCGAGCCTCCAGGGTAAGTGCTGAAGCCGATATTCCCTTAGGATGGGAACGATGGTATCCGTAGATCCATCTACTGCCAGGTAGGGTGATAACTCTAAGAACAGTGTCCCAGTCAAATTGGTACATCTAGCGCTTGAGTGCAGCTTCTTGAAATGCGTCCAGTCCTTCTGGAGTAGGGGGAAGATCTAAAGCTCGTTGAATGGCCTCTTCTGTAATGGGGACTTGCTTCTGACGGACATAGACAGACTGTAGGGTTGGCAGGTGGAAATTGGAGTAGAACTCAACTACCCAGGAAAGATTAACCTGCCTTTGCTGTCTCTGTAGGAAACTCCATTGTCTTCATGCAATTTGCGGCTCAACAAATTCAGCAATATGGTTTGGGAGGATAAGAAGGTATTCGTTGTTGTAACTCCTTTCTGCCAGGATGGAGAATATCTGCTCACAATAGCGATTGGTAAATCACGCAGTGTCCTTTACTGGGAAGGCCTTCTCTTTATCATCAACTTTTATAATCCTCTTAATTCTTTTTGTTGAGGGTTTAACTGCAGTTGAAGATGGCTCTGCCACTAATGCTCGTTTTGTTCCTCTCCTTGTTGTTGATTTGGGGGCAGCTTTCTCCTTGCCTTTCTTGGTGGCCATCCTAAAAGAAAGAAAGGAAAAGTATGTTAAAATATCAAGGGTTGGAGCAAGAAAGAGAGCGGAAAAAGTGGTAATTGATGACAAGTCATCTTAGCCTAGTTTTACTAGCCTTTTTCTTTGTTTTTATTTGGTTTTATGCACTTTCTTGCATTCTAATTAAGTAGTTTGGAATGGAAATGCATGGTTTCTTTGAATCAATCAACCACCCTTTAATTGATGCAAAATCATGAAGTTTAAACTAAAATTAATTGGTTTTAAATGAATTTTAAGCTTTGTGAATTTTGTGATACTTTGATTGGTTGTTTTGATTACTTGTAGGTGAAGAAAAGAAAAAATAAGAAAAGCCTATCCTAAGGAGCATGATCTAAGTAAAGAAAGAAAGTGTGGCACAAAGAAGAGAAGCGTGGCTTAAGGAAGGAAAAGCGTGGGTGAAGTCAAGAAACAAGGGCACAAAGCTCTTGCCAAGAGCTTTAAAGCTCTTGTGGAAAGCTTTCATTTAAAGAATAAGAAGCCAAGCTCTTGCCAAGAGCTTTGAAGCTCTTGCCAAGAGCTTTATCAAGAACACATGAAGAAGGAACCAAGAGCCAAGCTCTTGGCAAAGAACTTTGAAGCTCTTGCCAAAGAGCTTTTTCAGGCATGCTCCAAAGAAAATCAAGGAAGAAAAGCTCACTAATGCACTCACCAAGACTTGAACCCATGACCAAGAGGAGGGGGGCCAGCGCTACTTCACAAGGAAAAATAAGCCAAAATTGGTTTGTTTTCACTCACCAAGGTTCGAACTAAGTCCCTCAAGGAAGCAAGGCCTTGTGTGCCACTCATTTGCCAAGGAAATTAGCTCCACAAGTGCTCCACCCAAGACTTGAACCAAGGACCTCAAGGACAAGTAAAGCTCTTGCCAAGAGCTTTCAAGCTCTTGCAAAGAGCTTTGTTCTCTTGTCACAAGGGAAGGACCGTGCGCAACATTTTGGCAAGGAAGGGGACCAAAGCTCTTGGTTAAAGCTCTTGCCAAGAGCCGAACTCTTCCCTGGGAGGTGCACCATGGGCTGAAAATTGAACTAAAAATCCAAATTAATTCATTTCTTCACCAAATCAAAAGCCCATCCAAATTCCAAAATCCAAGAATAGAAAGTGTATAAATAGGAGCTAGTTTAATGTAATTAGGACCTTTAGACTTTACTTTGAATTTTTCTTTTGAACTTTCATTTTCTTTTTGAGCTTCTATTTTGAATTTAGATCTTAGATAATTGGGAAGAGGAATTGATATCTCTTCTTCCTTGTTCTTGCTTGAGCACTCTTTACTTTTCTTGCTTTTGATCTTGGGTGAAGAATTGAAGAACTTCTGTTTCAATCTCACCTTGAGATCTCTTGTTTACTTTTTCTGCACAATTGAATTTGAATTTTTGTTTACTGCTTCATCTTCTCTTTATTTCTGCAATTTGCTTTTCTTTACTTCTTTTGCAATTGCTCTTGTTGGATCAAGGAAGGATTTGAGATCTAGACTTGTTTTTTAGTCTCTTCCACTCTTGAGATCTTCAACTTCTTTTAATTTGCTGCAATTTAAGCACAAGTCATTTTCTGTTTTATTTTCTCAAGCATTTCTACTTTTCTGTTTAGATCTACTTTACTTCAATCCATATTTTACTCTTCTGTTTTGCTAAAATTTACTTCCTCTTGTTTAAATTCTGCAATCGCAACTCCCAATCCCTTTTACAATTCAAGCAAATTTACATTTCTTGCACTTTAAGATTCAGTCATTTACATTTCTTGCAATCTAAGTTTATTCAATTTACATTACTTGCACTTTAAGATTCAGCACTTTTACTTTCTTTGCTCTTTCATTTACTGCAATTCCCCCTTCTCCCTTTACATTTCAAGCAATTTAGTTTCTGTCAATTACAAACAACTCAACCAATACTTGATTCGCTTGACTAAATCAACCACTAAACTAAAATTGCTCAATCCTTCAATCCCTGTGGGATCGACCTCACTCATGTGAGTTATTATTACTTGATGCGAACCGGTACACTTGCCGGTGAGTTTTGTGTTGGATCGTTTTCCACACATCAAGTTTTTGGCACCGTTGCCGGGGATTGAATTAGATTGACAATGATTAAGTGAAGTGGAGATATAGATTAAGCACTTTTTCTTTTCTGTTTCTTTAATTTTTAACTAACACACTAACTGTTTGAATTTTTACTTAAGCTAACTAAAACCCCACTTTAGCAATAGAGTGGAGTTCTTCTGGTTTTTCTGACTCTGTGTGAATCCTATGCCATTGCTTGATTGAATATACGAGAGAAATAATTTTCCCCTATTGGTCTTTCAAGTCTATTCACTGTTTGACATATTGTGTCACTAACCTTCTGACCATATTTTGGTATGAGTATATTCAATCTTCATTTAGACTGTTTGTGATTGTGCAGATCATGGAGGGAAACTCAAAGAATTCCAGTAATCATGGGATTAGTGTCCTCACTTTAGATGACAATACAGCCCATAATTTGAAGCACCCGCTCATCACCATGAACGATGTTGCTCAATGGTTTGAAGCTTTCCCACAAGGAAGCATCATCAGATGGGAAGATCTAATGAGTGAACTCCTGGCCAAGTTGAAACCACCTCAGGAAATCGGTAAGCTAGAGGCAGAAGTGCAACCATCCACACAAGAGAAGGGAGTGGTGGAAATTGAAGGTGTCAGTGCAGTCATGAACCAAAACAAGCAGATGCATCAGCAGACTCTACAACAACTAGAGATAATGGTCAGAAAAATCAATGAGCTGCGAACTGCTGTAGTAAATGCATACAACCTAACTCAAAACTCACATGGTTGGAATCAACCTGAAAAAGGTTTTGGAACAATTGACCATGGACAACAAAATCATGAGCAATCACACTCTCCAAGTAGCACCTCAAGCATATTCCAACACAAGTTCCAAGGTGATGTGTACAACCCACCCTGGAGGACTCATTACAACTGGAGGAGGAGTGAGCACCAAAATCAAGGACCAAGGGACTTCAACCACAATAACCCCAATTTCCCAAACCAGCAAAGACACCACCATACCAATATTAACCACTACACATCACCACCACAACACTCACCCTTTCAACCTTAGACACCCCACGACCACCCAATCTCACAAGACTCTCAGAGAATCACCAACTTAGAGATCTTAATAGAGAGAATGATGAAACACCAAGAGGAAGTAAGTAAAGAGCAAGAAGCCTTAATCAGAGGACTTGAGAGGCAAATGGCACAACTGGCTAAGCACCTTGCAGAAATGGCTAGGGAGAAGGCAATTACGCCCCCCAGAGCCACTGAAGACAACCTGAAAGACAATGAGAATGTTACCAGGTGTGAGAAATGGAAAGCGATTATAGAGGCAAGTGAGAAGAGGGCTACGGGAAAAGAAACAATCATCAAGGAAAAGCCCACAGTAAGAGGAGGAAACCAAAGGCAACAGAAGCCTCAGCTTCCATGATCAGAGGATGAAGGATGTCAAGCTAATGACAATAAAAGAGCGCTTGTTGGGAGGCAACCCAATGTGAGGTAGTTATCTTTTCATAGCGAGTTTAATAAAAAAGGGTCAATTAGTTTTGTCTATACTGCAAGAAGCTAAGTTTGGTGTTGCACACCAAAACAATGTAAGGGAGAACGAAGGATTCTAAGTTTGGTGTTCCACCAAAATTTCATCATAAAATGCATTCTCACTTTCTGCATAATGCTAGCTTCAAGCATTTAGATAAACTAGTTAACTATTCTGCTGTTTCTTAAGTTTTCAGTTTTATTGCTTTTGAAAAAGAAAAAGAGTTTCACATATGGTTAATCTGATGCATGAGAACCATTGGCAAGGTACTAAGTTTGGTGTTCCCACACCAAAGTAAGTTCAAAGGCCCACAAATAAATCATGCATGCTAACCATTTTTTTAAGTGCTTGGGGAACAAGCAACTTTCAATATCACTGCAGAGCACCATACAAACTTTTGGAAAGATTAAGCATCATCAATCAAAGAGATGAAAGAGGAATGTGAAGACCAGCAATGATGATGATGAGGAGGAGGACAGCAAGTAAATTCCAAAAGGTTGCATTGTTCAGTGATTATTTTATATCAGATACTGCTATAATTGAAAGTGATATAATACCCCTGCCTATCTGCATAGTATAGTTTTTTTGTAATTCAATAATTAAGATGCTTGATTATTCACAACACTACACTTTTCAAACTTGCGTGCACTCAAGATTTCAAAAAAAAAAAAAAGGGCACCACATGATAGTTATTTGAAAAGAAGGATTGAGGAATTAAACAATTTTGAGGCAAGCAGAATATTAGGAGAAGTGGTGGTTCTGGTTGTGTGATTATGCATTGAGGTTGCATGCTTATGAAAACTTGCATGGGAGCTCATAGGCAGAGCATAGAGTTCAAAGAAGTATTGTGGAGATTTTCGAACATTTATTGATCCAAGAAGCAGCAAACAAAGAAAATAAAGAAGATATAAAAACAAAGAGAACATAGCCCAAGGCTCTGAGCATCAATTACTAGGCAGAAAAGAAGAAAGAAACAAGAACTCAAAGAGTTATTATCCTAGTAAATGCTTGTGGTCGAACTGTGTCAAAGANCTAAGTAATTTAGAATGAAAATGCATGGTTTCTTTGAATCAATCAACCACCCTTTAATTGATGCAAAATCATGAAGTTTAAACTAAAATTAATTGGTTTTAAATGAATTTTAAGCTTTGTGAATTTTGTGATACTTTGATTGGTTGTTTTGATTACTTGTAGGTGAAGAAAAGAAAAAAAAATAAGAAAAGTCTAGCCTAAGGAGCATGATCTAAGTAAAGAAAGAAAGTGTGGCACAAAGAAGAGAAGCGTGGCTTAAGGAAGGAAAAGCGTGGGTGAAGTCAAGAAACAAGGGCACAAAGCTCTTGCCAAGAGCTTTAAAGCTCTTGTGGAAAGCTTTCCTTTAAAGAATCAGAAGCCAAGCTCTTGCCAAGAGCTTTGAAGCTCTTGCCAAGAGCTTTATCAAGAACACATGAAGAAGGAACCAAGAGCCAAGCTCTTGGCAAAGAACTTTGAAGCTCTTGCCAAAGAGCTTTTTCGGGCATGCTCCAAAGAAAATCAAGGAAGAAAAGCTCACTAATACACTCCTCAAGACTTGAACCCATGACCAAGAGGAGGGGGCCAGCGCTACTTCACAAGGAAAAACAAGCCAAAATTGGCTTGTTTTCACTCACCAAGGTTCGAACTAAGTCCCTCAAGGAAGCAAGGCCTTGTGTGCCACTCATTTGCCAAGGAAATTAACTCCACAAGTGCTTCACCCAAGACTTGAACCAAGGACCTCAAGGACAAGTAAAGCTCTTGCCAAGAGCTTTCAAGCTCTTGCCAAGAGCTTTCAAGCTCTTGCAAAGAGCTTTGTTCTCTTGTCACAAGGGAAGGACTGTGCGCAACATTTTGGCAAAGAAGGGGACCAAAGCTCTTGGCCAAAGCTCTTGCCAAGAGCCGAACTCTTCCCTGGGAGGTGCACCATGGGCTGAAAATTGAACTAAAAATCTAAATTAATTCATTTCTTCACCAAATCAAAAGCCCATCCAAATTCCAAAATCCAAGAATAGAAAGTGTATAAATAGGAGCTAGTTTAATGTAATTAGGACCTTTAGACTTTACTTTGAATTTTTCTTTTGAACTTTCATTTTCTTTTTGTGCTTCTATTTTGAATTTAGATCTTAGAGAATTGGGAAGAGGAATTGATATCTCTTCTTCCTTGTTCTTGCTTGAGCACTCTTTACTTTTCTTGCTTTTGATCTTGGGTGAAGAATTGAAGAACTTCTATTTCAATCTCACCTTGAGATCTCTTGTTTACTTTTTCTGCACAATTGAATTTGAATTTCTGTTTACTGCTTCATCTTCTCTTTATTTCTGCAATTTACTTTTCTTTACTTCTTTTGCAATTGCTCTTGTTGGATCAAGGAAGGATTTGAGATCTAGACTTGTTTTCTAGTCTTTTCCACTCCTGAGATCTTCAACTTCTTTTAATTTGCTGCAATTTAAGCACAAGTCACTTTTTGTTTTAATTTCTCAAGCATTTCTACTTTTCTGTTTAGATCTACTTTACTTCAATCCACATTTTACTCTTCTGTTTTGCTGAAATTTACTTCCTCTTGTTTAAATTCTGCAATCGCAACTCCCAATCCCTTTTACAATTCAAGCAAATTTACATTTCTTGCACTTTAATTTTCAGTCATTTACATTTCTTGCAATCTAAGTTTCTGCAATTTACATTACTTGCACTTTAAGATTCAGCACTTTTACTTTCTTTGCTCTTTCATTTACTGCAATTCCCCCTTCTCCCTTTACATTTCAAGCAATTTAGTTTCTATCAATTACGAACAACTCAACCAATACTTGATTCGCTTGACTAAATCAACCACTAAACTAAAATTGCTCAATCCTTCAATCCATGTGGGATCGACCTCACTCATGTGAGTTATTATTACTTGATGCGACCCGGTACACTTGCCGGTGAGTTTTGTGTTGGATCGTTTTCCACACATCAGTAATCAATGCACATTAAAAGATGAATGATATTAACACATGGTCATGACTACATGTGAAAAATCATCAATGGAAATATAGCAAGTGCATATGGGGACAATTAAATGCTAGGTGTTTATTGGCATGCAGGCAAAGGCATGAGTAGCATCGATCAAGCATTCAATGTCCAAGTTAGATTACCAAGCCTTTCAAACTGATAATTTACTTGTAATGACAATTATATTTAAATAATAAAATATAAAAAGGGTTTTGTGAAAAGCAGACATATAGAGTGGTAGATTAAAGAAATCCAAAAATAGTGCACAATGCTATACGGGCGTTTTCACAAACACGTAGCATGCATGATAAATAGCTAATGAAAATAATAATATGAACATGCAAGTAACCCTGAAAAATTAATATATAATTGCCAAACAAGTCCTTAACAATCCACAAGCAAACCATAAGGAATATAATGACCCTAATAAATTTCCAACACCAATTAAAAGAAAAAAAAAAGAAAAGGAAAATATGGATAATGCAAGTAAAAAGAAAAAGAAAAGAAGAAGAAAACATAAATTAAGAAGAAGAATAGAAAAGTAAGGAGAGAAGAAGAAAAGAAAAACCTTGATAATGGTGGTGAGAGAGATAAAGTAAAAAGTGAGAAAGAAGGAAGGAGAAAGAAAGGGGAAGAAAATAATGAGGAGGAAAAAAAAGTAGGATTTGGGGAAAAGAAAGATAAGATATTTGGAAAATTAGGATAAGCTGTGCGGCGCAAGCGACGCGGACGCGTGACACGTTTTGTGCTACTGGCGCGAGGGCAGCCTCGCGCTCGCACAACTCTCTGTTCAAAACTCATTATTGCCAAATTCCAGGGTGACGCGGTCGCGTGGTCAACGCGATCGCGTGAGTGGCCATTATAGGGATATGACACGGACGCTTGAGCCATGCGTCCGTGTGGTAAGGCTTGTGCGTTCAGCACCAGTCCAACACCACTCTAGCACAACATTCGGTCATGCACCCTTTCTTACGTCGATTTTCAGGTCACGCGTCCGCGTGAGTGACGCGGATGCGTGGAAGGCATGTTTCCCATGTGACGCGGACGCGTCAGCGACGCGGTCACGTGGGGTGATTTGTGCCAAAGGCACGCCTCCAGCCACGCTCTCGCGTGACTTACTGTTCGATTTCTTATTCTTTCTGAGCTACCTGCGACGCGGACGCGTCGGCAACGCTGTCGCATCGTGTGCTCTCCCTCTCTTCTTCTTTTTTTTTTATAAGTAAAAATATGCAAATACAGATGCAAACTAAAGGTGCTAATAAGGAGAAGAGTTATTGAAAAAGAAAACTAAGAATAAAGAAAGGAACGATCATACCATGGTGGGTTGTCTCCCACCTAGCACTTTGCTTTAACGTCCGTAAGTTGGACGCTCCACTAGTTTAGTCTTCTGTTGTGAGTGGATCTTCCAAGAGGAAGATTTCTAACTCATTATTTTTCGTCACCTTCTCACCATGATATAGCTTCAAACGATGTCCATTAACTTTGATGAATTCAGATCTTGAAGGATGACTCAGGTGGAAAACTCCGTATGGCTCAGCCTTCTCTACTCGATATAGACCTTCCCATTTTGATCTCAACTTGCCTGGCATAAGCCTCAGTCTAGAGTTGTAAAGGAGGACTAAATCCCCAGGTTGGAACTCTCTCCTCTTGATGTGCTTATCATGTACAGCCTTCATCTTTTCCTTGTATAGCCTTGAGTTTTCATAAGCTTCTAGGCAAAGGCTTTCTAATTCTTGCAGTTGCAACTTCCTTTCAGCTCCGGCTTTCTCAAATCCAATGTTGTACTCCTTTACTGCCCAAAAGGCTTTGTGCTCTACCTCAACTGGGAGATGACAGGCCTTTCCATAAACTAAGCAGAAGGGGCTCATCCCAATGGGTGTCTTGTATGCAGTTTTGTATGCCCAGAGTGCATCTTGTAGCCTGGTGCTCCAGTCTCTTCTATGAGGTTTGACTATCTTCTGCAATATACGCTTTATCTCTTTGTTTGACACCTCGGCTTGCCCATTAATCTGGGGATGGTAGGCTGTTGCCACTTTATGAATTATCGCATGCTTCTTCAGTAATCCTGTTAGTCTCCTATTACAAAAATGGGTGCCTTGATCGCTCACGATTGCTCGTGGTGATCCAAAGCGACAAATAATGTGGTTTCTCACAAAGAAAACAACAGTGTTAGCATCATCAGTGCGGGTAGAAATTGCTTCCACCCATTTAGAAACATAATCTACAGCTAACAATATATAAAAATAACCATTAGAATTTGGAAATGGACCCATGAAGTCGATGCCCCAAACATAAAAAATTTCACAGAAAAGCATAGTCTGTTGAGGCATATCATCCCTGTTGAATGTATTACCAAACCTTTGGCATGGGGAACAAGATTTACAAAATTCAGCAGCATCTTTAAAAAGGGTAGGCCACCAAAATCCACAATCTAAGATTTTTCTAGCTGTTCTTTGAGGGCCAAAATGTCCTCCACTCTCAGATGAGTGACAGGCCTCTAAAATGGACTGGAATTTTGATTGAGGCACACACCTTCTAATTACCTGGTTAGCACCACATCTCCATAAATATGGGTCATCCCATATATAATATTTAGACTCGCTTTTTAGCTTGTCTCGTTGATGCTTAGTAAAGTTTGGAGGAAAGGTGCGGCTAACTAGGTAATTAGCTACAGGCGCATACCAAGGGACTACTTCAGATACTGCTTGCAGGTTATCAAATGGGAAATTATCATTTATAGGAGTGGAGGTATCCTTAATGTGCTCAAGGAGACTCAAGTGGTCTGCCACTAGATTTTGGTTACCACTCCTATCTTTAATTTCTAAATCAAATTCTTGTAGTAGCAGTATCCAACGTATAAGCCTTGGTTTGGACTCCTTTTTAGCTAATAAATACTTTAGAGCTGCGTGGGTCTGAGTACACTACTACTTTAGTACCGAGTAAATAGGCTCGGAATTTATCCAGAGCAAAAACAATAGCAAGAAGCTCTTTCTCAGTAGTAGTGTAATTAGACTGAGCTGTGTCTAAAGTCTTAGACGCATAAGCAATGACAAAAGGATCCTTACCTTCACGCTGAGCCAGTGCTGCTCCTACTGCATGGTTGGAAGCATCGCACATGATTTCGAATGGCTGGTTCCAGTCAGGTCCTCTCACAATTGGAGCTTGAGTCAGGGCGGTCTTTATCTTATCAAATGCTTGTTTACAATTCTCACTGAACTCGAACTTAATATCTTTCTGCAGTAATCTGGATAAGGGAAGTGCTACCTTATTGAAGTCCTTAATGAATCTCCAGTAAAAACCTGCATGGCCAAGGAACGAACAGACTTCCCTCACAGAGGAGGGGTAAGGTAAACTAGAAATAACATCCACCTTTACTGGATCTACAGAAATTCCAGTATTAGACACAACATGTCCTAGTACAATCCCTTGTTTAACCATAAAGTGACATTTTTCAAAATTCAATACAAGGTATGTACTGACACATCTATCTAATACTCTAGATAAACTATCTAAGCAAAGGCTAAAGGAATCACCATAAATGCTAAAATTATCCATAAAAACCTCCATACAGTTCTCAATAAGGTCAGAGAAAAGACTCATCATGCACGTTTGGAAAGTAGCTGGTGCATTGCACAAGCCAAAGGGCATTCTCTTATAAGCATGAGTCCCAAAAGGACATGTAAAAGTAGTCTTTTACTGATCTTCAGGAGCTATATGAATCTGGAAATAACCTGTGTAACCATCTAAAAAGCAATAATGCGATTTACCTGACAGGCGATCCAGCATTTGATCAATAAATGGAAGGGGGTAGTGATCCTTACGAGTGGCTTGGTTGAGACGCCTGTAATCAATGCAGACTCTCCAGGCGTTATGTACTCTGGTTGCTATGAGCTCTCTATGCTCATTCTTTACTGTAGTGACTCCAGACTTCTTGGGCACCACTTGTACTGGGCTTACCCATTCACTGTCTGAGATAGGGTAGATGATATCTGCCTCAAGTAGTCTGGTCACTTCCTTTTTGACAACCTCCAAGATAGTGGGATTCAGTCTTCTCTGGGGTTGACGAACAGGCCTAGCTCCCTCTTCTAAAAATATTCTGTGCTCACAAACTTGAGGGTTGATGCCTTCTATGTCTGCCAAGCTCCATCCAATTGCTCTTTTGTGTTTCCTCAGCACACTGAGTAGCTGTTCTTCTTGTTGGAAAGTGAGTTCCCTTGCAATAATAACTAGAAACTTTTGCTTGTCCTCAAGGTAAGCATACTTGAGGTATGGAGGGAGGGGCTTTAATTACAATTTCTGCTCATGGTCAGGCTCTGGATTATCTGGGGCTGGTGATAATGGCAAAGTGCCCTCATTGTCCTCCAAGAGTGTCCCCACACTTGGACCTTGTCCTGTGTACTTCTCTTCTAACTCCTCCTGGTGAACTTCAGCCACGGTTTCATCTATGATGTCACACTGGGAGATAGAATGGTCATCCAGAGGGTGCTTCATTGCTCCATTTAGACTGAATTTCATTATTCTACCATCTATTTCAAAGGAATAAGTTCCGGAAAATGCATCCAGCTTGAACTTTGAAGTCTTCAGGAATGGTCTTCCAAGCAGGATTGATGATGGCTTTCTTGAGTCATTAGGGGGCATTTCCAGGATATAGAAGTCAATGGGAAATGTGAGCCCCTTAATGCTCATTAATACATCTTCAGCAACTCCAACCACTGTAATAATACTTTTATCTGCTAACACAAAACGAGCTGCCGACCTTTTTAAGGGAGGGAGCCTCAAAGTATCATATATAGACAAAGGCATTATACTAACGCATGCTCCCAAATCACACATGCAGTCAGAAAATATCACACGACCAATAGTACAATTAACCATACATGGACCTGGATCACTACACTTTTCAGGTATACCTCCCATTAAAGCAGATATAGAACTACCTAAAGGAATAGTTTCTAATTCATTAATTTTGTCTTTGTGTATGCATAAATCTTTTAGAAACTTTGCATATTTAGGTACCTGCTGAATAACATAAAAAAGGGGAACAGTTACCTCAACCTTTTTGAATATCTCTACCATTTTGGGATCAAGTTCCATCTGCTTCCTGGGCTTCCTTGCAATTTGTGGAAATGGAATAGGGAGGGTGTTTTCTACAAGGTCTGCCTCCTTGGGTGCTTCTGTAAGACCCAGAACTTTTGAAAAGTCTTATTATGATCAAGTCTCAAATCATATAGTTATTTATAGCCTTAATTTCGGAAATCATTTTATTAAAGATAATTAAGGCAAGTTGTGATTTATTGAATTTGAGACAAGTTATCGTCATCCAAGCTCGTCACCGCCAGTTGCGTCGTCGCCGTCTCTGCCCAGCGCCGCCGCAGATGATGGGTCGCCGAGAACTGCCACCGCTGCTGCCATCTTCGTGGGGCTTGAGTTGCTGCGGTCGCTCCTCGCCGTGAAGCCCGTTGCGAGCGCTGCTGTCAGCATCGTGCTCCCTGGTGCTGTCGAGGAGCCACTGTGACTGCCTCCCTCTCTGCTGCCAAGGTCCTCCGCCGCTGAGTACAGAGAAGAGCAGCACCGTGCAAATCAAAGAAAGGAGATGTCTTTCTGCCTCTACTCCTGGGTTTTGGAATCTGATCAGGACGCCGCTGCCACCATCTGAGCTCGCTGCTGCTGATGATGGTAAGCCCAAACGCCGCTAGCAAAAAGGGGTTCAGGCCGCCGCAGGAGAAGGGAGCTGCGCCTCTGTGTTCCTGGCAGCCGGGAGTGGTTCCGTGACTTCTGGGACCACCGCCAGAGCCTCTGGCTGTTTCTGCCGTCACCGGAGAATTCTGCCGGTAATGTTTTAAGTATTGGGTTTCGTTTCTCCTGAGTTTTCGAAAATGTTACAATCACTGTATATTGATTTCAGTCGCTGGAGTCTGATCACCGTTGCCGCCTAGGATGGCTTCTGGGGCTGCCGCCGAACCGGTTCGGAGACCGCCGCTATTTCGGTTCAGCCGTTCCTTCGGTTCGGTAAGCCTTTCGATCTGAAAGCCCTCTAGTTACTGTTCTATTATATGTTGAGGAGTTGTAGCATTTGTTGTTATGAGAGTTAATCTCGGTTATTATATATTGCGATTAGAGTCGTTGTGGTTGCTGAGAAAACGGTTTGGAGCTGAGGTGTTGGTAGCCGGGATTTTGATTATTGATTTCGGGTCGAGGCGGAAAGGACTCTGTGACGCGTTTGAGTTATGGAATTTGCGTTTTGAGGTAGGGGCGCTTTCCAAAAACTATGTTTTGTGTATTGGAATTATCACATATGGATACTGGTGCGAGATATTATGTAATTGGTGATTGTATATGCCTTGTGTATTATTTGATTGACTCGAATGACTATGGATGTTGGTTTGGCTGAATTGTTGTGCGACTTTGTGAAATGTAATGTCTGAAGTTGATTATCTAAAGATTTGAAATATGATTTTAATTCGTTGAGGATTGGTTTGAATTGAGTCAATTATTTTGATGATGTGAAAGATAGAATACTCCTGAAATTCAGCCTGGGTTGCTTTAATTGATTTGGTTTTGATAAATGAGATTTCTAGTCTTGAGCTGTTGAAAAGGAATGAGAAACGGTTTAGTTGGGACCCGAACCGGGTGACAAAAGTCCAAGTTTTAGGGGAGGTGCTGTAAAAATTTCTACAAAATCCTAGTCTTGTTTAAAAAGTTATTTAAAAAGGATTGGATTTGAGAAGTTGTATTATTTGATTTATTAAGAGAATATTTATATTTTCAACCTTAATTTATTTAGCGAACTTTATGCCTTGAGTTTGACTTATTTAGAAATGAACTGTTTTTACCGTTTGAATCACTGAAGGAAAGAATGATGCTCTAATATTGATTTCAATATAAAAAGGAGCTTTTCGTGATTTCAAAGGAATCTAGACTTTTGATTTCAGATTTCCTTTTATTTGTAAACCGTTGTTTTTGAAAAGAGGCATAAGACGGTTATTAATCACTGGTACGGTTTATCTTCATGTATCCTATTACAGTAATTCCCAAAAACCCTCTACTGAGAACCCTTTCGAGGATGATGTTCTCACCCCCTACATTTTTCCCTTTCAGGATATGGGCGCAGAAGTTACGAAGAGCTTATTTATTTGTTGTTGAGATGTTCTGTATTTCTTTAGTTATTGTTTATTGTACCCTCGCCTTTATCTTAGTATATTCTGTAAGAGGGATATGAATTGTATTGATTATTGCTTGTAATATTATTTATATATATTTATGTATGTATATGGATGTACTCTTTATAAGTTGTTGTAAGTTGTATGGTATTTATGGATGTACGTCATCGAACGAAAGTATTTTTGGGAGCGGTATTGCGGTTCAAAGTTTTAAATAGGCTCATATTTTAGTATTAGTTAGTATAAGTGTCGTCGTAATATCCGAGCTATCAGAGTCGCGCAGCCGGAAGCATGAGCTTTGGTAGTTTGGGTGTTACATTATGGTATCAGAGCAGTCCTTCCTGTAGAGCCTGAGGAATAGACCGACTATGCTTCAATTGCATACTCTGAGCGTTTGTCATGTATTAGGTCTTATCGACTGACGAGAATTAGAGCTTCATGCACATGACGGTCTATTGATTAACGCTGTTAGTCTTGCATTGCAAAATTCTTGGTATTAAGTTTGGCCGGCTTAATACTAGTGAATTTTGTATATGAAAGCGCTAATGGGTTATCATAGATGATAGACGAGTTTTGAGTAAAGCGAATCGCGGCTTTTGAGAACGCTAGAAACTATTTCTCGAGGCTATTCAGTTGTGTGTCTTGAATTTCATTCGAGTCGACCTGTTCTTTCATGTCCTAACTTGAAGTTCTTGATTGCCGATCCTTTTGAGGAGTAGTTTGATTTTTCAACTATATTCCTCTATTCATATGCATTCTTGTTTGATCTTAATTGCACATGCTTGATTGCAGTCCTTGTTAAATCTATCTTTCTCTGTTTGAGTTCTTCTTGATTCACGTATTCTTTGATATACTTTTGGACTGTCTTGATGTGCTGTACTCTTTAAGTCCTTGTTCCGAGTACATTCTTAGAGAAATTGTTGATTCAATCTTTCTCTTAATTGACAGCAATTACAGCTGATTTTGAGATTTTTATGGAAATTGCTGTTGAATAGATATATACTTATCTATATGTGAAACTTTGAAGATTTCTTACACAGTTTAACAACTATTTATTTCTCATACCTTGCCCGTGCTTTTACTGGTTTGCGAAACTGCATTTACTTTAAATACAAAATGACTTTCTAGTAATTTTACTACAGTTCCAATGCACGCCTTTATCTGATTATGCATTTGGGCATTTTTTGAAATTCTGGGAAAAAAGTGATTCTTCGCTTTTATTTCAGTTGATTTTTGTTGATAAACTTTACCTAAATTATTTTTAACTTGAGTTCGGTTCATCATACTACATTGTTGATGCTATTGTGATTCTTTTAAAAATGTTGGGCTCATGGCTTTCTTCTTATGAGCGGACTAGAGTCTCTTTTAAGCCTTCCATCTCCATGAATGTCATGCTTGACCTTGTTTTTAACTAATCTTTTACATCTTGTGAACATTACCATTGATCTTGGTTTGTCCTCTCTTGTGAATCCCATTTTTATGTGAGCGAGTTTGATTCGTTTCAAAATAGTGCATCGTTTAATCTCTCATTATCCCTACAAGAGTTTTTAGTCAAAGATTTATCCTTGAGAAATTACTAATGATTGAGTTGTCTTTTCCTATGACTTTTTCTTTTGGATCAATTGAAAGCTTGTTTGATGTCGCGTGCCTAGTGGATCTTGTTTAAACTACTTTGATTTAAGATCTTTTCTTGTATGGCTTGACTCCTTTTCAAGTACATCCTAATTTTCTTGAATATTATTGTGAGATGGTGATTTCAAGTATACTTTTGGAGACTTGTTTTGAATTTTATAAAGCAGATTGAATTCTCTTTGAATAAGTTCTAAATTGAACTTATTTTTCATTTGCTTGGTTATAATTGAGACCATTGTTCAATTTTTGGCAAAATTGTTTTAAAGTCGGCATGCGCTATTTCAAATGAGGTTTTAAAAGCTTCCTTATTTATTGAAAACCGGTTTGTTTGTAATGCAACACTTAATTCCTTTACCAATTTATAGCAAACTTTTACCTTGGATTTTCTTTCCTAAATAGAGCTTAACTTTCTCTTTCGACCTCGCTAAGATTTTATACACGCTTGTTTGAATATGGACTTTGGAGATTTTTGAACAAGCATTTGATTTCTCTTCCGAGTTTTATGATTGCTTTTGGTTAAGTTGTGCACCTAATTATCTTTTTGAAATATTTGAGGGAATATTTTAGCCTTTAGCCAAACTTGGGAGCATCTTGTTTTTAAAACTCTGCATAATCTACTTCAACATGAAGTTGAATTAGAGCAAAGCCACGTTATTGCTTTTGTTGCCCTCTTGAGGAATGTTTGCTATTGAGCTTTCTTCTAAATTACGAAGTGATTTTTTGCAAGTTTTTGATTCTCTTATAAACAATGTATTTGGAAATAATTTTAATCATGCTCTTAAGTTCTTTGAGTTTTGTCTTGGGTTTGAGATATTCTTTTTTGTAAGTCTCATACTTCTTCGACTCAGCTTGAAATTGTTTCAAACTAATGCGCTGATTTTTCTGCTTATTGGTCCTATTGAATTTCTTTGATCCAAGGGTTATCTTTGAAGTTGTCAATTGAATTGTGTCTAGCAAACTTCATTGCTTGAGTATCCTTGGTTATCTGGGATTGGATATATTCTCTCAAATCTATTATTGCTATCTTTGACATTTGACTCTCCTTTCTAAATCTTGTATCCTTCTGAGTAGACTCGAGAATTGTTTTGATATCACGTGCGACTTGTAGACGTATACGTAACGCGATGTGTTAGTTCTTTAAGACGTGATATGTGTATATGGAAGTTGAAGCGGTAGGTGTACAACATTATGAGTTGTGGTGTCTTGTTTCTTGCGAACGGGTTTGCGGTTGTCAGGCTTGTGATTGAATATGGAGATTGTAAAGTGCTTGATGGAGTTGGAAAGTTAAAACCTTGAGGTTGATATGAGATTAGTGTGCGGATGTTAAGCACGTCGTTGTAACCTCATCCTATTTTATAACCTTCAATGCCTTACCTTACCATCATATGTTTGACCCATGTCACCTTTTGCATTGAGCCTACCTTGTAGCGTTTGCTTTGCACTCACACTTCTACCTTTGCATCCTTATGCATATGACAATCAAAGTATTTGAAAATCGTATATATGTTTATATGATGAGATATTCTTGCTACTTCCTTAAATATGTTCAAGAATGAACTGTTATGAAATTTCTTTCGTTTTGTATCAATTTTCGAGGACGAAAATTTTTATAAGGTGGGTAGGATGTAAGACCCAGAACTTTTGAAAAGTCTTATTATGATCAAGTCTCAAATCATATAGTTATTTATAGCCTTAATTTCGGAAATCATTTTATTAAAGATAATTAAGGCAAGTTGTGATTTATTGAATTTGAGACAAGTTATGATTTATTATCCAATTTTATAATTATTGGATTATTTTCTATATTCAAATTATAAAGTTGGTAGTTGTGAAATAATAAGAATTTTTATATGATTTGGATTAGATAAGTAACATTTTAAATATTAATGCTACTGTTTTGGAAAAAAAAATAGAGAAGTTAATTATATTATTTCAAATTGTTGGATTTGGGCATTTTATTGAAAATAAATTGTGAAACTGATGAGCAAATAGTATTTTTATACACTATTATTGTTAGATTAGAATTTATTTCTAATTACTACATTATACCTAGTTTTGGGTGAAATTACAGACATACCCCTAATCCTAATTTTTGAAAATGAAATCCTAACCCATGACCCGGTTCCCTTTAGCCACACCCCCAACCTTTCCTTGCTCTCAGCAGCGGCAACACACGCTGAGTTTTCTCTGTGTTCCCGTGTTCCTAAAAGAATGAATCAAAGAAAGAAAGAAAATAAACGAAGGGGAAGGGGAAAAGCAGGGAAGAGGAGAGGAGAAAAGGAATGACGTCGCCGGCGGGCATCACTGCCGCCGCGCCGTCGTGTTGCCGTTGTAGGAAAGGAAGCCGCGACCCATTGCCACGGGATGGAGGAGAGAACGCGCGCGCAGGGGGAGGAAGGGTCCAGCCTCATCGCGCCGCCTCTACTGTCCGTGCTACCGTCGTCGTCCAAGCTCGTCACCGCCAGTTGCGTCGTCGCCGTCTCTGCCCAGCGCCGCCGCAGATGATGGGTCGTCGAGAACTGCCACCGCTGCTGTCGTCTTCGTGGGGCTTGAGTTGCTGCGGTCGCTCCTCGCCGTGAAGCCCGTCGCGAGCGCTGCTGTCAGCATCGTGCTCCCTGGTGCCGTCGAGGAGCCACTGTGACTGCCTCCCTCTCTGCCGCCGAGGTCCTCTGCCGCTGGGTATAGAGAAGAGCAGTGCCGTGCAAATCAAAGAAAGGAGATGCCTTTCTGCCTCTGCTCCTGGGTTTTGGAATCTGATCAGGACGCCGCTGCCACCATCTGAGCTCGCTGCTGCTAATGATGGTAAGCCCAAACCGCCGCTGGCAAAAAGGGGTTCAGGCCGCCGCAGGTGTCGCCGCTGGAGAAGGGAGCTGCGCCTCTGTGTTCCTGGCAGCCGGGAGTGGTTCCGTGACTTCTGGGACCACCGTCGGAGCCTCTGGCTGTTTCTGCCGTCACCGGAGAATCCTGCCGGTAAGATTTTAAGTATTGGGTTTCGTTTCTCCTGAGTTTTCGGAAATATTACAATCATTGTATATTGATTTCAGTCGCCAGAGTCTGATCACCGTTGCCGCCTAGGATGGCTTCTGGGGCTGCCGCCAAACCGGTTCGAAGACCGCCGCTATTTCGGTTCAGCCGTTCCTTCGGTTCGGTAAGCGTTTCGATCTGAAAGCCCTCTAGTTACTGCTCTATTATACGTTGAGGAGTTGTAGCATTTTTTGTTATGAGAGTTAATCTCGGTTATTATATATTGCGATTAGAGTCGTTGTGGTTGCTGAGAAAACAGTTTGGAGCTGAGGTGTTGGTAGCTGGGATTTTGATTGTTGATTTCGGGTCGAGGCGAAAAGGACTCTGTGACGCGTTTGAGTTATGAAATTTGCGTTTTGAGGTAGGGGCACTTTCCAAAAACTATGTTTTGTGTATTGGAATTATTACATATGGATATTGGTGCGAGATATTATGTAATTGGTGATTGTATCTGCCTTGTGTATTATTTGATTGACTCGAATGACTATGGATGTTGGTTTGGCTGAATTGTTGTGCGGCTTTGTGAAATGTAATGTCTGAAGTTGATTATCTAAAGATTTGAAATATGAGTTTAATCCGTTGAGGATTGGTTTGAATTGAGTCAATTATTTTGATGATGTGAAAGATAGAATACTCCTGAAATTCAGCCTGGGTTGCTTTAATTGATTTGGTTTTGATTGAGTAAATTTGGCTTATGAGCCTGAGATGATTTGAGAAACGAGATTTCTAAAGCCAAGGCTGAAAAGAGTTGAAACTTGATTTCAAAGTGAAACGATTTGAGAAAAAGTGATTTGTGGCTTAAATGCCGGTTTTATGAAATTGATGATGTTGAATGGTGGAGGTGCCATTTTGTTATGAGCTGGAATGGCTGTGTATAATATTGATTTATGGCGAATTGCCGAATGAGTTATGGGCCGTATGGCTGATTATGAATTATGAATTTAAGCTGGATGGCTGAGATGGATGTTGATCCATGGCTGGGACTGAATGAATATATGCTTGATATACCTGGGTAGTAGCAAGGGTTGTGGTTCGTCCCACTTGCTCCAGGTCAGAGATTGTGACGCCTGGGTAGTAGCGGTAGTAGTGGTGATTCCACTCGCTCCAGGTTGAGCTTTTAAACACCCGCCTGGGTAGTAGCCGCAGTAGTGGTTATTCCACTGGCTCTGGGTTGAGCGGGCAGTAGCAAGGGGGTTGTAGCTCAAACCTACTTACTCCGCGATGGGTGTTTCTGTCCATGGTTAGCTACCAGGACGTGTCGGGTTGGCTATATAACCGACAGATGATATCATCAGCCACTAGGGACAGGCATGCATCATATGCATCTATGTGACATTGTTTGGGTGTGCATATTGTACTCGGTTTGCCTATGTGATTAATTGCTAATTGTTCTACTTACAATAACTGTTTGTTTGTGTTTGCATCTTCCTATTTGTGTTTGCTACTGGGACTCTGTTGGATTGTGGTGATTGGTTGATGGTTGGATTGTTTGGGCCTAGGGCCGAGGTTGAAATGAGATGGACCGATGGTTGGTTTTGGTTGTGTTCTGGTTTGGAAAGATATGAAAGGCTATTTTGGTTCAGCACAGATAAACCGTTTTGAAAGGCTCTTGAGTTTTTTTGAGAATTGAACTGTTCCTCTTTCAGAAAAGGATTTCATATTTCTTTTTATTTATAAATCGTTGTTTTTGAAAAGAGGCATAAGACGGTTATTAATCACTGGTACGGTTTATCTTCATGTATCCTATTACAGTAATTCCCAAAAACCCTCTACTGAGAACCCTTTCGAGGATGATGTTCTCACCCCCTACATTTTTCCCCTTTCAGGATATGGGCGTAGAAGTTACGAAGAGCTTATTTTTTTGTTATTGAGATGTTCTGTATTGCTTTAGTTATTGTTTATTGTACCCTCGCCTTTATCTTGGTATAATTTGTAAGAGGGATAGGAATTGTATTGATTATTGCTTGTAATATTATTTATATATATTTATGTATGTATATGGATGTACTCTTTATGAGTTGTTGTAAGTTGTATGGTATTTATGGATGTACGTCATCGAACGAAAGTATTTTTGGAAGCGGTATTGCGGTTCAAAGTTTTAAACAGGCTCATATTTTAGTATTAGTTAGTATAAGTGTCGTCGTAATATCCGAGCTATCAGAGTCGCGCAACCGGAAGCGTGAGCTTTGGTAGTTTGGGTGTTACAGCTTCTTTCTGTGGTTGAGCCTCTACTTCTTCACCCATGTCTTGTATTGCCTCTTCCTCTTCAGCATCCTCTACTTCTACCACCTCTTCAGCTGAGGCGTGTAATCTCTGAAATCACTTAACACACATATCAAGGCATCTAATGGTAATAAGAGAGGATTAAACATAAGGAACTTAAGGCCAAAGAAGCATGTTTTCAATCAAAGCACATAATTAGGAAGAGCCAACAATTTTAACATTCATAAACAACAAATTCAAAAATATGCACTGTTCAAGCATTTATTCAGAAAACAAAAGGTATTGCTACCACATTAAAATAATTAAACTAATTTCAAGATAAAATTCAAAATTCATGTACTTCTTGTTCTTTTGCAAATAAAAACATTTTTCATTTAAGAAAGGTGAAGGATTCATAGGACATTCATAGCTTTAAGACATAAACACCAGACATTAATGATCATGTAATAAAGACACAAACATAGACAAAACATAAAGCATAGAATTCGAAAAACAGAAAAATAAGAACAAGGAAATTAAAGAACGGGTCCACCTTAGTGATGGCGGCTAGTTCTTCTTCTTGAAGATCCCATGGAGTGCTTTAGCTCCTCGATATCTCTTCCTTGCCTTTGTTGCTCCTCTTTCATGGCCTTTTGGTCCTCTCTAATTTTATGGAGGATAATGGAGTGCTCTTGTTGAGGTCCATGAGTGGGCTCTCTTGTTTGCTCCATCCTCTTTCTAGTGATGGGCTTTTGAAATGAATTTCTCCATCTCCCATGACTCAGAGTTGGAAGCAACTGCCTTCCCTTTCCTCTTTCTAGAGGTTTCTCCAGCCTTAGGTGCCATTAATGGTTATGGAAAAATGAAAAACAGAGCTTTTTCACACCAAACTTAAAAGCTTTGCTCGTCCTCGAGCAAAATAAGATAGAAGGGAGTAGAAGAAGAGTGATGCAATTAATTTTGAAAACATATTAATGTATACAAGAAAAAGAGTTGAAAAGAATTTGAAAAGATATGTAAGTTTTGAAACGTTTTGGAAGGAATTGAAAAGAATTAAAAAGAGAATTAAAAAGAATTGGAAAGATTATTAATTTTTGAAAATAGAAATTGAAAGATGAAAGTTTAAAATATATTTGATGCAAAAAATTATGAATTAAAACATGAAAAATTGAAAAAAATCGAATTGGAAACAAAATTACCTCCTGGTGCACGAAATTGTGATGTCCAGGCTCGAACAAATCCTGGTAATGGCTCCAAAGCTTGGTGCTCTTGATCTTAATTCATAATTGTCACAACTTCGATACAACTAACCAGCAAGTGCACTGGGTCGTCCAAGTAATACCTTACGTGAGTAAGGGTCGAATCCCACGGAGATTGTTGGTATGAAGCAAGCTATGGTCACCTTGTAAATCTCAGTCAGGCAGGACATAGAAAACGAAAAATAGAAGAAACAAGAACAAGGAATGAATCCACCTTAGTGATGGTGGCGTTTCCTTCTTGAGGAACCAATGATGTCCTTGAGCTCTTCTATGTCTCTTCCTTGTCTTTGTTGCTCCTCCCTCATTGCTTTTTGATCTTCTCTTATTCCATGAAGCATGATGGAGTGTTCTTGATGTTCCACCCTTAGTTGTCCCATATGGGAATTCAATTCTTCTAGGGAGGTGTTGATTTGCTCCCAATAGTTTTGTGGAGGAAAGTGCATTTGAGGCATCTCCGGGATCTCATGGTGATGAGCTTCCTGCGCCTCTTAAGCTCCATGACTGGGCTCTCTTGCTTGCTCCATCTTCTTCTTAGTGATGGGCTTGTCCTCTTGGATGAGGATATCTCCTTCTATGAAAGCTCCAGCTGAGTAACATAGATGGCAAATGAGGTGAGGAAAGGCTAACCTTGCCATGGTGGAGGACTTGTCAGCCACCTTGTAGAGTTCTTGAGGTATAATCTCATGAACTTCCACCTCTTCTCCAATCATGATGCTATGGATCATGATGGCCCGGTCTATAGTAACTTCAGACCGGTTGCTAGTGGGAATGATTGAGCATTGAATAAACTCCAACCATCCTCTAGCTATAGGCTTGAGGTCCAATCTTCTTAGTTCTTGATGGGCTTTGGAGATGAACCTTTCCATCTCCCATGACTCGGATGTGGAAGCTTTTATCTTCCCTTTCCCTTTTCTAGAGAATTCTCCGGTCTTAGGTGCCATTAATGGTAATGGAAAAACAAAAAAGCTATGCTTTTACCACACCAAACTTAGAATATTGCTCGCCCTCGAGCAATAAACCAAAGAATAGAAGAAGAAGAAGAAGAAATGTGGAGGGGGAGAGGGAGATGTGGTTTCGGCTAAGGAGAGTGTAGAGGGGTTGTGTTGTGTGAATTTGGTGAAGAATGGAGGTCTTTATATAGGGAATGGAGGGGGGTTATTGGTTCGGCCATATGGGTGGGTTTGGGTGGGAAATTGGTTTTGAATTTTGAAGGTAGGTGGAGTTTATGAGGTAGGTTTATGGGGAAGAGTGGATGGATGTGA